>NC_054746.1:32505446-32843329 GCF_018143015.1 Lytechinus variegatus
ATAGGAAAATCTCATCTTAAAAGAGATATTTAGATTTCTAAAATGTCCTTTTCATCTGGAGTTTTGTTTGTTTACATAACGTAACTGAAAGCCATTATAGTCATTGAATGAAAGGTTAAGTGCCGGTGATCAGCTGTTTTTACTACGTGAACTGTGACCTGAATTCCAGAGAGACTGGTGAATTTCTTTGGATTAATTGTTAGTGTGCGCGCATACGTGTTAGCGCAGAGGAATTGGTATATTTCTGCTGAGTCACGCCATAATCGCGTAGAGCCAGCAGTACGATCTATTTATGGGACCGGTATGGTCTGTTATGAAATTTTATGAGCGTTAAATAGCTCTAAGTCAAATTTGAATCTTACCTTTTGTGTAAATTCCATGAAAGTTGATGACAGCACTAATTTATTGCTGGAATTTCTTCATTCATGTTTGGATACTGTTATTTTCCTTTATTCTGAGACGATTACCGGCAGTATTTTGAACTTTTCCTTGGATCTTAAGCTCTGATGCGCGCATACGCGCACAGACGCACTATCTTGTGTATTTTAAAGTACTGAATTTGCATAGCATCCCGCCGCGTAATGTTATGTGAATTGAGTGGTTTTTAAAGCACTAAAATTACATAACAACCCGCCGCGTAATGTAATGAGCTCAAAAATTGCCAAAATTCTGGGGGGGGGCAAAAGTCTATAAATAGGCGAGGTTTTCGAGAGTTTGCCATATCGTCTGCAAGCTCTTTAGAGAAGGATCGTTGAAAGTCACTCACTCACTCTCTCTCTGAACCATTGTTAATTCAACTTTAGCATTCTTCTGTGAGTACATTACGTCATAATATGACACTTAGTTCCATTCAGGGAATTCAGCGAGAATAATGATGAATTTTAGCTACAAATTTGAAACCGTTCGTCACCTTTTTGGGGTTCGTGACGACCTTTGGCAACCAATACTCTGTTGTATTTCTTTATAGTCAGCTTGGATTTATCAGTTGTTCACAGAAATTGGGCAGCTTTTGTTATTCATTCGCAGACTTTGATTGATTTATCAAGTCTACTGATTGTTTGATCGATATCTAGAGAAGATATGAAAGCATTTATTGGTGCTTGTCTGTGTTCATTTTTGACATGAACACAGCTGTTTAAAAGCAGATAGAAATTAATTGATGGTCAGGATAGTGAACATGAATGCTGACTATTAATTTATCTTTCTGGAATCTCCTGAATGGATGATTATATTTAATTACCTTATTTATGAAATTGGATGATTTATGCATTTTATATTATGAATTTATTTCTGACTTGATGACTATATTTTAGGCAGTCCTTTTAAGGACTCTTGACAGTCTGAATACTTAATCAAATTATCTAGTTAGAGTAATTAAATTACTGCATTGATAAAATTATTCTACCAGCGTGGAAAAGGCTAGTGTCAGATTTTCAATCTCTAAACAGAGATTAACTTTTGGTCAGTAACATTTGGCATAAAACTGTCAAGTTGTTCTGGAATGTGTGTTGTTTTGGTATTGCTTTGAATATTGATCTGACTTTGGCATTTTTTCCACATTGGTTGTTTAAACAATATTTATTGATAGAGTCGTTAACTCAATTCTAATTTCAGGATTAATGACTTTGGTTATTTATTTACATTTCTTACATCATATACAAATAGGATCAAAACTAAACAAAACTAGCCATCATGAGTGTGTGGATGTTAAGGTCACGTGTTACATAGTGTCAAGCATGCAATTCCCGTAGTTGTTAAGATCAGATTATTTAATGTTATAAGATCAAAATACTTAATGTTATAATATCAGAATACTGAATATTAATTCTGATTAAGATTACCATATAATCAGAATGACGTAAACAATAGATGAGATGTAAATACCTGATTATCAATCAGAAAGCATTTGTAAATAACTTGTAAATAATTGTCTGTGCAGTCATTCACATATTTTATTAAGGATACTTGATGTTTATAGACTGAAGTAAACTCAATTTATGGATGAAGCTTAATTCTTCATTAGAGCATTGACATTGTATAAATAGTTGGTTGATTTACTTAACACTGAAATAGGAATAAGGTGTTGGTCTTTCAGACTTGTTTTGCTTAGCTGTATGCTCAGACAGCAGGGACGAGGTTAGAGTTTCCGGTAGGCTTTAATGCTAAGAAAGGTACTATGTGAGTCTATTCTTGAACCCGTGATGATTAGGGATATTTACGGATTTCTGAGGCTTTTCATCACACAGAATGTTGGATGTTGATACAAACTTCACACCGACAAAGTGAGTGGGAGTTTTGTAGGCGCTGTAAGGCTGGTAAACAAGGCCCGTTGAGAGGTTGATAGGATAAGGATATTTTTTGGAGATTGGTGTGTTGTATTGGGTTAGTGACATTGGATGGAGAAAGATATTGAGTAACTGCTGGCAGTTTAGATAGGATTACTCACATAAGTCAGATCGACAGAAAAGAACCATTGGTCCTGGAACCTTTGTGGAGAGTAGTTTACAGTTTTAAGTGGAAATAACTCTGAGAGGGAACACAACTCTACGGAGTATAAAGTACGGAACTAAAGTAGGATGTAGCTTAGGTAATAATCAATACTTACAAACGATACCGATAGTGTATTTGTAACAGTAATACATAGGATTTATCAACTTAGCAATTAATTATTATTCTATTTATCATTCTTTCAATTTAAGAGTGACATGCACAGACTTACAGTTAAATTCTTATCTACGTAGAGTAAGTTATACAATTTAATATTGCTCATTCCATATTCAATGAATTTTTATACTTATGTAAATTGATGTAAATATCCAAATTTTATTGTGAAATGTTCAGAAGAATTGTTAACTTCAAATTTCTTATATTAAAGTTCAGTTGAACTTTATTTTATTTTTCTTAGGAATCAGTAATTGGACTTGCACACTTTGCATAGAAGGAAGATGATTAGTGATCAGTGTTTGAGAATGATGAATCCAATAAATTGGATTTGTTGTTAAGTCTTAGAATTAGAAATGGTGATCGATTGATTAGTGATGATTGATTGATGATGTGATTAGGGATAAGAAGTACCGTACAATTAGTTTAAGCATTATTTAAGTTAGGGTTCTTAGTTTATTTATAGACCAACCTTGTATATTTCAAGAAAACGGAACGCGACATCGAGCTTGGGAAACTACGCTTACCTAGTGAGACCCAGTGATAAAGAGTGGAATTGAGAACTGAAACAGACTAGAATGATTGGTTGCGAAGCATTGCCTGAAGTGAACGCTTCTATGGATGTCGATGTGCATAATTTAATTTAGGTGACTGCACGTGTGTGAAGTGGATATGCCTGAGCGTGTGTGTAGAAACACGAGGCGAACAAGTATTGTACGTGAGTGAATAGAGATTTTGCTACATGGCTACTCTATCAAGAAAGATGGGAAATTTTAGCTTTGTAATTTAGATTAATCTAAGTCACTCAGTGAGTAAACTCACCTATTAAATTCTGTTGCGAGAGTCCGGGTCAAGAAGTATGTCTGAAGTCTCAAGACGGGAGAAATGACGGTTTTTCTTCAGGTCATCGGAGCTCCTTCAACATCCATGACTGTGGCAGAACGGAGAGGCTAAAAGTTGGCGGTCGATGCAAGAAGATGGACCAATCATAGGCCTCGAAGCGTAATCTCAGATATTGGATCATGAGACGGCTATTCTGATTGGAGGTTTACTGGACATTTAATTAAAGTTCTCATCGAGGAAAAGTTCTTCATTTACGATCAAGTGTTAAATAATGCTTGGTCGAGAGCTCAATAACTCTATAAACTATTGTGGTGGCAGCATACTATTATTTGAGGGGGTCTCGCGTTACATTTTTGGTGGCACGGCGGTGGGATGGTCTTTTTGTAGAGTCCCTGCACCAAAAATTTACATTTTTGGTAGCGGTGTGGGATGGTCTTTTCAAAGAACCCCTCCACTTTTAAAAGAGAAAAAGACTACATTTTGTCTACTAAGTAGTAGAATGATGTGTATTAAGTATATAAGAATTTTGCTATTATTATGTATAGTTGTGTACGGTACTAGTAGATATTTAGGAATACATTGTTTAAGCTATGTATAGTAAATAAGTTGTGTTTTGAGTTCCTAATTACAAGTGTGCATTAGATAAGTTAAGATTGAATATGGAAAATGAGCATTTATATGTCCTATGGACATACTAACAGTGAATCAATCACTGTGAATTACAAGGAAATCTATTCCTTTTACAATGTAAGGGTACGTTTGCTTGACACAATATAAAACATGTATATTTATACTTAAACACAAGAAAATAAACATACATCCAAATATATTAAAAATTATAGCACTCGGTATGATGGAACCAAACGCTGAGTTGGCAGCAGGAGATACTGGAAATAATGGAGTCCAGAGGAGCTGGGTATTAGATGAGCAGGATCCGGAGATAGCGGTAGACATGGCCAATTATGGAGATGCTATTCCTGCGGAGAGGCGCCAGGTTTATACGCCAACTCAATTCCGAAATAATGCTTCCTATGTTGGGAGTCACCAAACGACCGACCCGAAGAAACTGAGAGGATCTGGAGCCAGGGACGTTTTGCCGGATAAGTTTGCTGGGAAGGTACCATGGACGGACTATCGCCGACACTTTGACGTCTGCAGAAGATTGAATAATTGGGATGATGTCGAGGCTGGACAATATCTCGCCACGAGACTGCAAGGCGCTGCACTGAAGGTCTTGAATAATATTCCATTTGGACAGGATCTCACATACTCCAATCTAACTTCTCTTTTGGAGCGACGATTTGGACCGAGAGAGAATGCTGAAAATTTCTTGCTGGAGTTGAGGACTAGGCGACGACAGCCGAAGGAGAGCTTACAGGAATTGGGTCAGGCAATTAGAGATTTGACCTGCTTAGCCTACCCGGAGCTAAGCAACGATGCTCGAGAGAGGCTTGCTCGTGGACACTTTTCAGAAGCGATCGATGATGGTGAAATCAGGGCTGCCATTTTCCGAGCTCATCCCAGAACACTTGAAGAGGCGATTAGTGCTGCATTGACTACAGAGTCTTTTCTACAGACAGAGAAGGCACGAGAGAGGATTAGGCCACGTCACGTCAGAGCAGTAGGGGATGCTGTAAAGTCGTCACCTGCAGATGAGAAAGTAAAGAAGGAGATACAAGAATTAAAGTCAAGCCTACAAGAAATCAAATCAATGATGAGACAGATGAGTGTGAACAGGAATGGAGGTCCACCACGAATTGTGTGCTTCAACTGTGGAGAGCCTGGACACATCAGTCGTGTTTGCAGCAAACCATACCAGGGAAACGACAGAAGGCCAACTCGCAGGACCACGGGACGGCCAGACCAGACAGGTCCACAGAACTAGATGTTCAACGAGAAGCAGCGGATCCCTTGATTTGCATTATTCGAGATGTTAACCAAGCTATGTATATACCAGTAGATATAAGGAGTGAAACAAGATATATGTTGGTAGACACTGGGTCAACAATAACTATTGTGTCTGGAGCTATTTTGGGTCAAGCATACCATGATAGAATGCCAGGTGTGAAGGAGACAGAAATTCAACTGAGACAAGCCAATGGAACCCCTATTGAAGTATTTGGGGAGACAGTTATTCCAATGAGCATTTCCGGAAGGATGTATGATGTGTCTGTCATTATAGCTGGAATAGATGTGGATGGAATTATTGGAATGGACTTCTTACAAGAAACAAATGCAACTATTGATTGTGAGCGAATGATGGTAACCTTACATGGAGAGACTATTTCGTGCACAAATCACAGAAGTAACAGACTGGCGATGGTCATCAAACAGGAGATACCAGAACATTTGACAGATATCTTTGAGAGAGCTAAACCGAACATTGAAGATGCTCACCATTCTGATGTTGCTACCCTATTGACAGATTTCTGTGATGTATTCTCAAAAGGTGACCATGATATTGGATGTACCGACAAGGTGAAGCACAGTATCCATACTACAAGCAATGCCCCTATTAGGCAGAGACCTAGACGCCACCCTATGGGTCAGAGGGAAGAAGTAGAAAAGCAAATTGAAGACATGCTAGCACGAGGGATCATCACACCTTCATCCAGTGCCTGGTCTTCCCCGATAGTATTGGTGGATAAGAAGGATGGAACCAAACGATTCTGCGTAGACTACAGACTCCTGAATCAGAATACTGTGAAAGATTCGTTTCCATTACCTAACATTGCTGAATCACTGGATTCTCTTGAAGGTGCAAGTTACTTTTGCACGCTAGACTTAGCTTCAGGCTACTGGCAAGTTCCCTTAGATGATGATGCTAAAGAAAAATCAGCATTTGTGGTACCAGGAGGATTATACCAATTCGAGGTCATGCCATTCGGACTTTGCAATGCGCCATCTACTTTTGAGAGGTTGATGGAAAATGTGTTCAGAGGTCTGCAATGGAAGATACTCTTAATCTACCTAGATGACATAATAGTCTATGGCTCTAATGTATCTGAGATGATCAATAGAATGAGAATAACTCTACAGCGACTAAGAGAAGCAAACCTGAAATTGAAACCCAAGAAGTGTCATCTATTTCAGAAGGAGGTCTTATATCTGGGACATGTGGTATCGTCCGATGGAGTGAAGACTGACCCGGATAAGATAGAGGCTGTTAAATCATGGCCCACACCAACCAACCAGACAGAGGTGCGGAGTTTTCTTGGATTAGCATCCTACTACAGGAGATTCATACTCAAATTCTCTGATGTAGCGAAACCACTTACCAATCTAACCAAGAAAGATGAGCCCTTCATCTGGACAACAGAATGCGAGGAGGCTTTTCAGATGATGAAGAGAATGTTAACGACCGCCCCAATTCTAGCCTACCCAAGACTGAATGTTGGATTCATTCTTGATACAGACGCCAGCAATTTTGCAATAGGAGCAGTACTTTCACAAGAACAAGAGGGAAAGGAAAGGGTTATTGCATATGCCAGTAAGACTCTAAATCCTGCAGAACAGAATTACTGCGTAACAAGGAGGGAGCTATTAGCTGTTGTGAACTTTCTCAAGCATTTCCGTCATTATCTGTATGGACAACAAGTGAAAGTTAGAACAGATCATGGTGCACTTAGATGGCTACTAGAGTTTAGGAATCCTGAAGGACAGTTAGCCAGATGGCTTGAAGTGATAACACAGTACCAACTCACCTTAGAGCATCGTGCTGGACGTGTCCACTTGAATGCTGATGGGTTATCCAGACGACCTTGCACCGATTGCCGACATTGTAGGAGATTTTAGAAGACTGGAAATGGAAGAGAAGTAAAGAAATAGACTTATTTCCATTTGAATGTGAATTTGTGACATTAATTGAATTTATATCATTGTTTTTCGTAGTGAACTATATTGGATTCTATCTACTTACTTAACGCAAGATTTTGACATGGAGGCTGGAGAGTGTGATGAAAAGGAGATGTCTACCTTAACATTTACGCCAATAACTGAAGAGGAAATCAGGAAGGCACAGTTACAAGATGGAGATATAAAGCATATTTTGAGATGGAAGGAAATATGGAGAGAGCGGCCGAGCTGGAAAGATGTTTCGCACCTATCATCAGCTACTAAGGCTTACTGGGTAAACTGGACTTTGCTAGAAGTACAAAAAGGTGTCTTGATGAGGAGATGGGAATCAGAAGATGGAAAGGAGATAACTTGGAAAATTGTACTCCCTCGTTCTTTGCGAAGTACAGAACTGGAGGAATTACATGGTTCTCAAACAGCTGCTCATCTTGGAGTCAATAAGACATTACATAAAGTACAGAGGAGATATTACTGGGTTGGACTTGCTGCAGATGTGCGATTGTGGATTAAGAGATGTACTATCTGTGCACAGCTGAAAAACCCCCCAAAGAAGAATAAAGCTCCACTTCAGAAATATAGAGTTGGTGCACCATTAGAAAGGGTAGCGATGGACATTTTGGGCCCTTTACCCGAAACGGACAGTGGAAACAAGTATGTGCTAGTCGTGGGAGACTATTTCACGAAATGGATAGAATCGTATCCATTACCAGATCAGGAGGCGGAGACGGTTGCTAGGGTACTAGTGGAGGAGTTTATTTGTCGGTATGGGATACCAAAAGAACTACATAGCGATCAAGGGAGGAATTTTGAATCAAGGCTGATGGCAGAGATGTGTAAGATGCTTGGTATTAAGAAAACAAGGACTTGCCCACTACACCCACAAGGAGATGGATTTATAGAAAGATTTAATAGAACCTTACTGGGTATGGTGTCGTCACTGCTCGATCCAGATGGTGAACAGAAGGACTGGGATGAGAGGATTCCATTTGCTATGTTGGCATACAGATCAGCAGTCCAGGAATCAACTGGAGAGAGTCCTGCTATGATGATGCTTGGAAGAGAAATCAGTCTGCCGGTAGATTTGCTGTTACCTTCTCCAACACCTGCAAATGAAGAAGAATCGGACTATGTCAGTGATGTGAGGGAAAAGTTACATGAGGTACATGAAGGTGCTAGAGAAAAACTTGGAATTGCAGCTGAAAGACAGGCTAAGTCTTATGATAGAAATATTATTCAGCGAAGTTTTACGACTGGAGACTGGGTGTGGTTATTCGACGCATCAAGGAAGAAAGGAGTGTGTCCTAAGCTGAGCATGAAATGGAAAGGACCATTTATGGTGGTAACCAAACTTTCAGATGTTGTGTATCGAATTCAGGAATCATCGAGAAGCAAACCAAAGGTGGTGCACATCGATCGACTAAAGGCTTATACTGGAAAGCCTTTAAAAAACTGGTTGACACAAGAAATCAGGCGTAATCCAAATAGAAACAGGGTTCCACCACAAAGATACATTGAACTTTGAGTCACAAAAACAATACATCTTCACCATGATGGCTGTATTCAGAAATTTATTCTACAATATTCCTTTCTTTATCATTTTGATTGTATGTATGACAACATACAATTATATATATGCCTTGTATGCTTTGTAATTTGTATCTTACAGTACCAGGATGGAAGTGACCTGCAGGCACTGCAAAAGAGTATTTTCATCTTATCCAGAATTAAATTATCATCTACGGAAGGTTCATCAAATGACTTTTCTTATTCACTGTGAAAGATGTAATCATGAGACTGATAAAAGAGAGTCAATGAGACAGCATTACAAAAGACATCACCGAGCTTATATCAAAGAAGTGGATACACTAAGATCTAGCCCGACTTTGCCTACATGTAAGTCTAAAGAAAGGATGGAGGAACAGCAGGAAAGGGAGAAGAGGAGACAGATAGAGGAAGAAAGGGAGAAAGAGAAGAACGGACGAGAAGAACAAAGAAAGAGGAAAGAGGAGGAAAGAATCGAGGAGGAAAGAAGGCGGCAGGAAGCAGTAGAGGAAGAAAGGAGGAAGGAGGATAGCCAGGAAAGAGTTTGGAAAAGGGTTGGTAGGAGCAAGATAGACGAGATAGATGAGGAGATCATAGAAGAAAGACGGAAACTACAGGAAAGTAGGGAGAAAGAAGAAGAGAGACAACTCGATGAAGAAGGAAAGCAGCTAGAAGAGGAGAAGCGGAAGATAGAGGAGGAGAGAAGGTTAGAAGAAGAGAAGAGAAAATTAGAGAGAAGGAAACGTGACAAGGAAGCAAAGCAGAGAAGACAGGAAGAAGAGAGGCTAGAGAAAGAAAGGGAGCTTGAGAAGAAGAGATTAGAAGAGGAGGAGAAGAGACTGAAGGAGGAGATAAGACAGATTGAGAATTCAGAAGGCAACACAGATGAGACCCCAGAATGCAGAGTTGTTGAACTTGTCAGTGATAAGAAGACTATTTCCATAAACCTTCCTGAATGCCAGAATGACCAGATCCAAATAGTTACCAAGGTTACAATTGCCACATCTTACTATGTCAAGACAAAGAATGGATATGTTCTAAAAAGAAGATTAATTGACTCTCACTATCCAGAGAAAAGACCAAAAGTTACAAAGTAATTTGTTGTACATTTTTATGATCCTCATGTATTTTGTATGAGCTTTATGTATCTTATGACGTTTAAGAATATTTTTTTTTATGTGCATGAATGAATATTCATGTATTTTGTATTGCTATATATTGAAATTTAATGCTATTTATATAGTCACTGGGACAGTGACTTATTTGGCAGGGGGTAGTGTGAAGGAAACCCCCCTTCGTGAATAGGAAAATCTCATCTTAAAAGAGATATTTAGATTTCTAAAATGTCCTTTTCATCTGGAGTTTTGTTTGTTTACATAACGTAACTGAAAGCCATTATAGTCATTGAATGAAAGGTTAAGTGCCGGTGATCAGCTGTTTTTACTACGTGAACTGTGACCTGAATTCCAGAGAGAGACTGGTGAATTTCTTTGGATTAATTGTTAGTGTGCGCGCATACGTGTTAGCGCAGAGGAATTGGTATATTTCTGCTGAGTCACGCCATAATCGCGTAGAGCCAGCAGTACGATCTATTTATGGGACCGGTATGGTCTGTTATGAAATTTTATGAGCGTTAAATAGCTCTAAGTCAAATTTGAATCTTACCTTTTGTGTAAATTCCATGAAAGTTGATGACAGCACTAATTTATTGCTGGAATTTCTTCATTCATGTTTGGATACTGTTATTTTCCTTTATTCTGAGACGATTACCGGCAGTATTTTGAACTTTTCCTTGGATCTTAAGCTCTGATGCGCGCATACGCGCACAGACGCACTATCTTGTGTATTTTAAAGTACTGAATTTGCATAGCATCCCGCCGCGTAATGTTATGTGAATTGAGTGGTTTTTAAAGCACTAAAATTACATAACAACCCGCCGCGTAATGTAATGAGCTCAAAAATTGCCAAAATTCTGGGGGGGGCCAAAAGTCTATAAATAGGCGAGGTTTTCGAGAGTTTGCCATATCGTCTGCAAGCTCTTTAGAGAAGGATCGTTGAAAGTCACTCACTCACTCTCTCTCTGAACCATTGTTAATTCAACTTTAGCATTCTTCTGTGAGTACATTACGTCATAATATGACACTTAGTTCCATTCAGGGAATTCAGCGAGAATAATGATGAATTTTGGCTACAAATTTGAAACCGTTCGTCACCTTTTTGGGGTTCGTGACGACCTTTGGCAACCAATACTCTGTTGTATTTCTTTATAGTCAGCTTGGATTTATCAGTTGTTCACAGAAATTGGGCAGCTTTTGTTATTCATTCGCAGACTTTGATTGATTTATCAAGTCTACTGATTGTTTGATCGATATCTAGAGAAGATATGAAAGCATTTATTGGTGCTTGTCTGTGTTCATTTTTGACATGAACACAGCTGTTTAAAAGCAGATAGAAATTAATTGATGGTCAGGATAGTGAACATGAATGCTGACTATTAATTTATCTTTCTGGAATCTCCTGAATGGATGATTATATTTAATTACCTTATTTATGAAATTGGATGATTTATGCATTTTATATTATGAATTTATTTCTGACTTGATGACTATATTTTAGGCAGTCCTTTTAAGGACTCTTGACAGTCTGAATACTTAATCAAATTATCTAGTTAGAGTAATTAAATTACTGCATTGATAAAATTATTCTACCAGCGTGGAAAAGGCTAGTGTCAGATTTTCAATCTCTAAACAGAGATTAACTTTTGGTCAGTAACATTTGGCATAAAACTGTCAAGTTGTTCTGGAATGTGTGTTGTTTTGGTATTGCTTTGAATATTGATCTGACTTTGGCATTTTTTCCACATTGGTTGTTTAAACAATATTTATTGATAGAGTCGTTAACTCAATTCTAATTTCAGGATTAATGACTTTGGTTATTTATTTACATTTCTTACATCATATACAAATAGGATCAAAACTAAACAAAACTAGCCATCATGAGTGTGTGGATGTTAAGGTCACGTGTTACATAGTGTCAAGCATGCAATTCCCGTAGTTGTTAAGATCAGATTATTTAATGTTATAAGATCAAAATACTTAATGTTATAATATCAGAATACTGAATATTAATTCTGATTAAGATTACCATATAATCAGAATGACGTAAACAATAGATGAGATGTAAATACCTGATTATCAATCAGAAAGCATTTGTAAATAACTTGTAAATAATTGTCTGTGCAGTCATTCACATATTTTATTAAGGATACTTGATGTTTATAGACTGAAGTAAACTCAATTTATGGATGAAGCTTAATTCTTCATTAGAGCATTGACATTGTATAAATAGTTGGTTGATTTACTTAACACTGAAATAGGAATAAGGTGTTGGTCTTTCAGACTTGTTTTGCTTAGCTGTATGCTCAGACAGCAGGGACGAGGTTAGAGTTTCCGGTAGGCTTTAATGCTAAGAAAGGTACTATGTGAGTCTATTCTTGAACCCGTGATGATTAGGGATATTTACGGATTTCTGAGGCTTTTCATCACACAGAATGTTGGATGTTGATACAAACTTCACACCGACAAAGTGAGTGGGAGTTTTGTAGGCGCTGTAAGGCTGGTAAACAAGGCCCGTTGAGAGGTTGATAGGATAAGGATATTTTTTGGAGATTGGTGTGTTGTATTGGGTTAGTGACATTGGATGGAGAAAGATATTGAGTAACTGCTGGCAGTTTAGATAGGATTACTCACATAAGTCAGATCGACAGAAAAGAACCATTGGTCCTGGAACCTTTGTGGAGAGTAGTTTACAGTTTTAAGTGGAAATAACTCTGAGAGGGAACACAACTCTACGGAGTATAAAGTACGGAACTAAAGTAGGATGTAGCTTAGGTAATAATCAATACTTACAAACGATACCGATAGTGTATTTGTAACAGTAATACATAGGATTTATCAACTTAGCAATTAATTATTATTCTATTTATCATTCTTTCAATTTAAGAGTGACATGCACAGACTTACAGTTAAATTCTTATCTACGTAGAGTAAGTTATACAATTTAATATTGCTCATTCCATATTCAATGAATTTTTATACTTATGTAAATTGATGTAAATATCCAAATTTTATTGTGAAATGTTCAGAAGAATTGTTAACTTCAAATTTCTTATATTAAAGTTCAGTTGAACTTTATTTTATTTTTCTTAGGAATCAGTAATTGGACTTGCACACTTTGCATAGAAGGAAGATGATTAGTGATCAGTGTTTGAGAATGATGAATCCAATAAATTGGATTTGTTGTTAAGTCTTAGAATTAGAAATGGTGATCGATTGATTAGTGATGATTGATTGATGATGTGATTAGGGATAAGAAGTACCGTACATTTAGTTTAAGCATTATTTAAGTTAGGGTTCTTAGTTTATTTATAGACCAACCTTGTATATTTCAAGAAAACGGAACGCGACATCGAGCTTGGGAAACTACGCTTACCTAGTGAGACCCAGTGATAAAGAGTGGAATTGAGAACTGAAACAGACTAGAATGATTGGTTGCGAAGCATTGCCTGAAGTGAACGCTTCTATGGATGTCGATGTGCATAATTTAATTTAGGTGACTGCACGTGTGTGAAGTGGATATGCCTGAGCGTGTGTGTAGAAACACGAGGCGAACAAGTATTGTACGTGAGTGAATAGAGATTTTGCTACATGGCTACTCTATCAAGAAAGATGGGAAATTTTAGCTTTGTAATTTAAATTAATCTAAGTCACTCAGTGAGTAAACTCACCTATTAAATTCTGTTGCGAGAGTCCGGGTCAAGAAGTATGTCTGAAGTCTCAAGACGGGAGAAATGACGGTTTTTCTTCAGGTCATCGGAGCTCCTTCAACATCCATGACTGTGGCAGAACGGAGAGGCTAAAAGTTGGCGGTCGATGCAAGAAGATGGACCAATCATAGGCCTCGAAGCGTAATCTCAGATATTGGATCATGAGACGGCTATTCTGATTGGAGGTTTACTGGACATTTAATTAAAGTTCTCATCGAGGAAAAGTTCTTCATTTACGATCAAGTGTTAAATAATGCTTGGTCGAGAGCTCAATAACTCTATAAACTATTGTGGTGGCAGCATACTATTATTTGAGGGGGTCTCGCGTTACAATACTGACTCTCTAAACTTGTTATCTATTGCGGTATATTTTATGTATGATCTATCAATGTATATAATTGTGATCTGCTATTGATATTTCAATAAAATCATTGTTAACATTAATGTTATCACCATATTTATCATCATGATCATTACAATTACTTTCGTTAAATTATTATATCATTTTCATCATCATCATCACCATCACCATCATCATCATCATTATCCCTACCACCACTGGCATCACAACCACCACCATCATCACTATCACCACCAAGATTGGTACAAACCTGTTGTGCCCGGGCTTTCCTCATTCTGTCTGATAGCAGGTGTAAAAAATTGAGACACATTGGCCTCTCCGTCTCCTTCTATCGTGCATGGCATCAGGTGAAGGTCTGCGCATCCAACATCCTCAAGTGATTTTCCATCTACACACAAAGCCATGCTGTCACTTAGTTGTAGAATCTCTGATCTGTGCTAGTCTGTCAGAAAGGAAAAGAGAAATTGTGAAATAATACCTTATTTTGCATGCCCACTCAATGAACAAGGTTATATGATATAATTGATGTATTTTTGCCACACATGGAGTAGTAACAGAGAACATGGTTATATACCATTTTCATTGAGTGGCTGCGGGCATTGATCACATTTTGATACTCTATGGAAACCGTACACTACATTGTCAGCTGCTAGTGTTCACATGGTCGCATCCGGACAACAGCAGTGTTATTGCCCCCTTTTCTATCCCATGATCCTTTGCATGAATCTATTTGCGATAAGGTCTATAGAACTGTTTGCTTTGCCAGAGTTTTATCCAAGCCAGTTTTGAAAGCGACAAGAATTGCGGGGTGCAGTCACAACACAACCACGATAATCACAAGTCAATTGACTCAATCATCAAATCATGAATGATCAATCATCATTATGACAGGAATATATAGAGTTGTTTGACTTGTTTCTGCATATCTGGGGATAATTCATTAACAATTTCAACATTTTACTATCATTCCCATTTTTAGTTCTGCGGAACAATGTAAAGAGACTGAACTTGACACTAACTCTGTTTGTTAATCAATGAGTTGACAATTAATCCATTCAATTTCTGGTTCTGCCTGACATTTTTTTTCAATTTGAAACGTTTAATCTAGGCCTAATAATGTAGTCAATTACTGGTCATGAACAAGCGATCACTTATTCACAATACGATTCAAGAATAAGCGTGGAAACATGAAAATATGTTAATAACATACCGATTTCTGGGATCACTGGACTGCAGTGCAGGTAGCTAGCCGGAGCGGATCAGAGCAGCTGATCTGATGATAGTGATATTTTAATGCAGTGCATGCATGCAGTGATGAATTTCCCGCGATACCATTACCAATATAATACAAAGCGCGCGCCAGATTTGCTTCCGTGTCACCTCCTCTACACTTTGTAAACATGGAAAGTCCCCTGTCGAGCTAACGTAAGCTCCAGCACCTCAAACGCTCGTTAAAACTCAACTGTTTACAAGCAAGCCCAAGAGAAGATTTACTTACCCCTCATCAATGCATTCTACTGTGGGAAAGATACTTTATCGCAAAATAACACATTCCATACGGATTTCGGTGGTGTCTACTTCGCCAGGTTTTCCCGATCCCATTGCTGCTGCTGTACGTTGCTGCTGGCCGCTCCATCTCCGTTCAAAATACTACAGCTATTTTCGACCATCGGCATCCGTCGATCTTGCAGGCATCAGTTATAACATCTTCGGTCCACTTTTTACATCAAAAGTCGGTATCATGGAAGACTTCTTGCCCCCTAGTCTCAGGCGATTCTACACTGATGAACCAGCATCAGGATCGCTGGCCAAAGTTAAGAAAACAAGAGGTAGGGCCTAGGCCTTAAAAAAAACTAAGCCAAGTCTTAGGGGTAGATCTGTTGTTGGGGGGGGGGGGGGGGGGTGATATGGGTGTGGCCTTTAATTAGTGTACTCATTATTACAGTCTGATGTATTTTGTTTTTATATTCCTTGTAATCCTGATTTGTTCTTGCTTATTATGATTTATACTTTGTAATTGTGTTAAAAATTGTTAGAGGTTATTTTTTTTCCTTTGATTAAAGTAGATCTAACATTAGATGGAATCAAAGCTAGATGTTATTGTTGATGTAACTTTTTTGTTTACTTCTAGTAAGTCAACTTCATTCCAATGCAAAAGATTAATAAAGCTTTTTTATTCCACCATGGACGATTGCTCATCATGTAATCATGAGTCATCAGTGAATATGGTTAACATTTTTTTGTATGCTAGTTTTAGCATCATTGCGGATTTTCATGTATAACTCTTTATCATAATATGCAATAGAGTATTGTCATTTAGAACTCTTGTGCAGTGATTGTGTATAAAGATAAATTTCAGCTGTCTTTGACTTTGTTCATGATGCATGCATGGTAACTGGTTACTGAAATTTGCAAAATACTTTCATATGAAGCAAACCTATTTTCATCCCTGTTTCCCTTTCGGTAAAAACTTATTTGATATATATTTGATATATTATTTGACTTATTGCATATAGGGAAAAGAAGTTTTAATGTTTTTATGTTATGTGTGAAATACACCTTTTCACATCTCTGTTTTTAGTGTAATGAGCCTCTTGTTTGTACCAAAGAGATTTAATGAGATTATTTTTAAACATTTGAAGGCCTATAAAGGTGAAGACAGAGAATGCTCTTTTAATTTGTCTTGGGGGTATAAACATGAGGATTACTGTAACTTGAGTGTAAGAGTGAGAACTGAGAAAGGTACATGTATGTTGTATGTAGGGTTTCAAAGATTGATCAACCAATTCTTGATTGACTGATTGATTGATTAAGTAATTAAGAGAGTTAGAGAGTGAAAGAGAAAGAGGGGGGGGGGGGAGAGAGATATATATGGAGAGACAGATAGACAACATACAGTAATGTCAGAAATTTCACCAACTTCAAGTTTGAGTGTGATTCTTTCTCTCAATATCTTGATATTCACATGACCAAAGTTCAAATGAAAGTTCAAATTCATTGGTAGAATTTTTTTGATAAAGAAACAAGGTTGCACTAGTTCTATGTCCTATAATTACATAAATTTATGATTTTAATTGACAAAAATTGCTCAATCAACAATTGATATGTGGATAAAAATTGGTTGATATATGTTTAGTCGTCATAAGCATGTCTTGTAAGAGATCTATTTATAAACATTACCTAATTCATACTATATTTTGATCTCGAGAGTTATTTATGAGATCAACAATGTTCTATAATTGATCATGACTTCCACAGTAAAACAATTTGCAAATTGATCTTTGGATATATTGTATTGATAACACAACGGCACTATTCATTTTTTTTCTCTATGCCTACATGTATACTCATATTTCTTTGTTACATTACAATGTTGTTGGGTTTTTTAATTTGCATAGAGGAACATCATGTTCATTATGGGATGCATTATAATCACTGATGATTGCTTCTCAAAATTTATTCTATTGATTCTGCTTTTAGCTCTTGGTGAATAATCTTCTTTTGCATTTGTGTTTACTAGCTCTGTATCTGAGCAAGACATTGGATGAGAAGGCTGAGGAAGCAAGGTGGTACAGACAAGATCTGGTGGATCTGAGAGAAGTATTAACATGGCCAGAGTATGCAGATGACATGGGACTGGATGCCCCACAGGCAAAGAGTAAGTCCTATACCTGGATGCTGCAGGCCTTTATTTTTAACTCCTCTGTTTATTAACTTAATAAGCTGTGGTATACATCTAAAGAATATGCATATGATAAATATCATCAAATCTGTAGTACAAACTCATGTTTAACAAGCTCAAGCTGTGGTCTAAATCTAAATGGCCAGATAATGCAACTCATGGAACATTTGGTGACACAACCCCCACACACATACTAGCAATGCAGTGAATGCCTGATTTTTCTTATTTTGTTTGAAGAGAATATTGATATGATAGTGACATTTATAAATTAGCAGAATAAATTTCTGCTCTGTATTGTTAATATTGTATAATGTAGAATACAGTACTATTACAACAAGCTAATTACGATAGTTTGTTATGTATTTCATACGGCTATAATGAATAATAGATCTTTGTATTTATAATGCCTTCCATCTAGATACATGTACTAGTCTATTCCAAGGTCCACTAAATGCTGTTACCTTGGAGTTAGCTGACTTAGCTCCAGCTGCCATTTCCAGTGCCCAGGGAATTCTGTCAGGCATCCAGGCATTTACCTCACCTGGGTTGATTGCAGCACAGTGTGGGTATATACCTTGCCGAAGGAAAACATGCCATGACTAGGACTGAACAATTTGTAGTCCGGGGGCTGGGAGAGTTTATTCAGCTGATCGGGTACAAAAAGGTTTGATGGTCCCATCATGTTGGCATGAAGGCAGTGATTAAGGAAAAGTGTTGCTGCCGGGCCATATCCTGTACGGAAGTCCCTGATGGCCCCAAATAGGGGCCCCAAAAATTGGCTTATTCAGCTGAAAAGGTACATGGTTAATTCTTTTTGCAATGGACCGAGTATACATTGAGATTTTAAAAAATACCAATGCCAGCAATTTTATCCTGTACGGGGGCCCAGACAGTAGGCCCAAAGGGCCCCCCGAAAATGGGTTTATTCAGCTGAAAAGGTACATGGCTAATTATTTTTGCAATGGACCGAGTATACATCGGGATTTCCCAAAATACCCATGCCAGCAACTATATCCTGTACGGGGGCCCAGACAGTAGCCCCAAAGTGCCCATATATCCTGTATATGTCCCACAACTAATTTATAAAGCTAAAAATGTATATGGATAATTCCTTTTGAAATGGAGGCAGTATACATTGGGATTTTCAAAAATACCCATGCCAGCAATTTTATCCTGTACGGGGGCCCAGACAGTAGGCCCAAAGGGCCCCCCGGAAATGGGTTTATTCAGCTGAAAAGGTACATGGCTAATTCTTTTTGCAATGGACCGAGTATGTATTGGGATTTCCCAAAATACCCATGCCAGCAACTTTATCCTGTACGGGGGCCCAGACAGTAGCCCCAAAGTGCCCATATATGTCCCACAACTAATTTATTCAGCTGAAAATCAACACGGATAATTCCTTTTGAAATGGAAGCAGTATACGATGCAATTTGAAAAGGCAGTATACATTGGGATTTTCAAAAATACCCATGCCAGCAATTTTATCCTGTACGTGGGCCCAGACAGTAGCCCCAAAGTGCCCATATATGTCCCACTACTAATTTATTCAGCTGAAAATGTACACGGATAATTCCTTTTGAAATGGAAGCAGTATACAATGCGATTTGAAAAGAAAAACTCATGCCAGCAACTTCATCCTGTACGGGGCCCAGAGAGTAGGCCCGAAGGGCCCCCGAAAATGGGTTTGTTCAGTTGAAAAGGTACATGGCTAATTCTTTTTAAAATGGAATCTGCATACATTAAGGCTCACAAAAATACACATGCCAGTAACTTTATCCTGTACGGGGGCCCAGACAGTAGCCCCATAGTGCCCCTCCCCAAAAAGTGTATTTTAGGCTGAAGACATACATGGATAATTGTCAATTCCAGCAAATTTACCCTGTATGGGGGCCCAGATAGCAGCCAAAAAGGAAACAGATGTCTAACAACCAATTTTTTTCGGCAGAAGTGATACATGGATATAACCTTTTTGGATGGAATTTGTATGCACTCAGCTAAGGTTTTTAAAAGATACCAATCATGCCAATGCCATCAAGTTTATTCTGTATAAGGCCCAGACATGCAGTCAACCCCAAAAGCCCCTAGGATAACAGGATATACTAGTACATGGTAATTAATTTTGTAGTGTAATCAGTATACCTTGGTCCTTATTTCCAGTAATATATGCCTGAAAGGGGCCCAGTGTGCAATAAATAGGCCTATACATGTAGTTTCATTTGGGGATATCGAATATATATGCTTGGAACTGGCGGAAATCCCACATTTGATTTACTGGGCTAAATACATAGAGGGATAATTATTTACATAACTACACTATAAGTGAGGGTTTACAAAATAGATTGAAACATGCATAATCTTCTTGAACTGAAATAATGACAGTAGCAGTATAGCGAGCGAAGCGAGCGCACAGAATGGCATATCCCCAAATACCACTTTCAAGTGGTTTGTAATATCACAACAAGGGCTATGGATATGGGAGTAGTTTGCCGTGTGCCTAATACTACCATCACTTTTATTGATTACAGTTCAAGGCCCGAATATAGTAGAATAGTATTTTAATTTATTAACCTGAAAGGTGTGATATTTTTGGTTACTTTTCTTTCCATTTCCACTTCTATGTATTTTTAAAAACTTCTTCCTCCTTTCTTGTTGTTTTCCTCTTTTGTCCCTCATAATCCTTTGTGTCGACATCAAAGGTACAAGGCTGCTTCAGCTTCCAAGATCCAACTACATCTTCCCATATATTTCCCTTTTCATTTTTTTAACCCTATTTTTTTATTATTTTTTACGAGATGGCAAGGGCTTTTGTTAAAAAAAATCATTTCTTCCATTTACTGTTATTCATTTCTCTTTTCCATATTATCACTATGATCGTCTCTATATCCTGCATGTTTCCTCAATCAATCAACACTCCCATCCCTTACATTGTTATCAATGGAGGCCTTCATGTTTTTGTACCCCCCCCAAAAAAAAAAATATACATATATACATTGATAAGGCACCATTCTAATGGGCCCTGCATGAATTCTGTTTTGGACCCCACACAGGTAGAATGCTGCCCATGCAGGGTAAAGTTGCTGGCATGTGTATTTCTGTGAGCCTTAAAGTATGCAGATTCCATTTTAAAAAGAATTAGCCATGTACCTTTTCAGCTGAACCCTATTTTCGGGGGCCCTTTGGACCTACCGTCTGGGCCCCTATACAGAATAAAATTGCTGCATGGGTATTTTTGAAAATCCCAATGTATACTGCCTTCATTGCAAAAGGAATTATCCATGTACATTTTTAGCTTGATAAATTAGTCGTGGGACATATACAGGATATATGGGCACTTTGGGGCTACTGTCTGGGCCCCCGTACAGGATAAAGTTGCTGGCATGGGTGTTTTGGGAAATCCCAATGTATACTCGGTCCATTGCAAAAAGAATTAGCCATGTACCTTTTCAGCTGAATAAACCCATTAGTCGGGGGGGGGGGCCCTTTGGGCCTACTGTCTGGGCCCCCGTACAGGATAAAGTTGCTTGCATGGGTATTTTGGGAAATCACAATGTATACTCAGTCCATTGCAAAAAGAATTAACCATGTACCTTTTCAGCTGAATAAGCCAATTTCTTGGGCCCCTGTTTGGGGCCATCGGGGCCTTCCGTATAGGATATGGCCCGGTAGCAACATTTTCCCTTGATGACTACCTTCATGCCAACATGATGGGACCATCAGACCTTTTGATCAGCTGAATAAACTCTCCCAGCCCCCGGACTATTGCCCTGTGATTGATAGATGAGAGTCCTCTAGACCTCAATGCTCCCAATTATAGACCCTCCCCCCCCAAAAAAAGGGGGCGAGCAACCATCAATATCTAGGACTAAATCTTGATGATTTCATATACAAATTTGTCTCCTCTCAGACTGGGTATTTTCTTTTTTATAGAGTCCACATCAGCAGCTAAAGCCGACTTGAATAATAGAGTGAGTGTATGGCAAGGAGATATTACAAAGCTAGACATTGATTGTATCGTTAACGCAGCTAATAGATCACTACTAGGAGGCGGAGGAGGTAAGATTCTTGTTTAGATTCTTGTTTTGATTGTGCATTATTTAGCTAAGTTACTTTTTGCTCTTTACAATTATTTTTAAGGCAGAAAACATAAAACCTTGTCTTTATTTAAGCATTTTGTATAACTTTATTCCCATTTGGATCAATCAATTGCAGTAACAATAAGAAAATAGTTTCAGTGTATATTTCCATCTTCTATGAATTTTATTCAAACATGGAAAAAAAATTGAAAAATCAAAACTGACACTAACAGTGAAAGTCACACTATCATAATTATGTGTGTGTTTTTTTTATTTAAATTTTGAAATGATGAACTTAATCTGTTTCAGTTTTTTGATGTAATTATTTAGTTTTCCCATTGTTTTAAATAGGAAAACAGCAAACTATACAAACTCTTAGCCTGTCAATTTACCTATAAATGATAATGATTGGGGTTGTACTTGGATAAACAGACTAATAATACTCAGACCTCCTATTAATTCTAGGTTCTATCATTTCTTGCATGATGTGATGGGTCTCTGTTCCTGGCATGCATGAAGCCTTAATAAACATCTAACGACCATAAAACACACCGTTTTTCTTTTATAACGTCTTTGTGATATAGTTGATGGAGCAATACATCGAGCTGCTGGCTCAAATCTCCTTCAAGAATGTAAGAAATTAGCTGGATGTGAAACGGGAGAAGCTAAGCTTACTGCAGGTCAGTACTTCTCCTTCTCTTTCTCTGTCTTTCAGTCTGTCTCTCTGTTTGTCTCTTTGTCTTTCTCCCTTCCCTTCTTCTTTTCCTCTCTCATATTCTCACAGATACTCACCTTCTCTGTCTCCCTCTTAATTCCCCATTTGGTGAAGATACTACAGTATGTGGTTATTCTAAACCATAATCTTCATCAATATGATGATTTGAAATACTTTGTTTTCCTTCTCATTGTATTTGCATGTACATGTACTATAACATTAGCAATTTTCGCAGTACAATGTTGCATTCTGTGCTTCATTCAAATTGTATGCAAATGTATGTGTGGAGGTATTTATTATTGATGGCACAATCAGTAGCATGCCTTTCAAAACTTGTCAGGAGGAGGGAAATTTCTTATCAACAAAAAAAAGAGGTCATCAGAATTCTGCCATATCTCACCTTTAAACATCAATGAACCTGACAACAAAATGAATAGAATGGGAAGTTTTGGTTTCGTATCATTGTGAAGATGAAAGAATGAATTGTACTCTCAGCTATACTGCAGCTATACTGTACAACATTTAGGCATGTATATGTTTTTGCTTTTCCATTCTAATTGTTTTATTAATGGGGGTAAATATTACAGTAATAAAATCATTTCATTGAATTGCTTAGCAACAAAGAAATGAACCCAAAGTACTGCCTGTACATTTGTTCTCATTTTGTTGACAAACAAGCATCACAAGGATATTTAAAGTTATTCTGTGAAAGATCATGTACAGATGACAATTTTATTTAGCTGCATTGGTAATAAACCTTAAAATACAATGAATGTCTGTCAATTCCTATACTGCCATCTGTTGATGTTATTCACAATAACAATTTGTTTCCTTTATTTTTACTATTTCCCTTTTTGCAGGTTATCTCCTTCCAGCTAGATGTAAGTACATAATACCTATAATTACATGTCCTCTGTAATTTTGATAAAGAATTGGTTTGAAAATTCAGGAATGTAGCTTTGTCATCCCCCTTCCCTTGAGTTTCCTATCTAAAGTTAAATGAATAAACATCTCTGGAATTAAAGGTTTCCATAAAATTCCTTGAATCTCTATATCTATGCCTTTCAGACTTCAGAAAATATCATTGCCTAAATCTGTAAATCATCATGAAGGCATGTTATGTTTTTACATCTATTGTTAAATTTGTCTATGTTGTTTACAGACGTCCTTCACACAGTGGGCCCGATCGTCTATGGCAACCCGAGCCAAAACCACAGGGAAGCCCTAACCAGTTGCTATGCATCGTGCCTCCAGCAAATCCTCGAACACAACAAAAACAACCGTTCAAAGATGGAGGCAGCCAGGAGGAAACAGGATGCTGCAAAGGGTGATGGGAAGAGCAGAGACGAGACGGATGCCAAAGAGAAAGAGAGCAAAGAGGATGCTTCAGCCAATGGGAGGCAAGCATCAGAAGAGGAAGGGGATAGCGATTATAAGACGCTACAGGAGGATGTGGAAATGGCAGAACCCTTGATCCGATCAGTTGCCTTCCCCTGTATATCAACAGGAGTGTATGGTGAGTATGTTTTTTCAATCAAACCTGGTAGTGTTTCACAAAGAGTTAAGTATGACTTAGAGCCACACTTTAATTCTTATTTGTGTGCAGTATAAGAGGTATAACAGCACTGGTTAGATTATGCCAGAAGGACACAAACTATTGTGTATTGATCAATAAGATTGCATGTTTCATATTGTGTACACGTCATTCTTAATTCTTTGTGAAACACCATCCAGCTTTAGTGTCTACCTGCATAGAAAGACCACCTGCCTATTAAGACCATAGGTGGGTGTTTCATAAAGTTGTTCATAAGTTAGGAGCACCTAGTTACAAACCACTGAAGATCCTTTCTTGTAAATTTTGCGCACAAAATTTTAATTAGAGTTGAGATACATGTAGCTCCTAAAGAAAGGATCATCAGTCGTTTGTAAAGTCACTCGTAAATCACAAACAACTTTTTACAACACGCGTCAGGTTTGGTATTCCTTGGATGATTTTCCAAATTGGACTATGTACTCCTAGAACCTGTCCATAAACACCACATGTCAATGAAGACCATTTTACTTGTCTCCTTTTGATGGTCTTTAGAGACAGGATTGAATGTGCATCTCTTTGGACCTGGGGTTTTAAATGATTCTCATGTCAGAATGCTTTGAGTGATACATTCATGAATACTTGTATGTTTTTGTACTTGGTGTTTTATTTGCTTGTTGAATCTCTTGCATGATATGAATATTGTATCAGTGAATTTATGACATGACTCTTCCAGAAACAGTTATTTCCAGATGAGAAATCCCCTTAGGACACAGACTACCCCACCCCTTCAATAGTACCCTCTGGATAGCAAGTGTCCCTAGAGACCATGTCAACAACAAGACCAAAATGTGTATCTGTTAGATATAGATACATAACAATTACCTTTGCGATTTGATACAAATTAAAGATGAAACTATCCATAATAATCCACATGCAAATCTAACGAATCCATCTTCAATTTCTCTTACCAATGTCCATCATCCAAGTATGTTCGGATTGTTAGAATTCAAATTGAAATGGAAATGAAAATAATGAATGAAATTGGCAACTTCACATGTATTTATATCAAGGTTTAACTAAAGGTTCAGGTTAAGTTGAATCCCTTGGGACTTAAAAATCTATCTGGTTGAGGTGAATTTTTAGCTCATAATACTAATATATCAATGCATAATAGGTAGTGTTTCACAAAAGAACTTGTCTGAAGTTTTATCTGACAGTGAGCATGGAAACAGAACTTCTCACTCAGTCAACATTAGGGAAAGTTGTCAGACAAAGGTTGAAGAAACACTCCCCAGCGGCCCGTAACATGAAACTTAGCATCATTGTAGAAAATTGTTTAACGATTGATTGCATAGACTAAAATATACAATTAATCATAAAACTCAGGCGTATGATTAATCGATAACCTTTGTTTTACACGACCCTGGTCTCAATTTTTTCTCCACTTTTCCCCCGATTGATTTGGCCTAAAGCATGTTGACTTGGGTAGATTTCTCTGTGCATATAATTCCTTTCTCTCAAACTCTGATTTTCAGGTTACCCACAGGAAGAAGCTTGTAGGGTGGCCCTTGGTACAGTCAGAGATTGGCTAGAAGAAAATCATGAGGAGGTAAGAGTTGAAAATCTGGGGGATGTTTCACAAAGATTTAAGTATGACTTAGAGTCACCCTTAAATGCCTAGTTGTGCGAGGTACAAAAGGCTTGACCGCATTGGTCAGATCATGCAAAGAGGACGTGCACTACTGCTTATTGATCAATAAGATTGCACGTTGCATTTCAGATACGCGTCGGCATTCAAGTGCGACCTAAGTCATACTTAAATCTTTGTGAAACACCCCCCAGGTGGGTGGTAATAATGCTGTTCTTAAATTATGCACAACTCGATGCATGGCTGGTGGCATGTTCTTGTGTTAAATGAGAAACCCCAAACTTTCTATTCATCATGCCATCGTTAAATCATTTGTGAGAAATAAACTCTGCATTCACATGCTGTTCACAACAATGAATTTGTTCTATGAAGATTGGATTCCACTTAAGCTGATGTGAATCAAAATGATTGGGAATCTGATGTAGCACTCAAGAACATGTTTTAGTTATTTGTGAAGTCGTGCATAACATAATTAGTTTTATAAAGACCCTTTGACATTTTCAAAGAATTATTTAAAACTTCTAATGAAATACAATAGGAAAAGCCAATCATAAGGTAACTTGTATGGCACCCATGTCATGCTTATTAAGTTCTGTGGAATTAAGCAAAGCTCTATGCCATAACTTTCTTAAGTTCTTTCAGAGTTTGATGAAATTGAGAGATATGATTTTCAAAAAGATCTCTACGTACCTACTTGTATGGGACTCCATATTGGCCCCATAGGTGATATCATTGTTATGAAGGGTAGAAAACTCTTCCATTTGCTCTAATTAACAAACTGACCAAATGTTCACCTGAATATTTTTCTTTCATGCTGTCTATATTATATTTTTATTACTCTCCTGAGGGGAAAAATTTTAATAGGAGAAAAATCACAAATTTGATGTCCCTTCCACTTCTCGTAAAGTGATACCGAATTGCCAGTATGAGATTTACCTGGTTTCGGTGATCAAGTTTTAAGTGGCCTTAACTTAATTTCTTGTCCAATTTCTGTCAAACATTCATCATCCCATTCTTCATATTTTTATTTTGTCATCAATCATTCTGTTACCAATGTTGAATTTACATTTAAGCCTCTTTACTCCTATGATCTTTTTTTTACACAGATGGATAAGATAGTGTTCTGTGTATTCCTTGAAAAAGATCTCAAGATTTATGAGAGATTGCTTCCAACTTTCTTCCCCTTGGAAGGTAAGATGATATACAAACAATGCACATCACTCAGGGCATTAATAAGAATTGCCCACATGAGGTACATTTGGAGCAGTTCTAACATGCCCGAGGCAGACCTGAGGGCATTTAGACTGTTTTAAAGGTAACGAGTGGGTATGATTGTTCTAATGCCTGAGTGCAATAATATGTATTATTTGTTTTATAAAATAGTGTTGTGGATTCTTCATATTTGATAAGCCAGCCTCATCTAAAACCATGACCAGACGATGAAACTAGTCATTAGTACCAGTCAATAGTACCAGTCTTTAGTACCAGTCATTAGCATCAGTCATTAGTACCAGCCATTGGTACCAGTCATTGGTACCAGTCATTAGTACCAGTCATTAGTACCAGTCATTAATACCAGTCATTAGTACCGGCCATTAGTGCCAGTCATTAGTACCAGTCCTTAGTACCAGTCATTAATTCCAGTCCTTAGTACCAGTCCTTTGTACTAGTCAGTAGTACCAGTCAGTATTACCAGTCATTAGTACCAGCCTTAAGCAAATTTTTGTGGAATAGCTAAATTAAATGTCTGGTCATGTGATAGATTTCAGCCAATCACTTGATTACGATCCAAATGACAATTTTATAATAGGCATCAAAGGCTTGATCAGATATGCAGCAAAACCCTTTGAAAAACACTTCCAACCATTTGCAAGTTTGCATGTCCATGGGATGTGATGTGGAGAAAAAAAAGGCACTGAGACCAGGAATCATGATTATAAATGCCTGTCTATAAAATGTGGACAAAATATATATTTATGCAAAATTCATTAAGCTATTCTATTATTACCAAATTTTTCAAATTATGAATCTGTTAGTGCAAATTTTTAAAATTATTTGTTGTAAATTTTGTCAAATCATTCACTCATTAATGCAGAATTTATCAAATTATTGATTTATCAATGTACAATATTTCTTATGGTTGTCATAATGATATTGAGCTCACAAGCAATTTTTTATATTGATCTAAGATATTAGTGAATTACCCCTAGATCAATGAATTATCTAATAGTTTAAATGGCTATATTTTTATATTGTCTAACTTATATTTTGACATTTGACCTTATCTACATGTATAACCTTTTTACAGGTACATCACCGAGTTCAAGAACAGAAGAAGAGGATGAGACCTAGTCTTGACCTTTGAACCTTATAAATGCTTTCAACCAATGCAGCGTGTGCCCCCAGGGGCAGTGTACAGATAGTCATGTATAAGATAAATTGATTGCAAAGTCTTACCTAGGCCCGGAAACACAAAAAATAGCAACTGATTGTATTTGCTTGAATCGTTTGCAAGTAAACCCTATTACTTTAGCTGGACATTCTTTTCAGGGGTCAACCAAATCCCCTTTCTTTGGACAACAAACCATCAAAGCTACCATCACCATGGAAACATTCAAATAATACAGACAGATTAAAGTAATTTGGTTTGACAATCAGTTGCTATAAAGCTTTGTGATGTGGGACAAATTTCTTGATGTACAAAGAATAATAGTGAACTGATCTCGATAAGAGGAGACATGATGTGGTCTTTTGTACTTCCAGTAATATTATTCATTTTCTATCTCTTCTGCTCTAGGGAGTGGACACAAATTGAAACATGTCTGCTGTTTATGATGGTAATCATGTAAAGATTGTTACTTTTATTATGCAGGCACCTGAAATATATATATCTCTTCCTTCTACATGCATATTCATGAGCTGCATATGAAGTTGTTAGTAGTGAAGTAGATTTCATTTTTATCAGTGTTTTTGTTGAATGTTGGTCTGTTTCTTCTCCAAATTTGGAAAAAAAAACCTTACTGATGCATAAATATCGCAAAATAGGACAGAGCTATAACGGCAATATATATGTCAACTTTAGCCCACAGGTTGTACATATTGCAATTTTTTTTAATTGAAATTCTTCATTAATTTTCAACCTCATCTTTTGCTTTTGCCTTTTCATCTGTCAACAATTCTTCTGCTGGGAGTTAGATGCAGTGGTGCCTGAATTAAATGTATTTAAGTGGACATAAGATTGGAGGGGCAAGCCATTGTGTGCTTGCAGTGCTGTGCCCCTCCAATCCTTCTAGTCTATTCTTTCCAGGCCCACTGGTTGGATGTTTTGCTTCTCAAATGCATTCTTCCGAGCCTATTTCACTTGGGTTTGCCATTTGATCACATTTCAACTTCAGAATTTGTTACCCCTATCTTGCTGTAATAAGGTACTCGAAAGTGTTGTTAAAAGCCCCTGTTTGGTATACTATCAATTATGCTGTTGAGATGACAAATTATCACTCTGAAATTGGTTTATATTTGTGACAGTATTAAGTGTAAATATAGAATACTGTATCAATTATAGTTGGTTATGTACCTGGAAATTATTTTCTACCCAGGCTAGAGGCGCTATAATTTCATTGCATGATGCTATCAACATGGGATCTGCATAAATGATATCTGAATATATTCTTCATTTATCCAGTACAAATTGCTCAGGATGTGTCAGAAATTATTACTGTAGAGATCAGACATGACTAGTGATTACCTCAGCTTATCAATGAAAATTACACTCAGATTTTGCTTAAAAAAATATGCATATGCAAAGAAACAGCCTTACTAATATTCCTAGATTTGCACTGCATTGCTATATATGAATGGAGTGCCAAACTTGAAAACTCTGTAAGCATCAGATAATCATTATTAGATTAGGTGGTTGATATTACGAACAGCAGTTTAAATCTGTTAATATAGCTGCGGTGAATACAATAGGGAACTAATAATTCATGGCTGGTCTGTTAAAACCTTGTATCTCAAAATTGAAGAATTTTGAGGGCAACATAGAAAAAGCTGTATTTTATCAATATGGCAATGGTGATCATCTTATACTGTATGATAACATTCTCCTGTTACCTGTAAAATAAGTCTTTCTAGGCAAAAGGTTACTACCTATATTATCACTAAAAATCAAGCTTATTCTGAGCTGTCATCAACATATTGTAATTTGAGATACACGGGTTTAACAGCCCAGAGACAAATTGTCAAAATGTTTTACTCATGCTGATCCTTTTCTGATGTTCTGGTGAGCGTTTCATCAACATTTTTGTCTGACAAGTTGTCAGATCTGACATCTTTCTCTGACTCTGATTGGCTGTGAGGCATTGTTACTATGGTAACTGTCGGATAAAATGGGACTTGTCGGATAAAACGTCCGACAAGTCCTTTCAGGAAACGCTCCCCTGGTCTCACACTTTTATGGTCAAGAAAATCACTACATATTTCATTGGTAGGCCTATAGGCCTAACCCTAACTACCAAAATGCAGGTAACAGGTCCCAAGTGCTGAAACAATGCTCATTCATAATAAAGTTGCGCCTCAGTAAAGAAGGTTTCTAGATAGATGGTACCATATATGCTTTAATATTATCATCATTATCATCATCATCATTCATTCATTTGAAGAAAAGAAAAACATTTCTTTTGACAGAAAAATCATCTGCCTAAAGTTCTGGAATCCTTGTATTGCCTCATAAATACATACAAAAACGAAATTAATACATGTAAGTCAACAAGCAATGCATTATCTGCCGAAAAAATGGACAGTTGAAGTAGTTTTCTAGGGATATTTGATTCATCATGATTTGATTGTTATATACCAAGCATACATTGTCTACAACTAGAGGTTTACATATAATTACCTTTATGATGACAGAGTAAGGTGACTTAATACCATTTCCTGCCAGTAACTAAACCACTCCTTGGCGCGCATCATTTTCTTTGTGTAAGCAAATAGAGACGATGTAATTGAAGCATTATTTGATCAGCTGTAATTCCTCAAATTAGCAACAGAAGTATTCACTTTTGCTGTATATGTTATGAAGAATATGTTTTGAAGTTAGAGTTAATCTGATTTTCATTGAGAGACAGTGATTTGGAGCTATCACATTGCCAGTTTGAGGATTTTATCAATTGCTTTCAATTATTTTTTTTGTAGAAACATAATGATAATAATGATATAGCATTTCTGTGTTGCCAATTATGTAGTTGCCTATTCAATGGAACAATACATATTAAATAAACAAATGTAATAATAAAGATATCTCTGAACATGGAGGATTGTTCTTTGGTGAAATGAGCTAAAAAGCGTACATTAATTTGGTATGGCTTGTCATATCATATATTGTTCACTGCAGTAAATGGTATCTAAATATACATGTAGGTGCATAAAGACACTAACTAAAATAAGGGGGGGATAAACCAAAAACAAATCATTTGATAAGACATTCATTGCATCATGCCAACCACCACCAACTAGTGGCTGTGATGTGTCAATCATTTTCATTGCAGTAGTATTGAAGCATTTCAATCAACAAAAGAAATATAGTGTATACATATAGCTAAAGCTGGGCCTTACCTATGGTGTCATTAAGGGCCGATTATTTGTGGTACTGTTTTGTCTATTATTATCGTATGTATACTATGTGCTTTGTATGTTTTAACAAATGCAGCTGATAATACTATACATAGATAGGCCATGTTACATATTGCCATCGAACAATACTGTCCAAGATAATTTACCTTTTCATTTGTTTATCTGGGGTAAAGAGGTATCTAGACATATACGGATGGCACTAGCAGTTTTAAAATGTGGACAGTTCTTTTCAGAGCTAACATACAATCAAGAAAGACTAACAAACAGTCCTTTTCAGGACTACATACATGGTGTTTACTGTAAAAAACTTTCATTAAATGTGGACTCGTTCAATCGAATTTTCGGGAGTCTTAACACGGTCTGATGAAACATTGTTAGATGGGGCAGATGTTGCCTTTTAATAGACAGCACTAAGTGACATGGTCTTTATATATGCGAGTTGACAGAAGTTTTTCAGTTGGCAATAGTACTCGTGGATGAATTATGAAAATCATATTTTGTTCATGTATGTCATCGTCCAAGGCTTTAACCTCTGTGAATGCGTTAGTGTTATCTTTTCATCTTTAAGGTTGCTCTCAGACTTCTTGCTAAAATACTCTAAAGCCTACCAACAAGGCAGATCAAGAAGTAGGCACAATCTGTCACAGTTTATCAGATTTCCATTGCAATAAAATTATTTGATATTGATCACAAATTTTGATAGCAAGTTTAGAATGGTCGTTCACTAAAATACTATAGAAAATCAAATTATACCCTCTGTCGTAAGAAGCAGACCTGCAATATATTGCAAATTTACAATTCACGGTAACACTTGGGATGAACTCATTGATTTAATATTGATTGTATTCGATTGCAAGTTTCATTCTACTACCTTTCTCAATCATTGGACTTGCAGTATTATTATTGGTTTGTCCCACGGTCATACCAACTGACTTATTGTCATTTTTACTTGTATATCAAATGTTCTCATAAACATATCCTTTAACATTGTTTTCCCTGTGTTTAGAGACCATTTTAGTAGTAACTATGACCAGTTTGTCAAGGGGGGAGGGGGGGTGTTTCACAAAGAACTAATACCCCTTTCATAAACCCAATTATGCGGCTAATAGCAGCATAAATTTGGTCGTAAAATTGGAGGACCAGAGTTATCCGCATTATTTTGATGCTGCTATTATCCGCATAATAGCAGCATCGGGACAAGATTTTGTGTTTATGAACGCATTTCCAAATAATGCGGATAATTGCCATGGTGCGGTCACAAGGTCACCCTTTTCTAACACAACCGTATCGGAGGGGGCATGTCCAGTTGTCATGACGATTATCCGCCTCTTTCAGGACGGGCGCTCGTAAAAATAATGCGGCTTATTTTCGGAGTTTATGAACGCAATTTTTATTGAATTGTCTGCATTACTCTTAGGTGGCTAATTGGAGGATAGGTTTATGAAAAGGGTATAAGTTTGACATGTGTGCATTAACAGATAATCTCATTGACTTTGTCACATACATGTACAGCCCTTGGGCATTATACTACATGCAACTTGGAATTAATTAAAGTGATTTTTGTCACACTTAAATCTTCATGTAACACTTCACATTTAAACCATTACAGTAAAGATTCTCAAACAAAGATACATGAATAACAAATATCTCCAGGCTTATTGTATTCACAAAATCTCTTCAATAAAAAAGTGTAATTACCTCTGAATATTCAAGCTACTTGCATAGGTCAGTGTGCTGTTATTTTCTATAATGTAGCATTTGAATTTTATAGAAAAGCAGACAAGCAGTAGTAGTTTCATATTTGGCACTATGTTGTATGTGCTTTGGTACCACACTGGAGTAATCTAAATCTGATTGTATTTGAAATTCTAGGCATGATAAAGGATGTATTGTGGAGTATATTTAATGGAACTGTCAGTCTGTGTGATCGCAATTAGGTACATGTAGTTAATGAGGATTTTATCCTTTTTTTTCAAAACAAGCCATGCAAGGTTAATAGCAAAGTTTGGAAATCCATATAAAGTGTATCACTTTTGAAAACTCATTTTTCTTTACAATTTGAATATAATTGAAAATGTTTTTAAAATGGTATAAAGAAGCAAGAGGTATTATTGTGCTGGTATAAATATCTGTTAAATAAACATGGGAGCTTGGTGTTATGTAACTTCAAATCAATTTTGTTCACACCTGGTTTCATTGTCCAGGTATTTTCATTCCAATCAGGCACCCTTAATGATGATAATCATATATAATTTTTGTTTATTACAGATCATATTTTCAAAGTGATCTCTCACTTCATAATGATTAAATGATTAACATTAGACAGAGATTCTGTTTTTTTTTATCAGTCAAACTGTGGTACTTATAATGTCAGTTCATCAATAAACTAACATAGGATATGTTTACCGATTGGATTGTTAGTACGATAAGATGGTATCAAATCTTGATTCAATTCTGGTAGTGGTAACTGTGCAATCTTTGTAAACATTAATGCTACAGTTGCACCTTAGCGTAGATTGCTTGCTTATTCCTGTATATTTCTTAAAGGAAGACGTGGTCAGGCATACTCAATGAAGCACAATGAAATTAATGTGCTCAGTTCTTTAGGTGAATAGACCTGCTCTCGGAGTTGACACTTAATAAAAAATCCTTTATTCATCATTCACAAGCACTAAGTGAAAGTTTTTTATTTCATTTTCAGTGTTTTATGCATAGCTTAGAGCTTTCCTTTTGCATGCAGCAAAAATTGCTTGCCACAAGCTTCAACTCGAATTCATTTCATTACAAAGGATTTGCTCTTGTTTACATGAGTTTGGATACGAAGTCAGATATTTCTCTCTCTGTATTTATTTGTATACAGTATGTAACATGAAGGTTAACATCAATTGTTCAGTGTGTTCTGATTGATGTATTTAGTGTAAATGTAATGTTTTAAATTGGCCAGCTACACATGTTCAACAGATGTAGTAAACATATGAGATTTTAAGTTATTTTGTGATTAATCATTTTCTGAATGAAATGTCTAATAACTATCACAGTGTGTGTGTGACTGTGATTCAAAATGTTTAAAAAATAACTTGATTTATCCATCAAAAGTAAAGCTTAATAGATTTTATTAGAGTATGAAAGTTTCTGCATATTCATTTTAAGTTTTGTTTGTTATATTATACAAATAATGAATGTTTATGAGTGCAATGGACAGAATACTACACGAGGTGAAAGATAAAACGATCCGTTTAAAGACCCTGACCGGTGTAAAAACAATCATATATCAAAATAAAGGCAATGACTCATACAATACAAATATACCAAAATTAGTACATATATCTCCTTCCAATAGTTAAAAATTCTAAATAAAAATCAAAGAAACTGCTCCTTCAAATTACGCTGCACCCCCACGTCGCCTGGAAATGATGACGTCACGTTGTGTCTGAAGGTTGTGATTCCATAGGTTTGTGTACAAAAGCATTGGGTATTTTCTTCCATTTCCATGTTATGAATCTATTTTTTTTTCGTTTTCAGATGAAAATGGCACTCAAAATTATTCTCTGTTCAAATTGTTGTAAACCTACAACTATTCACTACCTTTTTTTGTGATTTCTTTGTTTGGCTCTTATTGGGCCTAAATTGCTATGTCAGGAAAAGTTGTTATACATAATCTAAATGCAGATAGAATTGAAATCTGCGACAAATAAGCAGGAAATAAAATATGGCAAAAACTAGTTCAAAACTGTAGATTTCATAAATTCAAGCTTGTGGGAAAAATATATGTGATATCCCTCTATGATAGAAGTGAAGAGAATGAAATGCGTTATCTGGAAAGCAAAAAAATCACCCAGTTTTTCTGTGTACAATCATATGGAATCACGACGCTTCTTACACAACGTGACGTCACAGTCTCGAGGCAGGTGAAAAGCACAATAGAGCCTATTTTCTAAACGGGGTTCGAAGCCCGATAATTGGAATATTCTTGAGCAAAATACTCAGCTGGGAAGCGGTGAAAATGCATAAAGCATACCTTGCTGTATTTAGTAGCTTATAAGCTTTCTATTGGTACATAATTTATCGGTTTCATTTTTGGGTCCGGTCTGGATCTTTAAAGAGGCATAGCTGAGTTGACTGGATCATTCATTTCATCTTTCACTGAATGAAGTATTCTGTCCATTTTACGAATGAAAAGAACATTCATTGTTTGGCTTATATGACACCTAAAAATAGATACTTTTTTATTTGAAATTTATGGATTTTGATGCACCATGATATGCTCATGCAGTGTGAGCTCAGTCTGTTGACTGTAGCGTACATATGGTACATGTACAGCATACATGCTGCAAACACAAATGTCTTTACTTGTGGTGCCTGCAGTCTCCGTGTGCGTGACTAATGGACAAAATCGTATGGATCCAAAATTTCATGAATGGATAAAAAAATTGCACAGATGATGTAATTGTAAAATGGGCTGAATTATCGATATCAAACAACCGATCAAATAACAGTGATCTATCTAGGTGTCATATAATTTGTTTTACATTCCATTTCGCTTTGAAAATGGATTGTGGATTAAACTTAAGGAAAAAGATGTGGGGAGAAAGGAGGACAAAGAAGAAGAAAAAATACTGTTAACTGCTGATATTGAAATGGATGGCTTGATAAACCTGAACATCTGAATTGTTGATGGGATACTTGGTCCAATTCCCAGGAATCAAGGAAGAATATTGCATAAAAAGAGGAGAAATAAAATATGAACAGGAGTAAATGAAAATGAATGGGGAAAAGAAATAACCAGAGGTATATTAGATGGGGAAAAAAGATAGAAGAAATGGACATGGAGAAAAGAGTAAAATGAAAAGGAGGCCAGATAGAGAGATGGAAGAATAATAGGGGAAAAAGGAGACGGAAAGAATGGAGTGAAAGGTGGAGGAGAGAACTAAAGAAATGGACAGAAAAGTGATTCAAGTTCAATTTCTGAAAGAATTGATATGGAATACAACTCTTTAAACTCAATCACAAACTGGCAATTCTTTAAATAACATCACACATCATAGCAAGAACATTATAAATTTGCATGAAAAATTATTTAATATACAATATTGTAGTTGAACATCAATTTACATACAGAAATTCATCACAACATAATGAAATTTACAATGGAAAGAGGAAAGAATTATTTTCTTATTCCTTCTTCAAACCCTTAAATTGACATTTTACTGGAAATAAGAACATTATCCCCATAATGAGCCATTATTATCACAATATCTGTTTTTTCATGCTCAACAGCATTATCAGAAAATAATAAATGATACATTTCAAGCAAATGGAAAAAATAGTAAACAGATATCTATGTACAATACCCATTATAAATTGAGAAATATCAGAAAATTTCTATACATATACATCCATAAAAATGAAATGATTTTCAATACATGCTTATACAGAAAGCATAATTGAAAACATCTCTCTGATAATAAAAAATAGAATTTATATTTCATGTAGTAAGTCAAAATACCTCCCTTTTTCTTGTCTCATTTTCAACATTTTTTTTATTTGACAAAAATAATGTCAAAGTCAACTTGTCACCAATGACGTTTTTCCATTAAAGTTAGCCAACGGTAGTTCAGAATGTTATAATAAAAAATATAATCAAGACAAATACCATAACAGAAGTTTGACTAAAATGAACTACGGTATATATTGCATCTAATTTGAATTGTAATGTAGTTCTGCTGGATGTGTACGTGCACTATCTGTTATTGATAAATATTACCCCCTCCTTTTACACAAACATGATTTCACATAGGCCTGGAGTATGCCTTATTTTTATTTAGTAAATTTTATGTTATACAGAACTACACAACTTTAAATTCACCTTTCTTAGGATACTTTCAATAATTAATTGCTGAGAGGGTAACCTATATGAAATTATGGCAATAATTGGTTTTAATCATTATGTTAGACCTGGCACTTATGTCCATTCAAGAATATAAATATGAATATCATGATGTAATATGCACTTCTTGCATACTGGAAATGTAGGTTGGTGACCAATAATGAACTCCAAACTATCCAACATCATAATTTGTGAAAATTTAGATTAATAGCATACCAGTGAAAAGTATGAACATACATTTTCTTCATTAGGCTCAAGAAAGGAATACAGACAGGCACATTTTATCCTTATAACTGATCTAATATAGGAAGTACCAGTAAGCGATTCTGAAAGGCAAATAATCATTATTTGCTAAGTCAATCTGATTAGTCAATTTATATATGATTTCACTGAGACTACATTTGCTCGATGAGGCTGAAATCCAGGTTAAGGATTAGTTAAATTAGATATTTGGTAATAAATCTGAGCTCAGTTCACGCATGGAGGTAAATGGTTCTTACTATCTTATTGTTTATTATTTGGCATTCTTCTGAGACATAACAGTTTCTGATCTTTGCTGTATTAGCTATCATCCCAGACCAGCTTGGCTCGGGGAAGTCTCTCAAACTCACCGAGCTGGCTCCCAACATTACATTGTATTGTTTTTTAACATTACATTACAAAAAAATTATTGAAAATTAAATCTTCGAATCAACATATACAAAATATATAACCCTGTCCTTTCCATTTGGATATAAGATTTTTTCAAAAAGTAGGAGGGCGGGAAAATGTGGGGGGGGTAATACCATTACCTATAACATAGCAGGACATATGCTTTATTAAAGGCAAGTTATCTTCAGTTATCATGGGCAAAAGATTCTAATTTACTGACCCAAGAATTGTCAAAAATAATCTGTAAAAGTGATAACAGTGGAGCCAACTAGCTCTTTAAATTCTTCAGATGTCATGGAGAGCGGATTATAATTTGCTGACAACAAAATAGAGAAAAGAACTGGAAATGATAATAAATTTACATCGGTGAATTCATCTAACTTGCTGTCCATGTGATATATGTTCTTAACCTCGGCCATAGAGGAAGGGAAATATCTTTTCACCATATGAGGCAATATGCAGGTGCATACAGTGTATTACAGTAATGTAATGTAAATGTTATATACAGTGTGATTAGGGCTTTTGTGTTTTTTTGTCTTCGAGTACCCGTGGTAATTTTCGGGCAGGTACCCGAATATCATGTCACATGAAATACGACTGGTGGAAAAACCCCATAGGTGACGTCATCCAGCCACTGCACCGCAAGCCAATTTATGAATGAAAATATAGTAAGCATGCGTAGTACAAGCCTCCCGTGCCCCACCAGTATTCCATCAAAACAAGTCTGCAATACGCTGTCACCTCGTACCAAAATCGACCTAGAAATCCACTTTCCTATATTTCATGAATTATGAAAGGTATTTTCAGAGGATCTGTTTTCTCACCGATACCGCAAATGTAAGCAAATTTTTATTACTTCTTGCTTTTCCGTCAAAATCTTATGAAGTAGCGTCAATATTACATTGTGTTCGTGAGTTTGTAGAATCTATCGCTACGTGCACAAAGTCAATTGATTTTAGGGTTTTGGAGCGTCAAATGTGCCAACCAATCATGATCGTGTTACCATTTTTGGTTTATGATGAACTGAAAATGGTAACACAAACGTGATTGGCTGGTGCTTCTTATGCTCAAGCTGCGCTGTAAAAGAAACATTGCGACGATTGAATGATCTCTGTCACACCATCATCACTTGAAAAAGGATATTTTGAGGGTAATTGGTGAGATTCAAAATGAGACTTGTGTAGTCAAAATCAAATCAATTACATCTACGTTATACTGGTAAGCAATGTTCGGGTATCAATTTTTCTACCCGGGTACCTGAGGCTTCCGGGCGGGACCCGGGTCTTAATCCCAGCCCTAACTGTGTAATAGCATTTGTTTTGAATAAAACTTTTCTACCCTGGGTCATGGACTACATCTGTTACTGGATAAGCACCAGATTAGTATCAAACTCCCAATGAAAGCTGAATATAAAATTGCTTTTAAAGTTTGGGGAACCAAAAAAAATCCCTTTCGACAATAATCTATCAAAATTTGATAATTAATATTCCTCATTTATAAGGATGTAACAACACTTCACAGGCATTGGACAGGTATGTACTTAAATACATAGCTTAAACTGAGATACATGCACATGTTTAAAAATATAAATCTTAATTATTTACAAACCCATCAAATTCAAAAATTTCAAATGCAGACACTTTATTATATGTCATTACTGGAAGGTTTGAAAGTAAGTTTACCAAGCCTTGATAAAGGCAATGACATTATGAATAAGATGTGTATATAATGCGAGCAAGTTTTTTCCTGATTTAGTTGGAATCATTCAACATATGCACATGTCAATATGATTCAAATGTCATACAAGGCATTAAGTAATTTAATCACACCAAACTATGTGTGTGTATTATAACAAACAAATACCAACATAATTAAGCTGAACAGAAAGTTTGGCAGACACTGTCCATTACCAAATACAGGCTTTGTTACTCTTATGATACAATATTATTTCACTTCACCCTTTTCTTATACACATTTGGGTTCATTTGCCATTATTTTGTACAACCTGCCTATTGCTAAATTAGCTACATACTCCTTGAATGTCAGCACTTTCAGAAATTGACATAAGTATTTTCTCCCCCTTTTTTTGTTTAGTATATATAGTACACTTTAATCTATTTTTCTTTAGTGTGTGGTGTCCATTGATTAACAATGCTACAAAACAATCAATAGCCAAAGAAATTAAAAATATATGTTATTACACTAAAAACTACATGTAATGTCTTTATTTCTGTTATCTAACATCATCTTACTTCTAGAAATATTAACACTATTAATATAGTCTGGAAACTAGCTTTACCTGATAAAATAAACAAAAGCTTTCTTTCATTAAACAAAATATGAATTGCTTCATTCTATATTTTAATAATATTTTTAACCTGGTTCTGAATTGGCAAGATACATATCAACGTTTCAGATATTAATTCCAGACAAGGAGCAAAAAGAGAATACTTCCTAATTTTGATAATGGACCATTTCTTCTTATGATCTAAAATATAACCAGCTAATTAATTCAGGTATAAATCTGAACTACATACTAATTTTGAATCTCATGAAGTGCATCTCTCACGGCTATAGTACTGTCTGTGTTTATTATGTTTATTTCTTTTAATACATAACAAAATCCCTTATTCTTCTGTGCATATAACATTTTACCATATTCATAGCAACATTTTCAAATATACAAATATATGAACTCATGTTTTGATTAATGACATTATACAGTGCGTATCAAAAAAAAGTTTAAACTTAGAAAAAATCCTGTAAAATTATATATTTGTAACATCCTGACGATTTTTCCACATTTTAGCATTGGTACAGATCCATTTAAGCAAATGACGATATAACTGTCGAAAAATATTTCCGCTTGAGTGAGCACCACTTACTTTTGAAAAGTTGGTGAAAAATGATTTGCGCAGAACTTTGAAATAGTTATGCGAATAAAAGTAGACCTTAATCATGAAGAACACGTGGAAATTAGCAAGTAAAATTGATATGAAGATATCTTTTACCTTTTTAAACTTGTTTCCTTGCCCAAAACACTTCGAAGAGTGCATTGCGCCCCATCCCACTCCCCCACACACCGAGTCCATTGTGACGATATTTGCTTTACACTGAGCTGTGATTTACATGAAATGGCTTAGGCTTGATTTTCATTTTGTTAATCATTGCCAAGCTTGGGAAAAGTGTGGAGAAACAAGTATTAAATGAAAATGAAATGTAAACCAACTTTAAATGATAACAAGTGGAATGCCTCTGGCCGTCTCACCTGCATCACGCAGTTCAATATAGCAGCAGTGCTGACTTTGAATACTACTCTAACTCGCACAAGATGTTCAGTGATACATGGTTACTATTATGTCCACTTTTTATGAACTAGACCAATAAACTTACAGAGATATGATGGTTATTCAACAAAAAAACCCAACATGGCCAAAGTTCATTGACCTTACATGACCTTTGACCTTGATCATGTGACCTGAAACTCGAACAGGATGTTCAGTGATACTTGATTACTCTTATGTCCAAGTTTCATGAATCAGATCCATAAACTTTCAAAGTTATGATGGTAATTCAACAGATACACCCAATTCGGCCATAGTTCATTGACCTTTGACCTTGGTCATGTGACCTGAAATGCGCACAGGATGTTCAGTGATACTTGATTACTCTAATGTCCAAGTTTCATGAATCAGATCCATAAACTTTCAAAGTTATGATGGTAATTCAACAGATACCCCCAATTTGGCCAAAGTTCATTGACCCTAAATGACCTTTGACCTTAATCATGAGACCTGAAACTTGCACAAAATGTTCAGTGATGCTTGATTACTATTATGTCCAAGTTTCATGAATCAGATCCATAAACTTTTAAAGTTATGATGGGAATTCAACAGATACCCCCAATTCGGCCAAAGTTCATTGACCCTAAATGACCTTTGACCTTGGTCATGTGACATAAAACTCACGCAGGATGTTCAGTGATACTTGATTAACCTTATGTCCAAGTTTCATGAACTAGGTCCATATACTTTCTAATTTATGACGTCATTTCAAAAACTTAACCTCAGGTTAAGATTTTGATGTTGATTCCTCCAACATGGTCTAAGTTCATTGACCCTAAATGACCTTTGACCTTGGTCATGTGACATGAAACTCTAATAGGATGTTCAGTAATACTTGATTAACCTTATGGCCAAGTTCATGAACTAGGTCCATATACTTTCTAAGTTATGATGTCATTTCAAAAACTTAACCTCAGGTTAAGATTTGATGTTGACGCCGCCGCTGTCGGAAAAGCGGCGCCTATAGTCTCACTCTGCTATGCAGGTGAGACAAAAACTTAGTGAAAAATGCTGGAGATGTCTGAATCTTTTGTTCAGATTCAGTTATGTCCTCATATCCAGCTGGCACAAAAAGGGTAAAGGTTGTGCTTACTAAGTGTTGAAATTTCAAATTTGGGCGGCAAAATTGTTACAAAATGCTTGAATGTATCCGTTTTATTTCAATTGGCTAAAAGTGCTTGGGAAATTTATGATAAATGCTTCACAGGGTAAGTTTGATTTCGCCCTTTCCCCTTGACACAGCGTGAAAACAAGCATTTCTGCACAAACAGATTTCTGCGAGCTTTACAAAATGAACAGTGCTCACTCAAGTGTAACATTATATCAAAACTTTTACTTTCATTGGATAGATGAGCCCCAAACCCATAATTATATGTGAAAAAAATACCCACATGTATATTTTTTTTAATTCCCAGTGCTTTTTCAAAGTGTAAACTTTTTTTTGATACGCACTGTATTTTAGACAAATTAAAATATCTTTTATTCCACATAAACAGGGATCAATAATGCTCAAACAAAGGAAAATATCTACTCAGGACACCCTATTGCTTTAATTTACCCCTCCCCCACTAATGAACATGGGGGAAAAAAACCCTATGGCAGTAACATATCCTAGTGTTATAGTATAATTTGACTTATATTTCTACTCAAGTTCAATAATCAGCTATGAGTACAAGTAAATGTTAAAAATATGACATTCTTAAACTAGAACTCTTTGTTGCCTGATTCCTAATTCTGAAAACCATTCCCTTCACAAATGGTCATTAGTTCCCCCTCAACCATCACACACATTCACATACTGCATTTGCACTGATAACTATAATTCCGAATATACATTGTCATTTTTAAGATTAAAAGTAACACTAATAATACTACGAATAATAATAATTGTGATTCTTTGTCACCAACATGCAAAAGAAAATATATCTATTCTCTCAGACTTGCAAAGGGACCAGGACAGCTTGGCATCTCATATACACTGTGCATTGCAGTGATCCGGAGGGTAGCCATAAATGGTAGGCCAGGTCCTAAATTTGGCAAGAACCTGAAAAAGGCTGTCATTTAAACTGATCCCACTCATCACCATCCCATTAGTTGTAGTAATCTTTCAATGACAGACTATGCACAAATGGACTCCATTTGTAACTTTCTTTCAGGTAGCCTCACTTGGACATCACTCAACAAGACTCCTGCCACAGTTTCTGCTCTGCTGATGAATAACCTTGCGTTGTTTCTGTCCACCACCAAAGTGTCATCATTTATAGGACTCTGTAGTTTCATAGTGGACTACCATCTTGATAAGCAATCATATTGCCACTGCTCTACAAAAATCACACTCTTGTTCCTGAAGCTATGCCGAACTCAAACTGACTTTGCACATTGTTAGATTTGCTGCAAAAGCAATTCCATGCTGCTATCATGCAACAAAGTATAAAAATCGCTATCGAGAGTCCATTCGCCCATCATTATCTTTTCCAAAAGTGTGTTTGTTACCACTGCACTTGTTTAACAATGTTTGAATCACACAATAATGTCCTAGACACATTAGTTCCACTATGTGGCATGTCCACACTGCTACAGCTCTACAGAATGTGGGTCTGTGAGATTCTTTGGATCATACTTTTTGAGCTTGTTTTTTTTTTTTATTTAAATCCCCTTAGTCTTTTAATCACACTTTGATTCCAGCATCTCTCTGAAAAGCTGCTGGATGGGGATGCTCTTCTCCGCTGAATTACGCGAGACATGGTCCACCGATTCGGAGGAGAGCTGGCGAAGCGTCGGGAGGGTGGAGAGGAGATGACAGACCCTGCGGCTGTCTCCAGGGTAGTCCTTCATGATGTGATGATGCAAGGCATCATACAGATTGTTCTGAAGTTCCCCCAGATGGGTGTTCTCCTCCACTCTTGATAACTCTGCAAACAACAATCAAAAGTGATTCAGAAAAAGGGCTCCATCTGGATATACAGTCATCCCTTTGTATTAATCTCTCTGAAAGAAAACTTATCAATATCTGAGAGTTCATTCACAAATAATCAAGTGTGAATTAAAGTCACGCTTGGGGGACTCTGGCTTGTGCCATCAATGAATTACACATTACATGCCAAGCGCATGATAGTGTTTAAGTACGATTCAAGTCTCTCTGAACTCTTTGTTAAACAACCCAAGCAATTTTACGGACAGCTATCTTTCCTAATGCTCCAATGAGAAACAATATTGACCAGAAGATGGAATGTGTAGTGGTATCAGTGGTTCAACAGGCAAGACAGATAAACTGTCAAGTGCTACAACTGTTCCAGTAATTTTATGAGACTGCCTAAAGCCTAAAGCTGTCATGAATTTTTTTTTCTTCAAGTAAACTACCACCTCCAAAGAGGATTTAGAAGCAAAATAAAGAGATACCTAAAGTTGCTCTATATTGACAAAAGCTATCTACCATGTACAGTATTCTCTTAATGTTGTATCACAGAAAGTACATCAAATTGTCTCTCAAGCTCTTCCTACACTCAGACACTACAGATCAGTTAATTTCACTTACCAACATTACAAAGTATGATACATTTTAGCAGAGCATATTCTTCCTTGTCAATGCCAATGTCCCTGAGTTTTCTTGTTAGATGTAATGCCTTTGCCACTAATGAACCAAGACCACTTCTTGCTGCCTGCTCCTCATCCATACTCAGACCCTAGGCAACAAGACAAGTTACAATAGACACAATGTTTGACATGATGGTTCAGACTTTAACTAACATTGGAATCTAAAATACTTGATTTTGTATCAAGACAAAAGTCTGGGCATATATTCACTACTTAACGTATTTACTTTTCAATCGTCAAACTCTTTGCATAGACTAAAAGTAAGAAAGTAGCTGTGAAATCTTGCATGGGAAAGACCCCAGCAAACTTTTTTTCAGGGCATCTAAGTCCATTAACAAATGTCTGAGCAATTTTTTTACTGTGGCTTTCATCAGGATTCCTGGGTGAGTGGCCATTTTCTTTTGATCCTCAGGTTTCTAACTCAGAAAACTGATGGATGCAATTAAAAAATAATTATATTCAAGTAGCCATAGGAATGACAGCCATATGTTCCAAGGGATTTTGTATTAATGGTTGTTCTCTTACTTTATCAATTTAGTTTTGAAACTGCCCGATCAAGTGGGTACTTGTAGCTCCATTTAAGTGATACATACTCTACTTTCCTCTTCTCTTTGCTTTCGAGAGAACATAACATAAATCTGAAGGACAAAACCCCAACGCAATTCCAACATGGCAGCTCTGACAGGGCACAGCTCCTCTGAGGACAACTCTTTCTTGAGGAATCTTTCCGAAATGATAACTCCCCCACTTTCAAAGGGATTTGTCCTTGAACCAAGGAGATAATATACTAGTATGAGAGTGAATTGAGCAAACCTTTGTGAAAGCTATTCTGTCAGGGTCTGTGAGAGGTATTGATCTGAAGATGACCTGCCACAGAAGGATCTCCATCCAGCCATCTTGAAGAAGAATCCTTCTGTCCCCTAGGGAGAGTTCTGTGAAACCTGTGGCAAACACAATGAATACGTCACTGAAGAATTTCTTTCAACGGTAATGTATACACATAAGTCAGGGCAAACTCATTTCTTTTCAACTAAGGCTGATACACTTTCAGCTAACAATTAGTATGGAGTATGATAGGTTTTTCCATTCAACAGTTTTGGAAAACCTATAATAAATTTGCAAATTCTAGTCTATTGTCTGATATTGACAGCAACAATCACTCAGCTCAGCTATGGACAATATGACCTCTGACCTGTAGGGAATATTTTGTCAGAAATCTTGTTTGGGCCACTTATATGGGCTAAAATAAAAGTCTCATTTTCAAATTTTCTACCCCAAAAAAGCAGTACTAAAAATGCTGCTAGAGGAAATCTGTTTACAATTACATCGAAAAATATCAATAAGTTTTCCTCTCATTGTGGTTTGATTTGTTTTCCTTCATTAACTGCCCAGATATCTGTACATCGAAACACCCACCTGGTACTTGTTTGGCCCACTGGACCACATTGACCAGAGCCCTGTCCCCTAGGTCTGTGATGATCTTCATGGCCTGGAAGGCTGGATCCTTGTCTTTGAGGCTAGGGTCAATCGGTCCGAGGGTACTGACAGGTGGTTCTATCTTCAGAAGGTGCTTGGTCAGTTCAGCGGCTGAAGGAATTAATTTCATGATTAGTATTATTTCAATTCTATACTGACATTGAATGACAATTTTCTCAAATTTAATGGAAAGTTATAATTAACAATACAGGCATTTGCTTGGTTTATTTTCCCACAACAAGATTGCATGAAATATTTCATGACAAAGAAAGAATGATCATATACATGTAGTCTTTACTTTAAGTTTCTATTAACTATGTTACAATAATATTTTTTTTAAAAAAAAAAAAGATGTATGAGTGTGCAGGGGCTGCGGAATAGCGGAGGGAGGGGAGGGGGGCTGATGGGGCCTCAGCCCCCCACCACTTTTTCCCCATAAAATTTGCCATCTGATTGTGACTTTTTGCATGGTCAGTCCCTCCACTTTCTGCTCAGCCCCCCCCCCCCCTCTCAAAACAGTTCCGTTGCCCTGTGTGTACATGCAAGACTCTTTCTATTCATTGAATAATCTTTTAAGATTAAACCCACATGTACCAAACATATCTCTTCGTCGTACAAACAACTATCAACAGTTTCCAATAAGAACAACAAGATTTAAAAACAGTCCATTACCTTTTTTGGTAGACATACTCAACAAAAGATGAGTATGTAGACTAAGAAAGGCAATGCAAATGGTCATCCTCACCCCATTATAAAATTATTTTTGTCATTTAAATAAGTGTCAGTCTCCTCTCCTTCAAGTCTGCCATTATCATATTACATTCACTCGTTCATCATGTTCATTGTCTTTTATGCCTTATTTAAAATGTATTTACTTTTAAATGTGCAACCGTTTTTAATGCATTTTACTATGTATTTAATAATGTGCCAAAACCAACTTGTAAGCATGATCTTTCCAGCTTTTGCTGTTTTTTCATGTATGATTGTTAACATGTTTGATTATCAATAAAGACCATTTTTTAATTGAATTGAATTGAAATTGAATTGAACATGTGCACAAACATTACAATTCAGAGTGCATTCAATAAAAATCAAACTAACAATGCAGTTTTTCTTAAACTGAATAAAACAGACGTACATACCATTAATCTCTTCATTAAATGATTAATGCTGTATTTTTCTGATTATCGCAATCATTCTAATCTTTTCATTCCTATGAATCCCACCAATCTCTTTCCTAATCTAGTCATTCATCATTCTATCAAAGTATTCTCCATCTCTGCAATGTATTTCCGACTCCCCACTTCCTACTCAACCTTCCCTCATCGATTCCTTCTGCTCCTCTCTCTTCAACCATCTTTCCTCCATTCTCCATCCCTTCTTTCCCTTGAACCAACTCTTAAGGTAGCCTTGATGTCTAAATCAAATGGAAACTTATCTCTGGTTTTGTCTTGTTATTCAGCAATCAGTAAACCATTATGAAATCAATCTATTTAATCCTTTTTTACTTATCAGTTTCTTCTTATTATACAAATAAATGACCCGCATGCAGACACAAATCCATGATACACTATGACCTATGATACATCCTTTAAATCATATTCATATTTAAATACTATTTTTTATCTTTCTAATAAAGTCATTGGATATTTTTCAATCCCTCACCACCACCTCTATACCTCCTTCCATACCACCCACTTTTGAAGTGGGACTTAAAATGCTACTTATCACTAAACAGTCTTGTTATTTAGCAATGAGCTGGCAATTATGACATCACTCCGTTTCAATCACTCGTTTTCAGTTTCTTATCAGTTTCTTTTTATCATTACACAACAAAAAGATAACAAAAAAATCCAAGTTAGACTAAAGTCTACCTGATATGCAACCGGTAATCCTCTTTAAATGTTCAAGTTTGGACCTTACCTCTCTTATGTTTCGCTCTTCTCGCTGAAGAAGAAGGAGCAAAGTCCGTTTCTTCTGGTCTCCTTCTATACTTTTGCCTGCCTCCTCGTACTCTGTCAGGTCTAACTCCTATAAGAAACACATAAAATGGCGAAAAAACATAAATTCTAACCCAAAGTACAGAGTACTAGCCCTCACTTACATGTTTATAAAATGCTAGAAATTCAATCTTCCTTAGATACTTATGACAGACAAAATTCAACAAAAATAACTTTATATTATTTTATACTTGTAATTGCTTCTACTTCTCATTTCATTGCAAAATTATTTTGGGGTACTATCCACTGTCGGATAAAAAGTATGCGTACTTGGAGAAGCAAGTCAAAGAATGCGTACTATATACACAACTACTTTTGATTCTACATTAGCCATCTATTTTTAAAAATGTTCATAATTTTGGCAGTAATGAAATGGATTCTAACACAAGGGAATCAGTCAGATGCAGTTTCTTAAAATATTGATGGTCATACAACCAACATTCAATTCACAAAAACTGCTGATAGGACATCATAATTTGTAAAGTGAGGGAAAATCAAAAAGACATAAAAAATACAATAAGTAGGGTCTTCCACATATTGCAATAATCCTGAATATGAGTTTAGTTTTACATTTATGAACAAATTTGTAGTAAAATCCACAAATCATCTGTAATTTCAGATTTTCCAATTCCTGTGCATCCACAGTGATAATACATGAAATATTTATATGTTTCTAGACATTTGAAATTGACATATAACCATGTTGTCATATCAATACAAGGTAGGTATTAAATTGCATGGCTGATTTTTTCCCCCTGAAAATGTGAAATCAAAAATATATTTCTATCAAAGAACTAATTCCATGATTGTCACCTTTTAGAATACTAGCATGCAGAACAGAAGACATTCATGTAGCATTGTCCACTAATTATCTTTTAATCCTATTTCTAATCTATCTGGGTGGAACTTTATTCTCTCTAATTACTTTTTCTTCAATGCTCTAAATATGAAAGTGATTAATATGATTGCTTGCATCACAGCTATTGCACCAATGCTATCAGTGCTGTAAACAAATAGGTAGAGGTCATTGAACTTCCATTTCCTGCCATTGTTCTCACTGAAGATTCATTTTTTACAGAATCTTTATGCATAGTGTATGTGATAATGACTGTAAAAAAGCAAGAAATAAATTGAAATTGAACCCAGTAGGATATCTATTGGTTTATATTTCCATGAATATTGAGTCTATGATAATAATGGTCTCATAATCCAGATCTTACATGTTTGAATACAAAATGTTTTTCACAGCATCCATTTATCACATACATCAGTGTGGGTTAAACCATTGGAGACAAATAAATCCAACTTTCTGTTCTTAAAATGACCAAAAATATTGAGAAAATTCCCACCATAACTTTAACATTGGATTCATGAAGTGAAGTTTTCATCTAATTTGATGATTATGACTACCATCAGATCAATGATCGATCAATTAAACCAGACTCACCATCTATCATCATGCCCATATTGATGCACTTTTGAAAGCGACATGCCGGGCATGCTTTACGCCTCTTCTTATTCACCTCACATGCTCTTGTGGAATGGCACTGGTAATTCAGGTTACCTGATCAGAATGACAAAAAGATGATATTGAAATTGAAAATTAATAAATTAAAAGTAAATGAAACTACATGTAAGTCAATTTCTGAATGGGTAAGAAGCAGCAGTATCAGGACCCATCACACCTATATGCCCTGTCACTGATCATGATAGTCTCACACTTGCTCCTAAAAAAACGAATAAGAAATTTTCTAAATCTGATGGAAAATTTCAAGATATAGGCCTACATATACATATAGGCTACTGAAACCTTGCACTTCAATGAGAGCACATTTTAATGTTTTGCAAAATAGTATGAAAGGTGAATTGCTGGTCTTGATGATCCATAATTTACTGAAAATTAGCATAATAATGTATTACAGTACACTTTACACTTCAGCAAATATCCCTGTATTTATCATCCAACAACTGTTCAATGTGAATAATATTCATGAAGTCCATAAAACCAAAATTTAGTTAATGATTAACAATTCACAGCTGATGCAAATATCATTTTAATGCAACTTGATTATCGTACATGTAGATGCACATGTCCCTTGCAAAGTTGCACCCCAAAAGGAAAGAAATAAATCTCTTGGTTTACACATGGTGTTACCTCTGGTATAAAAATCAATCAAGACTGAAAACTAAATAATTAATAATAATAATAATATGTCCATTTATATAGCGCATATCATTACCCCGGCTGTAGCTGAGCCGCCATATTAATAGGCGCTAAAGCGTTCAAGGAAAAATTCTACCAGGTACCCATTCATCTCACCTGGGTCAAGTGCAGCACAATTTGGATAAATTTATTGCTGAAGGAAATTACGCTACATGCATGGCTCAGATTTGAACCTACAACCCTCTGTTTCAAAGTCCGGAGACTAATCCACTGGGCCACAACGCTACACAAATTGTGTTAATCTAACAATAATATTGTTGGTTATTAGCATCAATTTGTAAACTTATCTTGAGTAAACCTAGCAAGCAATAATATTGAGATAAAGGCCTTAAAATCATCATTAACAATTTAAAACCTTTATCTCAAAATCATTACTCACCACCTAGTTTACCAGAGTTTAATTTTGGTTTTAAGAAATTACACTACTGATCAACATTATCATTTTTTATTATAACAAACTTATTCAGTTATCAGTCTTGATTGATAAATACATCAATAAAATCAAGGAGTACTCAACATTCATGGAATGAGCACTATGAAATGATAACATATATGTATGGAGGAGTGTTCTCATCATGATTATTAACCTGTCAGAATGTAGATTTATATGCGAACTCTGAATGCATACATGTAGTCTCAATGATGGGAATTGGTCAATTATAATATGCAACATTTACTGTACATGTATATAGCCATCATGCAAAAGTTTGTTAACACTGCATATTATTCAGCATAGCAACACTGATCAGGCGCTCAAGCATTTAAGGAATTTCTTCCCACTTAACATCTTTCCAGTATGTTGTTAACATTTCAATATGTAAATCTCTCATACTGATAAACTTTTGATCTGCTTGCACAAACATTTTGATAAGGAGTGACCTTCTATCCAACCTGTGTGAATAAGCAATAAGAGCAATACTATGATTGAGAAAGCTTTTAGTTTTAGATGGTGTTTATTTACTTATTTATTATTTATTCGGCACTTTAAACATATTCAAGATTACAAAAGCAATATCAATCATTACATAAAATGACAGAAAAATCATACAGGTGCATGCAATATTTGATAGCAGTTTGCCCAGTGCATCAGTTGGTGGCCAGGGAAGAGGAGAGCAAACCTAATAATCACTGTGACTTGATGGTCCCTCCGCCTAGGCTAAGTTACATCATACTGTAATTCTAATGTTATAATGTTCCCAAACTTTCCACATAAACAAAAGCACCAATAGAATAACAACAGTCACTTGTCTAAAAAAAGAAAGAAAAAACCCTTTTCAGTAAATGAGATCTAATACCCTTTTTACACAGGATTTTCTTAACCCCGGACTATCGCTAACCCCGTTCTATCCTTAACCCCGTACTATTTTTTTTCCTTTTCACACATGCCAAATTGGTATTGCTAACCCCGGGTAAGGAATGCTTGCTTTTTACACACGAAACTCGCTAACCCCGGACTAGTGGTTTTTGTCGATCATTCGTAGTACAAGTACTTCACTCGTACACTTTTTACACACGCTAAAATTTCCTTAACCCCGTACTATAGGTGGGGCTAAATTGCTATTTAGCCCAACCCTATAGTACGGGGTTAAGCTTAGCCCACTTTCGTTTTACACTAGCGATCTTAACCCCGTACTATCGCTCTTAGCTAGTTATTGCTGGGATAACCCTGCTTTTTTGCAGGGCCAAATAATCCCGTACTATAGGTGGGGTTAGCCCACTTTGCAAAAATGCTGTGTAAAAAGAAAGTGGGCTAAGCTTAACCCCGTACTATAGGTGGGGCTAAATGGCAATTTAGCCCCACCTATAGTACGGGGTTAAGGAAATTTTAGCGTGTGTAAAAAGGGTATAAGAGATACCAAAGGTCCCTCCACCCTCCGATTGTTGCAACAACAATCTTGATGATATAATCATATGTACATGTTCATTTGAATTACATGTAGAGTACTTTCACATCATGATGCAAAAGAGCTAATCCCAAATTGTTTTCGGTGGCAGATAGTAATTCTGCCCTTTCTGATAAGGGGGTGTGACAGAACTTTCAAAGCCCCTGTGCGCATAGCTTTCATTTGAAAGTTATCCACACAATAGTAATATGACGCTGATGTACAATTCACACAGGGATTTTGCAGCATAAATGGCTACCGCTTTTATCAAAATCTGAAAGGTAGTCCGAATTACATCATACTGTAAATCTAATGTTTTCAAAAGCACCAATAGAATAACAGTCACTTGTCTAAAAAAATTATTAAAAAACTCTTGATAACTTATTTTCAGTAAGTAAGATCAAAGAGATACAAAAGTTCACAATCAATAATATACAAAGCAAGGAAGTGGCAAATCATAAGCAGATTACATCAACTATTGTGTTGACTGTATACTCAATTTTGATTAGCAGTTTTGTAATTTGGTTGTATACAAAATTTGAAACAGTTCGATATGGATTCCAACCCAAGTGGATAGTTGTTAGAAAAGAAAAGAATAAATCAAAACCTTTTGAGGGAACTTATCAAAGCTATCATGTTTTAAAATGTAAAGTGGAATTGGTATTGGCATTTAGTATGAAAGATAGCTGCTTTTAATGTAAAGCCATTGAACATTTGCTATCATTCCATTTTAATAGTATGCATTTCTTTTTTACATACTAGATGATTATTCAACATTGACCCTATTCAAGGTCAGAGGATGTTATTCATAAGACAATACCTTGGTGAAAAAAAATATGGTTGTTGTGATTGAGCTCAGTATAGCTCTCTTTATATTCTGATGACAGCCTGTGGTTTGAGAAGCAAATTGTTAGGGTCAACTGCTCGGGGGTGACGGACAGAGAGGGGAAGGGAACACTCACAAAGTCTCATACTTTTTTCTTTCACAAGGTAATCTAGGCCAAAATATTATGATTTGAATACTAGTAAAATAAAAAGAAGCAAATTTAAGTAAATATAATCATTGAAAATTTAATCAAAATCATTGCTTAGAAAACAAAAACTTTGCATTATTATTTCAGTGACACAGGTGTATGCATGTCATCATGCATGCAATGATCAAGGTGTTGATGCCTTGTCCCCACTTTCCTTTTTCTTGATATTTCCAACATGATAATGAAGCCTTCAAAAATGTCATATTTGATTATTGTATCATTGTAAAGTAATCTTCCTTGTAATACTTTGCAAGATGATGACGATCTTCAACATTAGGGCCTACATTAGACTTAAATCCCATTATCAGATTCTTGGAATAGAAATTGGGACTAAATGAAAAAAAATAAGGAAAAAGAGGGGACATTCCATGATCACCTTGCTCATTGTATATTCACGATGACATACTTACATGTAGAACTCTGTCAGCCAAATTAATGAACAACTTCTAAATATTCAATTTTGATGAAATTCTCAGTATGTTCCTTCTTCAAATTTACTATTAAACAATTTAATACGCAAATTACATTATTTTTAGCATGGAGACGATGGAGTAGCCAAAATAAGTTGGGCAAGCTGTTCAATCCACTGAATTCTCTCATGATGATTTTCCACCTGTTCTAATCCCACAAAAGTATTCACCTACATGTATATCGTATTGATGGTCTTACACATTAACTTAGTGGGATATACTTTTTATTTTGTGGAGGGCTATTCTTTCTTCCACAGTGAGGCGATAGCAGAATTACGGCCACTTTTTTTTTAATTTTAAAGGTTACTTTTTAGGGGTAACAAGCAATTATGCAGTAAAAGCAAATGTCATCATTCTGCCATACTTAAATATTTTTTATTTTCCATCTTGAACATTGTGACAAATCTTGGGGTGAATCTAAAAGAATGGTTGCCCCTCTAGCATGCATTTTAGGGGGATTTTGACTGTCATCAGGGTGAAATTGCCCTCGTGTACATGTATTTCCCCACGCTGGTATGTAACCCAATTAAGTCTGATAACTTATTTGATACAGTCTCTAGATAAGAATTTGCCAACTTTGTATATTACAGGGAGCACCGAGGTAGAGTTCGCTCGGTGTGAAAGGGGTATAAATCTTTCCAAACACCCCCTCAACAGAGCACTTGAAGAATTTACAGAAGGCAGATCTAAGGTACCGACTGGATCCACTCTCTTATCAATCAGTCTACACATTGACTTAAAAATATTCTGGAGGACCTACCTGCACATTTATGGCATTTGAAATACTGGGTATTATAACTTAAGGAACATTCAACAGTGGAAATACCTACTCAAAGAAAAAGCGGGAATATTGAATATAGGGTTGAGTCCAAACGTTTAAACACAGTTCAAACTATCGTTCAGGGCATAGACGTTTTCCTATTTTGTCAACCGTTTGAACAGAAGTAATAAAAAATTAAAAAATTCCCCAAAAGTTGAGGATTTTTATTTCCAAGTCAAGAAAATGAGCCCAAATGCATAAATAAGTTCAATATAAACTATTCAATTTGACTTTTACTTGGCTTATCCACTGTAAATGTAAGTTCAGTTCTATAATTAAGATGCTTGTAATTTGTTTTGACCAAATTTGGAATTGTTTTTTTTATGGTCCCACAAGTAGACATTCATGTTAAGTGATCAGAGTCAAGAAAGAAGGAAATATTTTTTCATTTTCTATATAGTTTCCAACTAAAACAAATCTAATTTCAGCCAAATATGGAAAACTGAAATTGATGGCCATTTTATGAATGTAGAGATATGAAATGTGACATTACAGCAACTTTTGGGGAAGATTTTCCTTTTTTTACCCCGGCCAGTTAACCCTAACCGCCCATTCATTAATAGCATTTTTCAAAATAAACAAAATGACTCGGGCCTAACTGAATATCATTAGAAGCGTACTGATGAGGGTATGAACATAAATATGGAAGATTTGTTTGAACATGGTATAGCAATTGGATATTTCAAATCATGGATACGAGTATCAAAAATTGATAAATATCATGGATTCATGAATATTCTAAAATATCATAAATTCATGAATACTAATGTATTTCATGCTGTTGAATTTGTGGATAACTCTCTCTTTATTATTCAACAAGATTCATCTAGGACAGATACCACTATTTACAAACCACAGAAAATTATTTGATTTTTTTTATTGACCAACTCCATTTTATCTATTTATTAATTTTTTTTTTTTGGGGGGGGGGGATATTCAACTGCATGTACTGAAAAAAATATAGAGAAAAATGCATGGAAAAGAGTGATTTTAATGTTAATGATAATCCATCCTCAAATATTTTTCAATATTGCACAATGTTTAATGAAATATTTGACACAAACATGGTACACACCTTGAATTGTTCTCTTGAAGAAGGCTTTACAAGCCTCACAGGATGCTATGCCATAGTGATACCCAGATGCCAGGTCTGAACATACAGCACATAGCCTAGGGTTAGCACTTTGGTCCCCATCCCCCTTGGCAGCCTCGTCAAGGAGGGTGTTCTGGATGCCGTTGATGAGGGCGCCATTTGACTCGGGAGAGCAGACGCTGTCGCTGCTGCAACCGGGGCTCCCATCGTACTCGGCCTTCACCATAGCTGCATTGACAGGAGGCTGCAATGTAAAGTAAATTGATTTATTTCTATTTGCTCCTTGAAAGCCACTATATTATTTTTTAAATTCATGAGATAATACTATTTCAAATCAAACAACTTAAAAATTATGAAAAGACCAAATCATTTATCACTGTTTTGATCTACAATTTCCCCATTTTTTAATTTTTGAAATTTTTTGTATTATTGTATTTCTTTTTCAAGTACAAGTTCAATGCTTTTTTTTACATCCTATATAGAAAATGTACATTTTGATAAACATTCCGATCTTTGCCTGGGTGGTTCATTGCTGTCAGAGATAAAAAGGCAACTTCAAATTACTGGGAAAAATGCATCAGAGATGAAAGGACTTTCATAATACCTGCGAATATAATTTGAATTAAAAACAGTAAGACAATACTGTCCACCATTTCCTCTCTGACACTGTATGGTAAAAGTACCACTTTCCTATGCATTGCCATTTTCATTCATCTCATTGGTGCAACGGCTTCACCAAAACAACAAGTGGAATGCCTCTGGCCGTCTCACCTGCATCACGCGGTTCAATATAGCAGCAGTGCTGACTTTGAATACTACTCTAACTTGCACAAGATGTTCAGTGATACATGGTTACTCTTATGTACACTTTTTATGAACTAGACCAATAAACTTACAGAGATATGATGGTTATTCACCAAAAAACCCCAACATGGCCAAAGTTCATTGACCTTACATGACCTTTGACCATGATCATGTGACCTAAAACTCAAACAGGATATTCAGTGATACTTGATTACTCTTATGTACAAGTTTCATGAATCAGATCCATAAACTTTCAAAGTTATGATGGTAATTCAACAGATACACCCAATTCGGCCAAAGTTCATTGACCTTTGACCTTGGTCATGTGACCTGAAACGTGCACAGGATGTTCAGTGATACTTGATTACTCTAATGTCCAAGTTTAATGAACTAGCCCAATAAACTTCCAAAGTTATGATGGTAATTCAACAGATACCCCCGATTCGGCCAAAGTTCATTGACCCTAATGACCTTTGACCTTAATCATGAGACCTGAAACTTGCACAAAATTTTCAGTGATGCTTGATTACTATTATGTCCAAGTTTCATGAATCAGATCCATAAACTTTCAAAGTTATGATGGGAATTCAACAGATATCCCCAATTCGGCCAAAGTTCATTGACCCTAAATGACCTTTGACCTTGGTCATGTGACGTGAAACTCATGCAGGATGTTCAGTGATACTTGATTAACCTTATGTCCAAGTTTCATGAACTAGGTCCATATATTTTCTAAGTTATGATGACATTTCAAAAACTTAACCACAGGTTAAGATTTCGATGTTGATTCCTCCAACATGGTCTAAGTTCATTGACCCTAAATGACCTTTGACCTTGGTCATGTGACATGAAACTCTAATAGGATGTTCAGTAATACTTGATTAACCTTATGGCCAAGTTTCATGAACTAGGTCTATATACTTTCTAAGTTATGATGTCATTTCAAAAACTTAACCTCAGGTTAAGATTTGATGTTGACGCCGCCGCCGCCACCGTCGCCGCCGCCGTCGGAAAAGCGGCGCCTATAGTCTCACTTTGCTTCGCAGGTGAGACAAAAATGGGGCTTGACAGAATCAATGGATTTCAAATGGATTCGACTGAGGCTTACAGTGTGTAGCACACTTACGGAATATCCCGATAGCTGGGCATAGTTTGGCGTTGACGGTGCGGATGAGTCACCTTCGTCTGAAGAAGCCATGGCTACATCGTTCCATTCGGAACATCACAATAAAGAAAGGTTGCAGAGGGTGAGAATGTTTTCTTCATCAATCTGAAAAATACAAAATGACATAATGGTTAGATTTAACGATATAAGAGTATAAACATTTCCATTTTGCACTGCATGTATACTGTAGAAATTCAAGTAAACGAGAGCTCAACAAAACTGTTATTATATTAAATTACTAAATTTGGGGAATAAACAATTTTTTTTCATCCCTTCTTTTACAAATGATTAATAATACTTGTACAAGTATATTGATCAGTTAATTTGTCTAAATATCTGAAGAAAAAAAAAATAATACAATTACCAGATTTTTAGGCAAGCAGAAAAAATGAACATCGCTTCATGAGTGATGAAATAACCTTACATCGCTTTCATATCTATTTGTATTGTGTACCAATTTATATATATGTAACAGTGATCAGATTTTTAACACATTATTACTGTACCCAAGATGCCATTGAAATGTTAAAGTGAAGTATCTTCACATTTATGCATGTGCATATTGATAATAGAAATACATGTAAATCATCCTGCGGGATATTGTAACAAAACAATTCATAGCAAATTGATGTCAGCTTTTCTGTGAGCATTGATTAAACCAATTCCGAAGTATAGACCTACTTCTTGTTGCAGGGATCAAAGGGCATATCGGAATAGATTGGATTGAATACAAAGAACAACCAAGGCCAGATCATGGGAGTAATTACACACAGATTACATGCATTGATAATTCCAATCAGTGTTACCATGAAAAAATAGATGAGAGAGAGAGGTGAAAGAAGGGGGGGTAAGGGAGAGTTAAGGGGACAGGGTGAGAAGACAGGGTGAAGGGAGAGGAAAGAGGAGGGGAGAGGAAAGAGGAGGGGAGAGGAAAGGGAAGGGGGAGAAGGAGAGGGAATGAGATGGAGAGGATAAAAAGGAGCCTGAAAAAAGAAAGTCATATAGAGGAAAGAAGAATAGGGAAATAGAAAGGTGGAAAGAAAAAAAAAGGAGATTCAATACAAAAATACTAAAACGGTTCTCGTACATAATCAAAGTTCTACATTTGAGTGTCAACTATCATAGAGGTTATAAAGGTGCAGTGTACATGTGTATCAGATTACAATGAAAACAGGCAAATAACAATGTAGGTGAAAGAGATAGCACACAACAAAGTCCAACACACACTATAGAAATCAGTTTCATGTTTGTAATCATTTTTAAAAGAGAAAGAAAAACAGGAAAAAAGAGGAAAAAAGACAAAGGAGAAACAGGATAGATATTTTAAAGGTACAATGGTATAAACAGGTACATGAATCCAGGGAAACAAATACACAGGGGCTTGGATGATTACCCCCCAAAATGCTCAAAAGAGCCCTGGAATATCCCCATTTGTTGCATTTTTAAAGTTTATCCTATGTTGCAGATTCAGGTAGTCATGTACATGTAAGTTGTGAAAAGTAGCCCCTAATATGAAAATTAAGAATTGATTTTTGCTAGCAAAAATCTCCTTAATTTTCTTGGGTATAAACAGACTATGCATGAAACCACTGTTTCACTGTCATGAACTGAAACTCCCAATCTAAGGAGAGGGGACATGGATCAGTTGAAAAATGGATTGAACCAATGTCAAAAACGACAAGGAAAATTGATAAGTGACGTTTCTGCAGATCAGCAGCCACATTTCCAGTCAGAATACCCCCATTTGTAGAAAAATTTCACATCATTCAAAAGAACATACAATTCCCAGAATTTCACAGAAAATGAAATTTTTAAGGCCTAACAATTTTGACTTTTTAATATGAAAAGTGCAGTGATAATCATGAATAAAAGCTCATATCCCATAGAAAACCATTCACCATTAGAAAGTCTGATGAGTGCTGACCCAACCTAATTTGCTAAATTTTGCATACATGTGTTTGTGCATTTCTAAAATTCTAAAATTCACACTCTTAAAAAGAGATTATTGTAATGTTTTGTATGTGTCAACGAAGAACCTGGAATCTAATGTTAAAACATTGAATACAGAGCTCTAAAGATAAAACAAAACTAGTGAATCTAAACTACATGATATGAAGCAGCACGATGAGTATGGGAAGGTCTTTCCAGACAGTATGTGAACATGACACTGATGTGATGTGGTTATCCTGTGGAGGTATTCATTCTGGCAAATATTTTGTTACTCTTCCATGTCATAGGTTCATTTTCATACTATCCTACTCAATCTTAGAAATTTGCCAACAGTAGCAGGAATATCAATGTGGAACAGGGGCTTTGATAACTGGTTTTATGACCTTTTCTGACAATGCAAACATTAGCAACATTGTCACCCATTGGTTGCGTTCAGGACCCCATAAACACGAAGGTTGGCGATTAATCGCTAATTTGAAAGAATAATTCTGATTGGTTCTCTGTCAGTCTACTGAGCAAAATGCACATGCAACGATGATTGTGATAGGCCATTTTATTTAGCGACTAATCAATTAACCAATTGTGAAAGCCCCTCAAGGAATTAGTCTTGTCAACCACCACTTGCAAATTTCACCTGTGTATAACAGGCAGATCTCAAAACAATCAGTACACTCTTTGATGAAGCTACAGCTACACATAGAAGACATCATGGTAAAACCCCAGATTGGAATCCCAGGTAAACGTCTGAAGCATGATATTTGTGTCCAATATTACAGGTATTTTCATTGAATATTTTCCCATTTGATAGTGTGCCATATATGCACCTTTATTAAAGTGAAAATAAGTCCGCTGAAGAACAGATTCTTTTGACATCGCACACTTCACTTCAGCAAATAGTTATATCATTTAAAGATATCACCCATGTCAATCAAAAAATTGTTTTTCTTTTTTCTCATTGCACAGATTCACATTTCAGTTAGTCAAATACTGTTAGTGTTATCTGAAGACATCAAAGTCTCCATTCAAATTCCAGAGCTCCAGGTAATGCTGTAACCGATTTTTATTCCAATTCCCGATCCGATTTTCCCCTTTTTTCTACATTTTTCCGAACTCCGATTTTTGACCAGTGGGGAAAAAATCGGATCGGAAAAACCAAAACATAACAAGACAAAAAAAAAACACGTGGCGACATGTTTGCCGTCAAAATGCGCTGGTGATTTGTTTTGATCTCAGACAAAAGCGGTGGAAGGAAAAGAAGATAAAGGGGAAGAAAATTAAGATTTGTTTTTATCTCCGATATTAGCGGAAAGGCAAGTGGAGAAGAAGATTATGATTTGTTTTGATCTCCGACATAATCGGGGAAGAACAAAACGATGATGATGATAACTGGTGATAATTTGTTTTGATCTCCGACAAAAATAGAGGAAGAAAAAACAACGAAAAGACGATATGTTTTGATCTTAAGCGGAGGCAAATAAGATTTAGTTGAACATGCTGACATGCGCGGTAATATTTACGACTATCTGACTCTACGTCCTCTAAGAGTTTACGATTACCTCCGCTATCACTACGATGTTGTAGAGGTGAATATCATGGTAAACAACTCTGGATAATAATGCGTCTTTTTCGGGAGGTCAGGCGACCTTTAAGAGTTTACGATTACCTCCGCCATCACTACGATGTTGTAGAGAAGGTGAATATCATGGTAAACAACTCTGGACAATAATGCGTCTTTTTCGGGAGGTCATGCGACCTTTAAGAGTTTACAATTACCTCCACCATCACTACGATGTGGTAGAGAAGGTGAATATCATGGTAAACAACTCTGGACAATAATGCGTCTTTTTCGGGAGGTCATGCGACCTTTATGAGATTACGATTACCTCCGCCATCACTACGATGTTGTAGAGAAGGTGAATATCATGGTAAACAACTCTGGATAATAATGCGTCTTTTTCGGGAGGTCATGCGACCTTTAAGAGTTTACGATTACCTCCGCCATCACTACGATGTTGTAGAGAAGGTGAATATCATGGTAAACAACTCTGGACAATAATGCGTCTTTTTCGGGAGGTCATGCGACCTTTATGAGATTACGATTACCTCCGCCATCACTACGATGTTGTAGAGAAGGTGAATATCATGGTAAACAACTCTGGATAATAATGCGTCCTTTTCGGGAGGTCATGCGACCTTTAAGAGTTTACGATTACCTCCGCCATCACTACGATGTTGTAGAGAAGGTGACTATCATGGTTAACAACTCTGGACAATAATGCGTCTTTTTCGGGAGGTCATGCGACCTTTATGAGATTACGATTACCTCCGCTATCACTACGATGTTGTAGAGAAGGTGAATATCATGGTAAACAACTCTGGACAATAATGCGTCTTTTTCGGGAGGTCATGCGACCTTTATGAGATTACGATTACCTCCGCCATCACTACGATGTTGTAGAGAAGGTGAATATCATGAATAACCACTCTGGATAATAATGCGTCTTTTTCGGGAGGTCATGCGACCTTTAAGTGTTTACGATTACCTCCGCCATCACTACGATGTTGTAGAGAAGGTGAATATCACGGTAAACAACTCTGGATAATAATGCGTCTTTTTCGGGAGGTCATGCGACCTTTATGAGATTACGATTACCTCCGCCATCACTACGATGTTGTAGAGAAGGTGAATATCATGGATAACCACTCTGGATAATAATGCGTCTTTTTCGGGAGGTCATGCGACCTTTAAGAGTTTACGATTACCTCCGCCATCACTACGATGTTGTAGAGAAGGTGAATATCACGGTAAACAACTCTGGATAATAATGCGTCTTTTTCGGGAGGTCATGCGACCTTTATGAGATTACGATTACCTCCGCCATCACTACGATGTTGTAGAGAAGGTGAATATCATGAATAACCACTCTGGATAATAATGCGTCTTTTTCGGGAGGTCATGCGACCTTTAAGTGTTTACGATTACCTCCGCCATCACTACGATGTTGTAGAGAAGGTGAATATCACGGTAAACAACTCTGGATAATAATGCGTCTTTTTCGGGAGGTCATGCGACCTTTATGAGATTACGATTACCTCCGCCATCACTACGATGTTGTAGAGAAGGTGAATATCACGGTAAACAACTCTGGATAATAATGCGTCTTTTTCGGGAGGTCATGCGACCTTTATGAGATTACGATTACCTCCGCCATCACTACGATGTTGTAGAGAAGGTGAATATCATGGTAAACAACTCTGGACAATAATGCGTCTTTTTCGGGAGGTCATGCGACCTTTAAGAGTTTACGATTACCTCCGCCATCACTACGATGTTGTAGAGAAGGTGAATATCATGGTTAACAACTCTGGATAATAATGCGTCTTTTTCGGGAGGTCATGCGACCTTTAAGTGTTTACGATTACCTCCGCCATCACTACGATGTTGTAGAGAAGGTGAATATCATGGTAAACAACTCTGGATAATAATGCGTCCTTTTCGGGAGGTCATGCGACCTCTAAGAGTTTACCATCACCTCCGCCATCACTACGATGTTGTAGAGAAGGTGAATATCATGGTAAACTACTTTGGATAATAATGCGTCTTTTTCGGGAGGTCATGCGACCTCTAAGAGTTTACGATTACCTCCGCCATCACTACGATATTGTAGAGAAGGTGAATATCATCGTAAACAACTTTGGATAATAGTGCGTCTTTTTCGGTAAGTTATGCGGCCTCTAAAAATTCACGACGGACTCCGCCATCACCACGATGTTGTAGAGAAGAGGCCTATCGTTGATCGGCGGTAGTGTCGCGTGCTGGAACGTCATTATCTTATTTTCCTTCCTCCGATTATGTCGGAGATCAAAACAACTCATCATCTTCTTCCTCCGCTTTTGTTGGAGATCAAAACAAATTCTGCCATCAGTGTAGCGTGCCGCATTTGTCCACGCGCCGGCCACATACAAATTTTAATGTATTTGTTTGTTTTTGAATATCTTCCGATCCGATATCCGAACCGATTCCGATTTTAGGAGCAAAACTTCCGAACCGAACTCCGATCCCGTAATTGCTCTAACTTACAACATTAGCTCCAGGTTCACTTTCAAAAAGGTAAACACACATATACATGTATGTATCCATGCATATCAATAAAGGGACAAGGTGCTGGTGGTTTGACCCTCTACAGTACTTTGTCACACAGAATTTCTGAATATTCTAGATTGTGCTTTAAGAATACATCATCAGGAACAGAGTCTTGTAACCCTTTTATTTCATCAGAATTTCTTATAAATTAACATAATAAGAAGCATGCCAAATCCTACTAACTATCATATATTTGGTAGATATAGCAGCACCCTACAAATTATTTCAATATTATTCCACACTATTTACACACTGTCCAACAATGAATTATCAAATATACACTGTAGAGACAATTTTCAATAAAATATTGCAGATATATTTCATGGGCCCAAATACTTAAATATACATTTGGTACAATCAATGTAAAATAAGAAGCAAGTCTCAGTGCAAGAAAAAATCCCAACTGATGATTAAATGCATTGTAAAATGTACTATGAACTTAAGCCAGGTATTCTAATTGTAAAATACAGCATGACTGCTTACGAACAAATAAATCAATATTTTCACAACCTACCCTGGAGCTGAAATAGCTCGATCTGAATAAAAACATGTAAAACAGTTAAGTGGTCGGACTCGTGTTGAAGCATGCCAGCTAGTACCATAAGTTGGAGCAATCAAAATGCAACTTCTGTACAGAAGCAAGCAGAGTACATGTATATTGAATAGGCCTACCTCTTTCGTTTTCTCTGTGTTCACTAAGCACATATAATCCTTGTGTGTACATACATGAATCCACATGCCCTGTGGAACCTGTATGCTTTATCTACCATTTGATGGCCTGGAGATTTGCCAAAAAAGTAAATGTTGACATTTACTCAGAAATTGAATTAAAAGAGACCAAATGATCAAGTGTTTTGAAGGTCAACATTAAATTCATCCACAGAAACCTATCAGATTGGAATATTATTATTTGTGTGCTGTTCATCAAGTGTGAACTGCTATTTCCAGTATTTTTCAAATCGTAATAACAGACATTTCCATAGCCCTATACCTGTAGATATATTAAAAATTTTCTGCCCAGCACAAACCAGCAAATTAAATTAATTAATTGGTAGCACTAAAGTCTGAACTGCTTACAAACAAGTTCCTAGCAAGTTCAATTGATCACTTATTGAGCAAGCACAAAACTGAGCTTCTCATCACATGCTAACCTGATGTCAGATGTATTTTACCACATCTAGCATTGCTTGTTTTCAATGGGCATTGCTGTTTTATCCCATCTTGGTATAATTGTTTAGTATGCTAATTCCATTTTTATACATATACAGCGAGAAAATATTTAATCAATCATTAGATTTATGATATCTCTTATTTCCGTGTAAGCCAGTTGAATACTACTTAACTCATTGACAGAAGTCCTTTAATCAGTTTTACCAACCTCATCAACATATTTTTCATTTTCCCCCTTATTCCGGCTCAGTTACATTTCATATTCAATTCTTTAAAGAAATATCATTTGTTTATAATTTGTTTCTTATTTTATTCATGCAAGCTTATGAATTACTGACTTTATCCCCACAGAATCATATTGTGGTTACAACTATCCAATATTACTGTTATCCCATGTATAAAATTATTCTAATCTTCTCCTTTCTTAATTTACAACATATAACATTTATTTATTTCATTACTTTTATATGTCATTTTGTTATAGCAATTGTTTTTGTATATATTTTGTATTTTACCTTGTACAGAATTTCGCAATTCAGCCTTTGGCTGCGATGAAGTTTTCTGAATAAACCATTTCAATTTCAATTTCAATTTCAATTTCAAAAAAGTTACCATGACAACTGCTCCATTTCAGACTTATTTATCAAGAGGGTCCTTGCAACAGTATTGAGCACTTTTAGAAACATACATCGACATAGATGACTGGTACGAGATGACGTCATTTTTTGGCCTGCCAAATGCAACGGGTCGTCACTCTAATTGACTATCAGAATTGACCCCGCCACCTTTATTCTGCGGTTCTCCTAAATCATAGTCGACGTGCACGTGAATGATGTCATTTCAACCGCTCAAGCTCAGCATGAAGATCAGTCGCAATATTTCCTTTCCCTTATAAAACGCTGTTGCAATGACTTTTCACAAAATAAATGTAAGTTGTATAATGCATTATGTTTATCAATATCATGAATTGGATTTCTAAACTCTAAAATATATATTGCTCTCTTTTACAACTCGCAAAAGAAGGAATCAAAGCAAGTGCAAGAGCAAGTGTGCACGAGTTGCACATTCGCATCACTGGACCGGGTCGTGACAGGATGGTACGCCAGATCTTCCGGGTTGGGCAGTGCATCATGACCTGCTAATTATCACGCTGTTTCTTGTGGACGTATGTACACATACAAGTCAAGTGAAATCTGAAATATTTTTATCTGTAGTGAACAAGGTCAGACGACGACGTTGACTCATATAATCAGACGGCTGCTACGTTGTTCTCGTTCACTGCGCATAAAACTCCCTATTTTTGCTGCTTGGAGTGGACTATTACATGTACAGCATGGACCAGATGTTGAAAACGGGAAGGGGAATTTTAGCTTGTGAAAATGCACATTTGAACAAGTTCTAAATAATGAAAAGAAGATTTTCATACTACTCAATGGGCAACACTACAAACTTATTACTTAACTAGTTTGTTGAATTTTACTGTGTTAATACGCTCTTGAAATGAGAAAGCAAATACTTCACAATTCACATCCATATTTTCCCATCAATCTCCTCTTCCTAAGATTTATACTTAAATCTTGTACTTTGACCATAGGTACATAGTCATGTGAACATTCTATCGGCCCTTACAATGGGGGAGAAGAGAGACAGACAGGAGGGAATCAATACATGTATGTATAAAAGAGAGGAAAATGAGAGGCAGAGTGGAAAAGAAAGACGAAGAGTAGGAGCAACAGGGAAAAAAAGGAGTGGGAGAACGAAATAGATATGCCCCTATCAAATTGATAAAAATAAAGTACATCTGAATATCATCAAGCATGTGCCATTTGAAAATAAGAACTATGTTTCTAAGGGCAAAAATAAGTTTTAAAGTCTGAAAAGTGGCATCTGTGGTATCTTACTAGTCCATACCTGGTCCATGCATCTAAGTCATAAATTTTAAATAGCAGGTTCTGGCCAAAATAGCCATATAAGCTGCTCCCAAACCTACATGTTGCTTCACTTGATAGTTCGCTATATGCATGGCTTACATGTAGTTTGTGTGAGCTATTGCTTCCGGAAGATGACGTCATGAAAACATGGGCCTAGTGTGGGCAGGTGCAGTTATAGCCAGCTGGTTCCTTTTTGAACAGTAGACTAAAAAGTATCCCTGATATTGCCCTGGCAAGTGCGCAAGCCCCTTTTCATCTCAAGAATTAAATCAATATTTATGATCTCGGTGAGTTGAATTGAGGCCTGTTATTAGACACCAATACAATTTCCTATATAAGATCCACCTATTCCAGATAAAGAATACATGTAGATGTCCCAATTATAATAATTTTCTATTAAAAATCACACATCCTCTCACTACTGCAAATATTTGTGCCAGAATGACTGTCGCATTTATGTTCAAACAAACTTGTACAAATATACATTGTACACATTCTTAAAGGTAAAAGAGTAGTTGCAGCAATCAGTTACATGTATTTCATGAGAAAGTCTTTTCAATCAAGGTTAATTGTCTTATCTTTGTAACATCATGAAATCTTAGCTCAAAATCAATAATTCTAATGATCATTAACTCAGAATAGCATATGTGGGAGTGTATTAACATTGCTTTGAAAAATACCAGACATTTAATCGAATTCCGTGCTTATTTTGCTCATTTCTCAGCAATTAAGCATTTTCTTCCAGAGCTATTTGGCACATACTTTTCATTAATGCAAGCACTTTGGTGGTAATTTAATTGGAATCTGTTTGAACTCATTTTGAGTTAATTACCAAAACTGGAATTTATCTTAAAGGAATAAACATGAATTATGCATATTCAATATTTTTTTCAAAAATATCACAGAAATAACTTAAATAATGCATTTGCTTACAAGATTTTCTTTTCTTTAATTTCAGGGGGATTAAGAAAGCAATAACAAGGGTGTGAGTTGGGGCCATTTTTCAGGGGTTGGCATCCCTGCCTCAGAACCAGGCTCAACCAAACAAAATTTCTAGCAGAAAATCCTGAAATATACCAAACAAAAGCATGGTGCTAAATCAACAGCACTACCTAAATAAGAACAAACGACAATGAATTCATGGTGAGAAGTATCTATGTATACTACTTGCTAATAAGAATGTTCAAACTCAGTTGTGAACAAGATCTAATATATATAATGCCCTCAAAAAAAGTTATGCAACTCAAGTTTGAGTGCTAATAAATTTCTTAGTGTGCCATCATCATATGGAAAAGTGGTATCATTGGAAAGCATGATTATTCCTCTTTACGATCATGTGTCATTTGTAATGCTAGTGCTATCATGAAATACACAGACATGATAAATATGGAGCAATGTAAAAAATGAAATGTTGCAAAATTCGTTGCCAAGTCATGTTTGAGTTCTGCAACTCAAACTGCAAGTTTGAGTGCTAATAAATTTCTTAATGTGCCATCATCATGTGTAAAAGTGATATCTTTAGAAAGCATGATTATTCTTCTTTACAATCATGTGTCATTTGTAATGCTAGTGTTATCATGAAATACACAGACATGATGATACGCAGCAATGTTAGAAATGAAATATTGCAAAATGCGTCGTTTCCAATAGCGAATCTCCAATTGTTTCGAGGATGGACCGAGTGCATTCACTATCACCTGGAGACTCTTGTTAGAAATCAATGCATTTTGCAACATTTCACTTCTGACTTTTCTCAATGTTCAGGGTGACTGCATATTCCATGATTACATAATCACAGCAAATGGCATGTCATTGTAAAGAGGAATAATTCAGATTTCCAATGATACCAGTTTCATCTTTTATACTTCATTAACCAAAAAGATATCATCCCCCAAAACTGAGTTGCAAAACTTTTTTGAGGGGTTTATAATGTAGCTTATGTTCTGTTGTTATTTGAGTGCACACCCTTCCCTAGGAAATGGTTCCAATCCTATTGTGATTGCATCTAGGGGTGCATTTGTTTACATAACCTCTCTACACTCTCTACAATGAGCTTTCAGTTCAGTTTCTCCATTCAACAGTCAATATGTTTCAATACACTGTTTGCATTCATGAGTATATCAAAGTGTCATCTCTAAATAATATCTGGGGGCCGTTTCATAAAGTTGTTCGTAAGTTAGGAGCGACTTTAAGAACAACTAGTGACCCTTTCTTACGCACTAAACCATCAGCAATAAACATTTTGGTATATACTATTTACCACAAGAAAGGATCCCTAGTACTTTTTAAGGAACACCCACCTAGTAGGTGTTTCATAAAGCTGTTCGTGCAGTTTCGCATGACTTTCACACACAACTCACATACATAGGGATACCAAATAGCACAAGAAAGAGACACAAGACATAGATGTACAACGTACACAAATTCATTCATAAAGCTGTTCGTAAGTTACGAGCGACTTAAAGAATGACTGGTGATCCTTTCTAGTGGTAAATGTTATATTCATTGGCGATGGTTAAGCGCGTAAGAAAGAATCACCAGTCGTTCTTAAAGTCACTCTTAACTTATGAAGGGCTTTATGAAACGGCCCCCAGGTGACAAAACCAGGTGACAAAGTTGCCCTATGCAATTCTGCCTAACTAGTATAAATTTATGTAGAAAATCCCATGAAATCAGGTTTGTGGTATTTCGGGGGACATTTTTACATGTACAGTACATGCCATGTTCAAATATTACGCACCTAAACAAACTCTTCCCAGAAAAGAGGATATATCACATGAAACTTGGTAGATTTCCTCCTTAAGTAACACCCTTCCCTTCTACACCAAAATTAAAGATTTCATAATCAATTAACAATCGAGCCATAGGGTACCATTAAATATGTGTAACGTCAGTTACCAAGTGGAAAATGTAATGTCAGTAACCGATATGTAATGTCAGTTACCATGATAAAACGTTGGTTACCAATAGTGAAATGCATATGTGGTCAATTTTATGGTGAAGAAATATTGAATACTTGTTATTTAAGTCTTTCACTTTAATAGTTAAATCACACCAGAAGGAGCTTGTTATTGACTTTTAGAAGCTATAGTTCACAGGGAATACTATATAAAATTATGAAGGAAGTTGCAATCCCATCGTGCAAAAAAAATTACTATGAAATTGTTTTGCATATATGTACATGTACTTACCAAGGTCCTTGTTTGTATCAGACAAAATCTTTATTTTTCGTTTTTTGGGGTGAGAGGTAAAGAGGGTACTTTCCCAACCTATTGCCTAATACTAATACTGCAACATTTGATAAGCTTAACATTGCGATGAATGGGGATTTCCAGGGCCCTTTAGTTTCTAGGATTCTTTTGAGCATTGCCAGGGGGGGGGGTTGGAGAAGGAAAACGTTTAAAAAGTCAATATAAAACTTGATGAATATATGTAAATGGGTGTATAGTCAGAAAAATCCATGTGTACAGTCAATGCAATATTAAATTACTATAGGAATACATGTAGCTGCTGTGACCCCCCCCCCCAGTAAGTAAAACATACATTTCTTATTATTTGATGATTTAAAATGTGAAGTATTATGAAACTTTTATGATTTTAAAAAGCCTTACATACATGTTTAAAGGAGAATGAAACGATTGGAACAAGATAGCTTGTATGAAAACAGAAAAATCAAAGAAACAGATCAACAAAAGTTTGAGAAAAATCAGACAAATGAGAAAGTTATGAGCATTTTAATATTGCGATCACTATTGCTATGGAGATAGCAAATTGGCAATGCGACAAAGATGTGTGATGTCACTTGTGAACAAATCTCCCCATTACTTTAGTATATATTTCACTTGAATTGCCTCTTTTATCACATCTATCCATAGATCATGTGTTCTTTCTACATGAGGGCATGTAATACATATTTTTTAAGAATACATCATGGATAAAGAGTTTGTATCATCATAAGAAAAAGCAAAAATAGAAATTTTGAGGGTATTTCATAGTCCACCAAAGGGAAAGTTGTTCATCAGTGACATCACACATCCTTGTCGCATTGCCAATGGGAGGATCTCCATAGCATTAGTGATTGCAATATTCAAATGCTCATAACTTTCTCATTATTTGTCCGATTTTTCTAAAACTTTCATTATTCTTATTCTTTGATTTTTCTGTTTCTGCACAAGCCTATTTGAAGCCTATTTGTTCCAAAGGTTTCATTCCCCTTTAAGTACCAAGAAAATTATGCCTCTGAAAATCATACAGCACTGGTATATGTTAATGTGTAATGTCAGTTACCGACAATTTAAAATGTTCAAATTGAAGAAAAGGAATTTTAAAAAAAATATTGAAATGTTCCTAGAAACTCGGGTATACTTCCACATCAAGCTCACTTTCATGTGAAGCCCTGCACAGAAGATACAAATAATGATTTCACACATTTGACTTCCATGTGTTATCTCTAGAAGCAAATTAAGTGTAACGTCAGTCACCGTATTATTCAGTTACCAGCGTGGTCGTGGAGAATTTACCACAGCCGCCAAAAGACAAAAACAAATTATTCAATATTTTGAAATTTTTTAACCCTGTAACAAAGGTATATTTACATATTCAAATTATTACTTTATCTTATCAGGGACATGATATATTTCAATTATACTGAACACCCTGAAATTGCTTGTCCTTTTTGCGTAATGTCAGTTACGGTTACCGACACATTTTTGCTTGCTGATGCGCAACAAATGTGGTTACATTGAAAAACTTAGTATCAGAGTATACAGCAAGGTTCACTTAATTAACTCTATCAAAAGAAACTCCCATCATTTGTTGTTATAGAGATAAACACAATGAAAAGTGTGTTAAATTGTGCCGTGTACATGTAACATCAGTTACCGTGAAAATGCCCAAATATTTTGAATATTTTTGGTCTTGAATATATGTTTCATATTTGTTGCCTATATTTTTCTTCTTGAACATACATGTACATATATCATTTCATATTTTGTTGCATATATTTTTCTTCTTGAACATATGTAATAATTTCTGCAATGGTGTGCTATAAGTATAACCCTGAAAATTCATCAATATTAGAGATAAAAAACAGTTTCACTTACATGAAAATATAAAAACTTCAATTTGCAAGTTTAAAGATTGCTATGATCCTTCCCTTGTAGATGACAAGTAGTTACAATTAAAAAGAATCAACACTAGACAAAATATCACATCATATCAAAACAAAAATGACCCACTTGAAGTGAGCTATAATTAGACAGTTCTGTCAAAAGATTAATAAAACTATGAAAGTGATGTACATGCTCTTAAATGATTACAACTAATGAATTGGATTTATTTTTATAAACCAAAGAGAAAATGGAAGTTTCATTTCCTGTGTATTTGATTTGACAACATATTACAATAAATTTGCAAGATCAGTGTATGGAACATCACACAAGTATACATGTTTGCCAGATTGCAACCTAGAAGTCAGATGCCAATTAGTGTTTTTGTTTTTTTATGTAAAAAAAAAAGTGCTTCATTTTTATTTCCAAAAATGCACTTTAATTAAAAGCAGCAAAGGTTTGAACATCGTAATGAAAATTGTGATTCTAAGGTTTTAAAAAAGTGTTAAAGTAAAAATTAAGTTCACCTACATGTACCCTATAGAAGCCATGAATACACATAATTTACAGATACCACCATACTAGGGTCTTATAACACAAAGCTTAGTGATAAGGTGTAGTGCTGATTTTTACAATTGATAGCATTGATCATTACATGTACATGCAAAATCATCACACTAAACTACATGTACATGTAGGATCAATCCCTAAGCTTTCGTATACTTTACCTCCCAATTACAAATGAGGCATCAACCTCCATATATCCTCCATCATGTACATGTAATGACCCTTGCTACTAATAGTAATTCCTTTTACTGGAATTCTTTTCATGACCATTAACCTCATCTTTAATTATATGCACTTCCAACAGGATGACCACTGGGTTAAGTGTGGGCATGACTAAACATCGATCATCAAGAGATCAAGGTCAGCCTGTGCAGAAACCCGTTCTATAAAAGCTACAGTAAGTAACTGCTCCTAGGCCGTTTTCTTTTTTCCAAATTGCTTTCATCAACCATTAACATTCAATCAACTGTATGATCAATTAGTAAGATTTTGTATTACTGAAAACAATACAGGATTAAAATTTTTTTAAAAATTAACCACTTTCAATATCTACTTTTATTTTTGTTCATCAAATACCAAGACATTAACCACTTGACTGCTACTCACTGGTACTAGACAATTGTTACACACTTGTCGCACACATTTTCAGCAGGAAAATGGGTTTTCCAGGCCATGCTTAAGAATATTCTTGAGGTAAAGACAAAATAACAAGGGCCAATAATTGCACTGCTCCACTACGTCTGTCGTTACCAATTTCATTTCCTTAAATCTCTTCTTCATGTTACTTTTCAAAGAGGATTTTTTATTTGAAATCAAGACTTTGATACCACAGAAAATTTAAAATTCACATTGAAACGTGAACAAAAATGGCAAAGAAAATCACTTTTTTTTCCAAAAAGGGTTAGATGATTTAAGTTTGGTTGCAAAAGGGGTTAGATCCCCAAGAAACTTTTTGGAAAAGAATATTTTGAAAAAATATAAAAACAGACCTGTAGAATTCTTTTATACCCAATTTTATGTTCCCATGGTAGGGTATCATGAAAATTTAGTTTCGCATAAAAATATTGCAATATATAGGAAAATTAAATTCTTGAACTGAATCTAACCCATTTTGCAACCATTCTTCTGAAGAGTTCATTTGTCAAAAGGGGTTAGATCCATTTTTCATAAATTTTATTGTTTTTTGTCTCAAAACCTATAAATTTTTAGTTGCTCTGATGATACCAAACAAAATTTGAAATTCACATTGAAACATGAGTTAAAGTGGCAAAGAAAAATCATATTTTTTATTCAAAAGGGATTGGATTCATTTCAGTTTGCTTGCAAAAGGGGTTAGATCCATAATGATAATCTTTAAAGAAATATATTTTAAAATTGACGACAGGTAGATTTCTTTTATACCTAATTTTATTTTATGTTCACATGATAGGGTAGTACATCATTTAGTTTCTCATAAGATTAAGAATATTGCAATATGGGCGAATAACAAAATAAAAATTTTCTCAGACTGCTCCATCCCCGCTAGCAGCGCTGGATCTATGATATGATACGTACCCAGGCGCAGGCAAGCACCACTGCACTGCCCCTTGCACTGCATGTAGCTGTAGACAGCTAGCTTGCTACCCATTCAAATTTGTTTATTTTAAGCTTTACGCATGAAGACTTGGGAAACCCAAGAATCAAAGCAGCAAGAGCAGAATCTATAACACCTCGGAAAATGCTCAAAAGATGACGTCATTAACTATGGGGTGGAATGAAAATTGTTTCCCCTGGAGCGGAAGGTAAACAAATCCTTATTGCTGCCTCGGTCCAGAATGGCCTGGGACGGTTTTATAATTTGGCACTCTCCTGGCCGCGTTCACTGAGACAGAGGTATAGAGGGCTACAAAATCATGAACAGTGCCAACTTAGATATAAAAATACTTGCAACGGCCGATAAATAATCAGAATCGTTTAATACTTGCATCGGCCGATAAATATAAATCTTTTATGATATTTATCAGCCGATGCAAGTATTTAACGATTAATGATATTTATTGGCCGATGCAACTACTTTTTTTTTAATCTAAGTTGGCACTGCTCATGGTATTGTCGCCCTCACACGCGTCTGGTATCTAGGTATCGATAACATAGACGGCAGGATGGCGACAATAACAGACTGGGTAAGTACCAGGAGGGGGGTCACTCTCCACATGGCCTGCTACGCACCCGTGTTCAGAAAAAGCATCGAAAAGGGTTCTGTTTTAGGCACTCAGGCGTCGTTGACGTCTTTGGCAAAAAAGGGTTGCATTTCAGCACCATTCGCTGGTAAATCGCATTTTAGGGTAGCCTTTTCTCACTCTCTTCAGGCCATGTAGGGTTTCTAATTTTTCTTATAAAAATTACGCCATTGAGGGATGCAAATATGAATACATCTGCGCCATTTAGGGTTGCACATTTGAGAAGATTCGAGAGGAGACCTACGCCATAAACACCAAGAAGGGCATGATTTTAAGGGATACAAAATAATCCTCGCACACGCCGGCCAGCGCATCACTTATGAGAGAATACCCTCGCACAGTATAGTCTCTAGTCTTACACCCGGCTCTATACAAGGCAGCATGCCTAGGGTTAGGCCTATAGTCTATACCATTTTGTTTGATTCATACCAAAGATTCCTATATTGATTTGTTTTTTTCATTATCAATCATTAAAAACACACAAAAAAGAGGATACAGGTTTAATTACTGTATGTATTTTTCAACACATTAACTGGTATGGATTCCATTTTTTTTCAAGTTCTGATGAAATTGGTAAAACGAATGGTAAGTGATGCATCAGTCAGTCAAGGCAAGCAACATTTTTCACTTGCATTCAGTAATTTAGGCTAAAAGATGGCTATTCAAAGGCTATTCATTGAGAGTAAATTATGCTGGCCTTTTACTTGCATTAACTTTTTAAGATGCCGGGAATTTATACCTGCTGAATGTAGCTTAATAATTGGCATTTATATAGCGCTTAATCAATCTACGACTGCTCAAAGCTCTTCACAATTATTACCCGGTCACTGGACTCATGGCATTTCAAGCAGCCTGTTAGGCGCACACTTGCTAAACCAACCATAATGATGGTTGTTTCCTACCGGTACCCAATTAGCACCTGGGTGAGAGTGGCAAAGTGTGGATTGATGCCTTGCCAAAGGACGCTGGGCCATGGTGGGATTCGAACACACAACCCTCTGATTCAGAACCGTTATACCACATCAATTTAACATTGATCAGTGTGGTATCAAATTAATTGATTTGATATGTTTACGCCACTTAGGGTATCGAATTAGGGGGTTTCCCTGTTAACGCCACTTAGGGTGGCTTTTCTAATGGGTTACGCCATTTAGGGTTGCAAATGTACTTACGCCGTTTAGAGTGCTTTTCTGAGGTTGTCGGACATGAGTGGGTAGCAGTCCATGTGGCGAGTGACCCCCCGGGGGTAAGTAAACGCTCATGCTCTTAATTATTTTCTAATTTACAACTTTTCATTGAATAAATAGACGCACCGTTATCAGATTCAGGGGTAAATATTGTTTTGGCTCATTTACGTTAGTTTGGGCTCAAAACCCTAAGTAAAATGTGTGATTGAGGTCTAGTTTCACTGTGGGGAAAACCTACGGTATGTGCAGAGCAATGGTATCCCGACCCAGGCTTCATGGATAGTAAACATACGTATAGTAGATGACTTTTACTCTCCAGGCTAGACAGAGGCTAGACAGGAATAACCATCGTTTCTTGAGATTTATTTAACAATTTCTGACATTTTACTATAATCCCCATTCACCGACGGTAGTGTGTTAGTGCGAGCCTGCATGTGTAATCAGGTCCACCAATTCGGGCGATCGGGTTTTGTATAGATTTTTTTCTTAAATTCTAAATGACATTGAATCATCTTGAACGAAGGCCCACTATTTTCATTAGACTGTAATCTTTCTTTTGATACTATCTATATTCTAAGAAAATATATAAAATATACGTTGCAGATGATTTATTCCTTATCTTTTCTATTTTTCTGCCAGAGAGGAAAAATGGCAGCCGTGTGCTGCTGCCCTCTATGTTTAACAAGTTGTGCTTTTATCAAGGCTTTCCGATTAAATTTTTGATATCCTGGCCAATCAATGCGCAAGCGACAAGTTCCAAACGCACGCACATCTACAAGCCCAAAGCAGCGGCACAAATCGCGATATATAGCGACTGGTAAATACGTCTGTAAGGATGATGATGTCATCCAAGATGGCAACTTACGTTGCCCATTGAAAGGATCGAAGATTACTATGTTTTGATCATCAATTGAAAGCAATTGGCGGTAACTGCAGTCTGAGGTACGATATTTCTGAATTTTATATATTTTTTTCGTAAGTTTAGATGTAATTTCTTTTTTATAATGTGACATTTTATGTACAAAAAAGCGATCCGAAAATCGGTTTTCCGCCAAATGCTAGATCTAACATTACTGCTAATATGCTGTCTGTACGTACGGGCCAACAACTCTTCAGTCAGAGCAACAACCAAAATATAGAGACTGAAGCTATTGGTCTAGATGGAGGCAAGGCCAGGGTCACAGTCAGAGGGAAAATGGGATGCCCTGGAATGAAAATCAAGTGTAAAATCTAGGGTCCCCTCTGCGGCACATACCCACTGATACAGAGTATGGTTGGAACTACCCCATATTGACCACCTAATTTTCCAAGCATTGTATCTGCAAAAATATTTCTCTTTTACCTAGATTTTGTCTAATTTGTGCATAAAATTGAGCAGATCAGATTCCCACATTTAGATCTAAAACCCCGATTCTATTCGCACATATATCGGCGAACAACGAATGCGACGATTTTACATTTTGCACCCTTCTTTTGAAACCGAACACCCACGATACACTAAGTTTATGACTGCGAGCTCCGGCACATGATTTAAGAATTGACAATGGATATTTGTTCTAAAACTGTTTCATATCGGATTTTTTTGTATGAATAACTGTTTTCAACGGGGTTAAGGTCTGGTCAATACAATTTTAATTAATTATCCTAAATTTTCACATTTTTTGGGTCATACAATCGATTCTTACCATTCCTGTGGACACTGCATATCGTTTGTAATATGCAATAAGTTTAATACATGAAGGCGGTCAATTCCAAAAGAGGTGGTCGATATGTGGTGGTCTCATTATACCATTATACCCCCCTTCCCCCCTGGAGCTTGGGCTGCCCTGCCTTGGTCCTGGGCCCCGTTGGAGAAAGAGTTGCGTTTAAACGCAAGTAAAAAATCAATCGCAAGTCCCAAATGTGCGCTGCCGATTGGTTGAAAATCACAGGGCTGCCAACTTTTGAGAAGCGTTTGGAGCGAGACATTGCAAGGGAGTGACCAAGCCCGAGGGGGGGATGGTGTGGAAGGGGGTGTCCCCCCTTCCATGGTAGGGAGCTTTTACAATTTTGCAATTCAAATGGTGCAATCTGGCACATACTTTTAACTCTGATTCCATGAATACATAAGGCAGGTTCAAATAGGTTAATTGACTTTTTTAATGAAGTTCACTGACCTAGAAAAAAATCCACATTTATAAGTGCAAGGACAGAAAGAATGTAAGACAAAGAAAAAAGGAAAATTAAAAAAGAAAGACAGTAACAAAAAAATGAAAGAAGAGTGGGAAGAAACAAAGAAAGATTGAAAAGAAAGAAAGAAAACAAAGGCTAAATCATCATAAATAAATTATCAGTTTCTTGTTGGCTCAATTAAGAATAAAGCTATGAAAGAAACCAAGTGTATCAACACACACACAAATGCATGTATGTGGGGCTATCATGTATTCAGAGCGCCATGCCGGCCGGCGGGCTTTCGCCATGGCATGGCATTGACGCTCAATTGGTCGTTGTGCCTCGCACAAAAACCCCGCTTCATAGTAAAATTTTGACGTCACCAGCTCTCACACGCGGGATATCCCAGTAAGCGAATCGCAACTCAATATCTTGTCTTTGCGTGGCAAAACAAAACCAATTTGCATTGATGGTTAAGCTTTGCGCTTGTGTGGTTAGTAACTTTGAAACTTATGCCTGGCTGGGTTATACGTAGACTAAGCCTGAGTCGAATCGATTTCAAAATCGGTGTTCGATAGATGTCATCGAACACCGGTGCAGATTTTGCAAAATCGGTGCATCGAAAAAAAAAAAAAAAATACATCGGCCGGCCGATTCGTTTGGATCACACAATCAATCATCAAAATATCAGTAATGTCCAACTTGACTACTACTTACTTGATTTCTATTGCCCCCCAAATGAAACCGATTGTGTAATTATGATGCCTATTCACCATTAATTTGAAGTTTATTTCGATCATACTTCGAGTCTTACTCGTCTGCTCGTGCTGAGATAATTTATGCGCGATGAATTCATGAATGGAAGTCATGGCCATCGATCGTGTATGCGCAGTACTGTTCTTTAATCAAACCAGAAAATGGCCGGAGATTGACGCGATCAACGTAAAATAAATCTTGCTTTCATGAACAATATTAATATCATGATCACAGAACATTATTTAATCGTAATATTTAACAATAATTTGCATATGATAATCATTAATATGAATTTAGAGCTTGATGTGAAACGTTTGTATTTCGTTTCAATTTTCAATGGCGGACATCTCATGACGATCGACTTGAGTCGAGAGAGTGCACTTGTCTAAAAAAAAATAATTATCACATCAGGATTGATTCTCGAACATTGCCTACATTCAAAAACTCTTTTCAAGATCGTAATAAAACCATATAATAACATTTTACATGACAAAACAGAGAAAATTGCGTTTGATATTTTTTCCCCATCAATTTGAAGCTAGTTTGTGCCCAACTTTGGGCTCTGATTTCATGAATGGAAAATATGTCATACGTCATCGAACACGCATGCGCATTGTGCTTTTCTCGGAGCACGGAGAAGACGTCCAGAGATGCAATAACAAAAGAAATAATGCCAGTATTAATTTTTCCATATGAACATAACATACTTTGCTGACATCGTCAATATTCTTAGTATGACCATAAAATCTTGTTAAATCGTAATAATTTATATGAACTTAGGGCTTGATTCGAAACATTCGTATTTATTTCGATCGCATGCTCAATATTATTGTGTCAACAAGAAAAAATGGATTGTCATCATCAGGATTAATTCTCGAACATCGTCATAACTCATATTCCACAATCTTTCCTCACAATCGTTATATCAGCATTGAATAGCAATTCAAATGACCGTCCAGAGAAAATTACGTATTTATTCGCATAAATTTATTTGGAACTCATTTTGGAGCCAACTACACAATCTCAGGCAAGTTATAGCGCTCTCCGTTGGTTGCACAATGTTTGCTGGCGCTGACAAGCACGCCTGTCGTTTCGGGAGAGTGAGTGTACGGGGCTGGTGAATGCGAGTCTGGACTGCGAATGCTAGTTGACCGAAAATCATTCGGATCGACTCTGCGTGATTCATGTCTTTATTATTGTTTCACTTTAAACTTATATGTTGTCATTTGCAAATATCATTGTTGAAGATATTTTGGGAAGAATTCTGCATTGGTCCCCGGCCTTTTTTTGTGTGTGTTTTGTGGTCATGGAAAATACAAACGAACTTTGCTCTGTCATCTGCTTGTGCAACGCTCACCCGGCTAACGCCGCCAGCGCATACCCCAAGTCCGTAGTGCATGCATAGCGCATCGACGCGATGGCCGGAGCAATTTTTTTCCTGCCGTCAATATTCGATGCATCGATGTTCGATCGAATTAAAGCTGTCGAACACCGGTTTTAAAAATAATCGATATGACTAAGGCTTAACGTAGACCAAAAGCTTCGGTCTCTGTTATGTTGGTTGTTCAGCTGAACTCAGTTGGCTTCACTCACCAAATACAGAGACCGAAGTTCTAGCACGATCTGTACAGGGGACTCAATGGCCATGTTTATGTACTTAAGGTCGGATAAAATGGGGAAGTGAATTTGCGCGACAGCCGAGGTAAGTCACTGTTTTTGTTCCTTCTAACTTCATTTTTCTGTTTTTTGGCAATTAATGCCAAGAGGGAATATAATTATAAATTTGCATTTTGGTCGCGTTAATTTTCAAAATTTTTATTCATTAAAGACAAAAATTGAAGAGCCCCGACAGGGGGATTTTGCATTGCAAGTTCCCTAATGGTGGCTGCACGATAGCGAGCCATCTGTGTACGAGAAATAAACAAAAAAAAGTTTTAAAAATCCTCGAAACAGATGGCTGCCAGCTGTCTAGGTTATATGGTAGGGGGTCCTAAAGCTGCGCGGGTCCTAAAGCTACGCACCACTCATCGCGCATGCAGTTTTTAAGGGCAAATGCGCACTTTGTGTGGAATTGTGACTACAGAGTGACGAACGATTCCTATTCAATTTTTTCTACAGAGGCTGCAGTAAATCTCTAAATGCAGAGAACACCCACAACTGTTTTGAATTTTTGAGCTATATTCTCTTTAATTTCATATTATCCTATGATAGTATGAACATATTTTAGAAATTGAGGCACAGGAAATTCTATTTTTCTGCATGATAAATCGAGTGCGTAGCTTTAGGACCCCTTCTAACATCGGGCGGCGAATTTAAGAGGTGTTCGGAAAACACGGCGGGATTTTCGTATTAGTGAGTTTTGTGATATTTTGTTCTTGCTTAATGATCTTTAGAATATTTGCCACAAGTTAGCGACAGATAATTTGTTCAAATATTAAAATTGGCATAGTTTCTATCGTTTGTAAACAAAGTGCGTAGCTTTAGGTCCCCCCATCATACAGTAACGTTAATAATCCGATTTAGGCTATGCCTATGGCTAGGCTAATAATTTTGGCAATAACCTCACAAAATACAGGATTGCCTAACTTTTTCTATTTTCGGGGTTCAGCGTGAGAATTCCAGTGATCAGTGTGAGAATCTGGTGGATTGTGTGAGACTCATGCAGACTGCGTGAGAGTTGGCAGCCCTGAAATCAAGTTGCGATTGATTGCTACTCTTTCTGCAACGGGCCCCTGGACAAGCAGCATCTGCAGCCAGGGATCGGATCGCTGGCCGACGACGCACCAGCAGCCACAACTACAGCAATACACGCACATTTACAAAAATTGACATGGATATGCATTCCCATACATATTCAGTCGAGTGTTATCTTTCTTTCAACGCAGTTTTTAGGTCGGTCTTTTTCAAGCAACCGAACTCCTGTCTCTCCTTTTTTAACCTCAGAATTAGCATCAAATCTATTTATCACTTATAAAGTAATAAAATTGCAAAAACAGTGAAGCAAAATAATAAAAAATCATACATAAATGAAAGAACTGCTTTGAGACTCACCACGTAAGTATCTACCTGCGGGATTTCTTCTCTCGTTTAATTTCATATCTAGCGCCCCCATGTGTTTAAGATCGATAGAAACACACCGAAGTGAGAAAAAAAAGAGAAGAGAGAGAGTGTTTAAAATTGAATTGAATAATTATTGAATAACTTTATTGTCCATAAAGGAAATTTGTTTTCACTGGTCTACACATATGTAGATACAATGTCTATACGTAGAACAAAACAAAAGATGATGAATACAAAAAATGATACAATATAAATATAAAAGTGTAGTTAACAATATACAAGCAATAATTAATTTTTTTTATACAAAATGGCTATCTCGACGGTGCAAGCATCTAAAGAAAATGAACATCCAAATAAATCATTGTAAAACAATCCCCATAAAATCATAATTGAAAGTTGCCAATACCCTATTGCATTTCTTCAAGTCAATGCCGACATGACAATTACGTACATGCATAGCCAAGTTATTACTAGGGAAAAAGGAGCCACCTAAAAAAAAAACAGACAAAACAAAATCTTATCATGGATCCTATATACTTTCTATAAAGAGGGAACGATACTTGTGAGAAAAAGATATATCAAAATAAAGGGAAGTACATCGTATATAATTCCCCCTTTTTAAATGAGAAATGAGCCTCTTTTTAAATGAGAAATGAGCCTATAGTCATTATAGTTAAACTGAAATCAGACCTCGTCTATATAGGCTCTTAAAAATTGACGGAATATCAGATTTGATTTGCACTATACCGTTATTCCACAGATAAAACCTTTTCCCCACATAATAATTGCAAATCTAAAGCGACATCATTTAAAAATGAAGACAATAAATTGAGTCACAAGTAGGCCTATATCTTTGGATATGTTGAAATGTCATAGGCCTATAATAATGTTATTTTCAATATGAATCATCAACAAATAGAAAATTTAGCATCTGTCAAGATCGAAAATCAAAACTGTAAAAAAAAAAAAGATTTCCTGTATCGAGGCATTGATTGGAGGTGCCCCAGAGGTAGAGGGGCAAGGGACGGAACATCCCAAATTCAAATGAAGGGCAAAATTTCTGGCTCTTTCAAAATGCGTTATCGGGGGGGGGGGGATATACGCCTCAATATAGTCATTTAAGGTGCTGTTATCAAAATTAAAGTGTTCTCACTCGACCCGGTCACTCAATCACCGTATTACACCACAATCTTTTTTTTTTGCCTCAAGGCAAAAAGATGATTGCTACCCTGAGTGTTGAAGTGTGTTGTGGCTTACAGTTGTTTCCGCACAATCAACATAATATGCAATATGAGATCAATGCCAACACAATAGAGAGCCAGTGTCGCTCCAGAGGTCGCCCCCTATTATCAATACTTGGTCGCCGATGGGAACTACCCCCATATGCCCCTCACAAAAAAATGAGATACACATTATAATTAAAATGCATATTTATATTGCTGCTCTTGGTCCTTGTATCAAATTATTCATCAGTTGACCTATCTTGGAAATTCTCTTTATCATGATTTAGTACGAATGATTTACCTACCTGGCACCCTTTCGCCCCCTGCCCCGACAACCCGCTTTTTATTGTTAATATTGCATGCTTTCCGTAAATTAATGAGCTGCAAAGAAAAAGTAAAGGAGTAAACGCTAAAAGGCTATTTGCCGAAAAGTAACAGCGCCAGCTATTGTCAGAATCGAAATAAATTGATCTGAGATTTTGTTTTTTTTAATACAATTAAATTACAAAAAAAAATGGTGAGATTCAGATATAGAGGACAAATTTATTTCTATATATCATGATTAGGACCAGTAGCGTAATTTCCCATTAATATTGAGGGGCCAGACATGGCGTATGGGACCATCTTTCTTAAAAAAATAATGCGAGCGAGCAAAAAAAAAGATCGTTTTAGATTATATTTTTTGTTGAATTTTGACATAATCTTTGTTTAGAAAACAGTATTTTTTGCACACCCTTTCTTTTCCTTTTCTTTCTTTATATCCCTTTCTTCTTAGTTGTGATTTTTGGAATTTTAATTCATTCATTTATTTCTTCTATTTTATTATTTTCATGTTTTGGTAGGGGGAGTCCGTGGGCTCAAGCCCCGAATCTGTACCGTCAGTGAGGAAAATGAATTTGATTTACCTCTTTGCATTATTTCACTGACTGAAAGTTTTAAAATACATTCTTACCCAATAAAATAGGGAAGATTCTGGAAGTGTCACTTTGAATGCAGTTTAAATTATTTCTGCTACATTCTTTAAGAAAATTGATTGTTATTCAAAATCCGGATAGGCCTACGAACCTTGTGCTTTTTGCAAGCGTGTATCCAAGATTTTTCACCCCGTGGGCCCGACCTAATTTTGGAGTCCCTGTGAACTTGTCGGAAAATGGCGCCCCACCCCGCCAGGCAATCATATAGGTGCCTCAAATGCACGTTGAATTATATTATTTCATGATTATGTAAAAAGGGCAATCGAAGACCACTTTTTTTGTTTAACGTGTTCATGAAAAAAAGTATCCATGAATATGTTGTAATACCACTTTTTGAAAGAATAAATGCGACCACAAAAGCATAGAATTTTAAGCACTTTGGCGTCTCAATTTGGTTTGACCTCTCATCAGAGTGTTAGGCCCTATACTAAAATTATGTACGGGAGCCGTTCTTTATACCAGGGGTGGATCCAGCTTTCGGGGGAATATTTTCACCCATGGTTTCCCGATCGGACATTCTAAGCATATGTTTTTTTTGCAACCGTAAACATCATGGGTAAACGTAAAACTAAACAATATGGATGAGAGCGCGGAACGCGAGCTTAAAAAATTTAATATTCAAAGTACGGTAATCAACAATATCATGGGTATCTGTCTCAACATTTTATGCGAGTTGACAATGTTTGAATATCCGACCCCAAAACTTGACATTTTTTGTAACCACGATCAGGGGATGGTAATTGAGTCGAGCTGAAAAATTGATATTCTGAACTAAATTTTTGACATTATAAGCACTATTGGTAATCATGAACAGGATGGCAAATTGTTTTATGCGAGCGCGAAACGCGAGCATAAAATTTATGATATTCCGACCCAAAGTTGGACATTCTAAGCATTAACCATGAACATGATCGTCAACTTAACAATCTCAACCTTTTATGCGAGCGTGAATCGCGAGTTGACAATTTTTGAATTTCCGATCCAAAAACTGGATATTCAAAGCATTTTTTTGTCACTATATGAAAATGATAGGTATCTATTTAAACAATTGATGCGAGCGAGAAGTGCGATCTGATTTTTTTTTTAGATTTTGCCCAAAGTTTTGATATCCTAAACGCTTTCTATAATCATGAATAGGGTGGGCATCTAATCGATGCGAGCACGAAGCGCGAACTGAATTTTTTTATATTCCGACAGAAAACTTGTCATTCAGCACATTTCGTGACCATGAACAGGATCTATCTAAACAAATGGAGCTAGCGCAAAGCACGAGCTGAACATTTTTTTATCTTTCGACCTTAAGTTGGAATTCTAAGAATTTTTTCTAACCATGAACAGGATCGTCACCTCACTAAACAATAAAGATGCGAGCGCGGAGAGCGACATGAAAATTTTGATATTCTGACCTAAAAATTGTACTTTTTATAAGCACTTTTGGTATAATCATCATTGCTGAATTTGTCGATTAAGTTAGTACCCCCACACATCTGCGTAGCATTCGAAAAAAAAATACTCAGGCCTAGTTTTATAGCTTTTTGTATCCTTTCTCATTAAAAGTATTTCGTAGTTTTTTCTTCAATATTCATATATTTTGTTTATCGGCATGATCTGTGCACACATTCCATTTTGGGTCGTCCCGAATTCGTAAATGTCAATTCATCGAACTAACAGAACTTAATTTGGTCTGATTGCCCTCGCCATGCCGTTAAACCACTAATTGATCACGGCACCTCTGAGTTAGAACTTCAAGGTTCTGCAGCTCGCTGATTGGATTGTTAAGCGTTACAATTACGTGTTGCGGACTGGCTGAGAAAGCTGCGCAACCTTGAACGCACAAACTTTCATCCAATGAGATTACAGGACCATGAAGTTTCGTGACGTCACAATTGGTTCGGCCAGCACGAACTCTTAATTGCGTAGCTAGCCTGTTTTTGTGATGAAAACCTTGTTTACTTGTATAGTGCAGTGAAATTCTGCCGTTTTTAACCGTAGACCTGTGCCCTTACTATCGGCGGCTTCTGCTTGCATTTATTTCCATTTCGGTTGCGATTAATTCAGAAAAGGCGAGAAAATATGATCACAATCCATGATTCATACTAAGTGTTCTCATCAGTCATCAACACAAACCAATAAGCCTTTGTAAATTTTTTAGTTTTATTATCTGTATTTTCGAAATGAATTGTGAAGCTGAACATTGATGTGAGTAATAAATTGAACGAGCACTGAACATGGCACATTGGCGGGAGAGAGATATTTTAAAAGTTGTGAGCGATCGAGAAAATTATTGCCCTTTATTGAAAATATAATTTTGAAACAGATTAACATTCACATTCTAACACTTCCCCGTTCATTTCTTCTAGCTAGACCCCCTTTTTTGTTCTCGGTTGCGGATTTTTTCCCCCTTTGGGGCGGGGTCAACTGTCCCAACCCTCCTCAGTACTCCAGACCAGTCATGCTACAATCAGTCATGGGATTTTATCACACACGTAGGCCTATATTTTTATTATTGATCATCATCATTGATTTAGCACGAATTAAATTTTGCATGAAAAGTAAAATAGGCCAACTATGCAAATGATCAGAGCTTTAGCTTGGTTTATCTTATATCAAAAATACAAATTTGTGAAGAACAGCGTAAGACCCAGTCCTCTATTTAGTCCTGTACTGTACTCTCTCCGCCGCCCCCCCCCCCCCATCTCGAGCTCTGTTCTAATGTACCCCGGGAAAGTACCCCTCCGTCATTTTCTTCGATTTACTCTATTTGCACCATCTGTCATTACCATCTACGTCTCTGCGGGTACCTCTCCGGTACCTGCTACCGTCATATTACGCAATAAAGACAAAACGTCATTGTGTCAAATTCCGGTCGATCAGCTGTGCAAGTGTTGTTTACATTCTGATGAACCAACCCCGGTTTCTTTTTCCTTCCGAGCACACGACACATTGCATTATGATGATCATCGACCGGCGAACTCGGCTCGTTCATTCTTTGTTATGTTGACGTTGAGACACGATCACATGATGTTCGCATGTAGACCATTCGTTGATGTAGACGATGCAGTGCAATGAGTGCATGATAAGACCAGAGTAGAATCCGAAATCGTTTGCACGCAGGGAAGCCAAGTTGTTCATGATTCATTGTTCGTCTGCCATGTCATCGAATTAACATTTTCTCTGCGAAGATTACTACCGGCTATCTGCCCATTCATATCTGTAGATTCAACATAGAATAGTCTGAATAGCTAATAGTTAGCCGCTAAACCGTGAGGTAAGTCTCCTTCCTTTGACTCTTGAGGCCGAAATACCGCATTGGTATGTTTTATGTTAAGATCTAAAATACTGAATCTATCACACGTACTTTAATGTACTTTGTACATCATTCTTGCATGCCATCAGAACCGAAGCAAGTGAATCATTGACAATGCGCTGTAAAATATTTGTAACCTACGCTACATAGCATAACAATTATTCTGGTACTATCAGTGACAGTGGTGCTGTAATGCTTTGATGAGAGAATTTGAAGGGTACATGTGAGTGTTGAATGTCAAGTGCAACAATGGAAGTAATTCTTTTCTACATTGTACCTCCAATCCTTGGTCATACCACTTAAAAATCAAACAAGCATGACCCAGAAGCTTTCTCCAAAATCAAATGTAGTATTTAATTACATTTTTAAAAAGTTTTGATGAAATTATATCTACAAAACGTAAAAGTTTAGTTGAATTAGAGGAAAGTGAAATAAGCATATATCACCAATAATAGATGTAGGCCTATATAGATATCTATGTGAGTCATTAATTGCCTTTCATTGGTAATATGCAAGCTGCTCATTTCATTTAATATTTTTTATCTTTTGTATTTTACTTTTGTAATTTTGAAATATTGAATGTTTCCATTTTCCTCCAACAATTATGATATCTTGGTGTAATTCCTCGGGTTCAAAGAAGTACTAACAAGTTACTAGTACCAACATGTATTGATTTTCTGTTTTTATTAATTTGATGAAAAGCTCATTTATCACCACATATATGGCTCCTATTAAATAATGTCATAAGTTATATTTTTTACCTAATGGTAATGAAAACTATTGCTTCTATGTAGCTTACTACCTTGTCATTTTAAAACTCAATATATGTTCACCAAATCAAGATTTCAACTGTGAATATTTTTCTGTTTCTAAAGGTCTTGTTATGAGAAAAAACACTAAATTTAGATTTTATTTTTGAAATCTTCTTACTTTCTTGACCTCATCGTCATGATATTATTTTAAATCTAGAATCCTATTTTGTGATATAGTGTTTTAATCAGTGGATAAACTTTCAGAGCCCACCAAGAAAGTGGAATTGAAAAATGTACTTCTGACCATGAGCAAAATTTGAACGGGGACTTGTTTCATAGGGAACCTCAATGATGGTGTTGCCGCAGTAGCGGACCGTGACCCGGAGGAGACAAAGCATTGGGGGGCACTGCATTGTTTGTGAACAATGCTGAGCCCCCCTCAATGCTTTGTCTCCTCTGGGTCACGGTCCGCTACTGTGTTGCCGGTATGGTTAGTTCCAAGGTAACAGGGCTCAACAGCCAATCAAAAGAGAAGTTTCTATTGTAGACACTAATTGCAAGTTACCAAGTGGGGTCCAGTGTATATTTATACAAACAAAAGGTATATAATATTCCTAAATCTATCTTTTTTTTCCATTTCAATTTGATAAAAAGGAGAATGGCAAGGCTTCTTGGTATATGTACCATCACGCTGGTCGTGCTGGTGATGATAGCTGCCTGGGTCAGTGGCATGATCCTATCATACTTCACAGATCCTGTACCATACGATGGACCACCCCACCCTCAAGGTGACAGACCCCCCTACCCAGGTGCTACAGCTGATAATCTCTGGTGGTTTATACACGTAAGTAGTAATTTATATGTATGCTGTAGTGTATTTAAGTAGAAAATAAACTTTGAATGTGGCCATAATTTTCTAGGAGGGTTAGAGCATTCAGGTGAGATAAACTTTAGTAAAGAATCGGTGTGATCTGTGAATGATCAGCAATACTTACAGACCATATTGTCATTGCTCTGCTTTGAAATGGCCTGTTGCCTTTAGATGCTTCTCAGTTTTAAACCAATATTGTCTCTTATTTTGGACAGATCTCAGACATCCACATTTCCCGCTTCAGAGACCCACAAAGAGCTGTAGACTTCAAAACATTTTGCATGGAGAACATTGATGTCATCAGGCCAGAAGTTGTAGTTGTCACAGGTAAAGTCAATGTTTTTTCTCAAAATTTTGATTACTTTGAACGACATTTCATGATATTGTACCAGATATAAATATTGCAGTCATTATATTTCTACAAAAATTACATGAAAACAAGATTATCATCACGTTGGCACTTGTGGTTTTTCTTTCTTGGATATTTGTTGGCCTACATGTATGTAAATTCACATTATGATTATCAACTGGAGATTTGTTTTATTATTCTGAGGAAGAATAATCATGGCATTCTGTTAAACTCTTCTCTTTTTCCAATGCACATGACCTTTCTACATCATAGGTAAACCCTTCCATGTATATATATATATATATATATATACACACACACACATTACACAGGAATAGTTTTCTATTTCAAACAAAATGCAACATGGGAACCATTTTCTCCTAGAATAAAATATCTTTAAACTTGAGTTAACATTTTCAACAAAATCCCTAAACATAGCATTTTATATATATCCCAAATTCTGAAGTGTACAATACGTTTATTTTGAATGTATTTCTTTGATGCTTGAGGAAAGAAATATCTTGGCCAGAGTAAAGTTGATGGTTTTCAGTTCTGGCAGACAATTTTTTATAATCTGTGAATACTCTTGTGACTTCCATGTATGTACCGCTCTTGCCAAGCATGAAGCTCTCAATTTGGTGGCACATGCAAGCAATTCCTATTGAGTTTGTACATTGTAAATGGTCCAATGGGGTCCATTTCTTGACAAATTTCAAGTATGGATTTTGTTTTGTGAGAAATCCCAAAACATGAGTACATATATACGGTAAGCTATTCCATTAAAATTTGCTGATAGGCTTCAGGTTCAAGGTTTAGCTCCCTGTTCGAAAGAATACAAGTAGGCGAGTGCTCCCCCTCCCCAAGAACCTCATATTCTTGTCTGTGGCAGCAATTTTCTCTAGATTGACTTGGATTATTTCAGACGTCAGAACTATGCAATAGATCTGAAGATTATTTTAAAAAAAATTAATTTTCTAACTGTGACAGAAGAATGGAGTGATTGCATGGGGATTTACAACTAAAAGAAATATACAGAAAATTTTTATTTTACAAAAATGAGCAATCTGTCTTATAACTCATTCCGATTACCTCTTTGAAAGTGCACCTCTTTTCCAAAGAAACAATATCTTACCGATTCAGAATATCATATCATTACAGACCTGTTTATTCATGTACCAATGTCACAACCATATGTTACCTAAGTCTCTTCAAGATTATTTTAAAATGAATAATTTGTATCACTCATATCAAACTAGAAATTGTAACAGTTATCACCCTCCTTTGCCACGCATAGCTTTAACTAGACGATCTGTTTTTTATTTTGGACCACTTTTTTGGAACTCATTACCAAATTCTTTTAAGTTATCAAAATCTTTAAATCAATTTAAACGTGCATGTCTTCAAAACAAAACACTTCTAAACACGGCATTCCATTTATTGTAATGATTTGTTTTCACCCCCTCCCTTCTCTTAGACTTATTTGTAATTATGCTAATTATGTTATGATTATATTGTTTGTTTATTTTACATGTATTAATATGATTTATTCTTACTTTGGGGGCCAATTTATACAAGCAGTTGTGCTTTCTTTGGCCCCTCCACGTGTAATATATCTTTTAATGTCAATAATTTGTATATACATATATTTTTAATTGTGGAAATAAATTTGAATTTGAATAACATTAGCTTTTCCTGCACAATTACTTTTTTATCCCTTAAAAGTAGCCCTTCAAATGAAAGAAAAAAAAGCCTTAAAATTCTGCAATTGCCCCAATGTGTAAAAGACAAATAGCCACTAAGAATGAAAGAATTATTTCCTTCCCTGAAACATATATTAACTACCAAATGATCTTCAGATGAACCAACAAATAACTACAGGCAACAAAGAATTTAGAGGTTGACTAGAGATATTTTGAATTATGGAAGAGGTATATTACATACCAGTAATCCTCCTGAAATCTCTCACAGCCTACCATCAACATTGCCTGATAAAGTGATACAGGTACAGGTACAAGAGACTCTCTTTACGTTGCACTCCTATAAATCTGCTCCTTGTGTAGGAAAATAAACCGCAATATTCCTTTGTGATACTAGCACTGTCATCAGTCTTTGGAAATAGAAACCAAACTTTATATGTAATTTCCCCGTTTTTTATTTCCTTCTTTCATGAATAGATGTCTTCTATTACTGACAGAATGTTTGGTTGTGTCTTCCTTTTGATAATTGTTTGTTTTAAAAGCATGAGATGACTACATGTATGAACTGCACAATTGTAAATCTTTCCCACATTCCATAAACTTTTTAGATGAGACCTCTGTGTGCGAAACTATTAGCTTGAACACATTTTTAGGTGTGAATATTGTAATTTTTAGAAGGAGCCAAAAGAGGCTTTATATGAAGAATAGGCCTACAGATGTATTAAGTTGAAATAACATAAAAAAAAGAGCAGACAGGTATATTCCTACAAGGAAGACTGCACAGTTGTCTTGCTGTTGTGTGTATGAGCTTCATAATAATTTTTGTCTCGTCTGACCGTGTTATGGTGTCAACATTGAAATCTAAACCAAGTTTAAGTCTTTGGAATGTTGATATGACTTTGAAAGAAATTGGATCGATTGCATGAAACTTGGACATTAGGTAGTCTAGTATCACTGATCATTTGCACAAGTTTCAGGTCACATGATCAAGGTCAAAGCCATTGAGGGTCAGTGAACCTATTACTTATATTATGAATTGTTTTCTTTTTAAACATGTATATTCATCTTATTTGTTTTCAAAGTCAGAACTGCTGCTCTATATTGAATTGCATAATGCAGGCAAGACTGCATTCCACTTGTTTTTCAAAAGAAGACTGAATCTGAATGATTTCACAAATATACACTGTAAGTGCTTAAAAGTAGTGCCACATGTATTCATTATTGCAAAATGAAAGGAGTACATGTACATGTAGTTTGGCAAAATATGTTATGAACCCCATTGGTGCATTGCCACATTTTCAGTCCCTTTCTCAGCGTTCTTACCGAAGCTGGCTCATGGGCAATAATATTTATCACAGTATGGCAGAACTGCAGCAGTATCCATGAAGCTCCCTCCATCCAGTATCATACATGTACATGTTGCACAGTTGTGGAATAAAATAAAATCTTATGTGAATTGAAAGTCAATGATTGATTTTTCCTCAAATGTCATTCCTAATGATATCTCACATTTTATTGCTGTGATACTTGTGTAGTAATCATAAAAAGTTCAGGATTTGATCTAGCTTTTTTGAGGGGAGGGGGTTAACTAGGACCATGTAGCGGTGAGCGACCGTGAGCCATTTTTTTTTTTGGGGGGGTCTATTTGGAACCTCCTTAAAGGGATGCTCAAGGCTGAAGATATTCATATCTCAATAAATAGAGTAAAATTCACAAAGCAAAGTGTTGAAAATTTGACCAAAATCGGACAACAAATAACAGATTTATTGAATTTTTAAGATTTGCATTAATTCCGGTGAAATAGTTCTAGTCATGTCTTCATGAATATTCATTAGGTGGGCTGATGATGTCATATCTCCACTTGTTCTTTTGTATTTTATTATATTACATGAGGTTTATTCAAAATTTTTCTACCAAGAACTTAAACAATAGGAGAGACAATTGATTAAGTACTGGAATATTAATTATTTATTGCTGCAACTTATTTCATCATAAAGGAGACACATCATTTACACATTTATGAAAAATGAAACAATTGTGATTTCATGCAATAACATAAGAAAAAGGAGAGTGGGGATGTGACATCATCAGCCCACCTAATGATTATTCATGAAGACATGCCTATAAATGTTTCACTGGAATAATGCAAATCTTTAAAATTCAATATCAAACTTTGTTATTTGTTATCTGATTTTAATGAAATTCTTGGGCATTTTACAGTGTGAATTCTACTCTATTTAAACCTCTTCAGCGGGAGTATCCCTTTAAGTGATGTTTTCCTGGCATCTACTAGTGCTATGGAGACCATAAAAGGCAGTTTATATTGTGTGGGTCTGGACATAATAATAGTGATTTTTGTCTCACCTGCATAGCAGAGTGAGACAATAGGCGCCGCTTTTCCGATGGCGGCGGCGGCGTCAACATCAAATCTTAACCTAAGGTTAAGTTTTTGAAATGACATCATAACTTAGAAAGTATAATGACCTAGTTCATGAAACTTGGCCAAAAGGTTAATCAAGTATTACTGAACATCCTATTAGAGTTTCATGTCACATGACCAAGGTCAAAGGTCATTTAGGGTCAATGAACTTAGACCATGTTGGGGGAATCAACATCAAAATCTTAACCTGAGGTTAAGTTTTTGAAATGTCATCATAAAGGTTGATCAAGTATCACCAAACATCCTGCATGAGTTTCACGTCACATGACCAAGGTCAAAGGTCATTTAGGGTCAATGAACTTTGGCCGATTTTGGGGGTATCTGTTGAATTACAATCAAAACTATAAAAGTTTTTGGATCTGATTCTTGAAACTTGGACATAATAGTAATCAAGTATCACTGAACATCCTGTGCAAGTTTCAGGTCACATGATCAAGGTCAAAGGTCATTTAGGGTCAATGAACTTTGGCCGAATTGGGGGTATTTGTTGAATTACCATCATAACTTTAAAAGTATGTTGGTCTAGTTCATAAAATTTGGACATAAGAGTAATCAAGTATCACTGAACATCCTGTGCGCATTTTAGGTCACATGACCAAGGTCAAAGGTCAATGAACTTTGGCAATAATGGGGGTATTTGTTGAATGACCATCCCATCTCTGTAAAGTGTATTGGTCTACTTCATAAAACATGGAAATAAGAGTAACCAAGTATCACTGAACATCTTGTGCGAGTTATAGTAGTTTTCAAAGTCAGCACTGCTGCTATGTTGAATCGCGTGATGCAGGTGAGGCGGCCAGAGGCATTCCACTTGTTAATGAACATTAATGCACCTTTTTTTACCTGGCAGCCCAAGGAGGGGGGGGGTTAAACACCCTTCCCTGGTAGATCTGCCACTGTAGTTGTTATGAAGACTTGAAAGGTTACTGTTCCAATACTTTGTACACATTTGCTGAGACAATGCAAGAACTTAATTGACCCCCGTGTGATTGAAAAAAAAATGGTAGTAATGTTAGAAGCATAATATTCATTTGTCTGGCTTCAACTCTACATGATACATGTATAACCTGATCTGTTACAAATTCTAAGGAAATTAATGTATGGGTCTCTAGTCCATTGATGTTATAACACTTTTTTAAGTAACTCAGCTGAGGGGGAGGGGGGCTTTGAAATATATCCCAATATCACTATATGTATTATGTAGACCTTTCACCTCTTGTTATGATAAAATGGGGTTTTGTAATTGAGTTTACTGGTGATCAATGTATTTAAAGCAATCAGATTTTGTAAGGCATTGAGCCCCCCCCTAAAGCGGAAGCATGAATACTAGTATCTAGGAATTATTCAGTTAGGTCCTAACTGACTAACTAAACACAAGAATGCTAATTTTTGCAATCAGTAGGTGGTTTCAAACCGCCTCGATCATAAGAATCCCCGTTAAATTACGAGAATTTTTTAGGCTAAAAAATACCCATTAATTTAGGCTAAAAAATACCCATTAATTATTCCTGCATTCACACCGCCCCGAAACATATCCTTCGGGATAAATTCCTGAAGTTACATGTAGGAGTATGCGCAGTGTGGTCTTATAAGCAGACAAGGCGCGAGATTCAAAACCACTAGCTCAGCAGCCACCCACGGCGCCCTCGCCCAACTACACGCTAGGCTAAAAGTTCCCGTAAATTGCTTTCACATTGCCAAAATACCTGTGACCTTGGAAAAATCCCTATGAAAGTTCTCATAATTTTGCCAAGTATACCTACTATTTAGTAGGTATTTTCGGGGATATTACGTGTAATTTGCTTTTACATTGCCAATATTATCTGGTACTTTTTGATCAGATAAATTTCCCGATCAGAAAATACCTGGAACTGACAAACTTTGAGGCGGTCTGAAAACACCTATCGACATGCATGGTGACAGCCTACATGGTGGTTAATAGACCCAAACAAGCTGAATGTGACTTTCAGGTTACATCTCAACAAGTGAAATTTGAGCTGTACTCTCTGGAAAGTGAAAATGCATAAAAACAATACGGTTTTGTAATCCATGCTTGAAATAATCAGAAGGTTGATTAAATTAACTCCAATTATGTCAGGGGCCGCGGGAGGGGGGGTTCAGCCCCCCACTTTTTTTCCAAAACCATGTACAAAAACGTAAAAATGACCATAGCCTAGGATTGTGATTTTTTGCATGGTCAGCCCCCCACTTTGAAAACCATGCCGCTGCCCCTGTATGTATTATCATTGTCATTATTGTCATCATCATCACCATCATCATCACCACCACCACCACCACCGTCACATCTTTACTAACACTTTTGATATTACATGACCCAAACGCTCAGATTATACATTTATTGGGTATTTACACCATATACATGTATAAGCTGACACATCATAGAATTACACACAAAATCATTCTTTTTTGCTACTTTGGTTGTATTATATTTATGACTCTATACATGTATTTTAGACCATGTCCATGCAATTTCAGAATGCAGATAAAAACTTTCCATGTTTGTAGTTACTGCCATGAAAGGGAACTTTCATTTTGACTTAATTCTTTTTTAAATAAAAGAGTGTGCAAATAGAAACATGTGTACTTTTCAGTATACAAAATAATGCAGAGTTCCAAACTAGATATGCATTTTGAAATCTTGTCAGTGCCATGTATCCTTTGTTTCCTCATAGATAAATTACAATATTTATTTATAATTTTTACTTTATATTTTGTTATGTTTCTATTTGCACATGCAAACTTTCTTGTGATTGTATTTTGATAGTTTTTATTGCAATATAATCCAATATATATGCATGAATATTGATATGATAAATTGTTTCAATTATAGTCACCTTGTAGTGTAATGTCACAATACAGGTACTGTTTCCTCCTTGTTCCTATTTTTTTCTTGAAACATTTAAAGATATCCATTCTTCATCATGCAATTCATTAACAATGTATTACATGTATGTAAACTTGGGTGTAATTAACCTTTGTATACAGTGTGTTGCCAAATGTTCTGTGTGGGCATTGTTAATATCAATTTGATATTGGAGTACCTTGGGTAGTAAATTCATGTACATGTACGTGCACTGGTGTACAGCTATTCTAATAGCCTTCACATGGATGCTATGAATCATCATCCAACCATTAGCATTGACACAAAACACCTCTTTATCTTACTCACATGACAGATAAATTGACAATGTAGAAATGCTATTCTTGACAAGTTGACAATAGGTCATACATTACAACTAATGCCCTATTGAATGGGTATAGTTTGTTGACACTGGACCAAGTTAGGGGTCAACAGACTTTTCTCAAGTCACATGTGCTTTTGACCCATAACAATGGGTGATAGTTCTTGTGACTTCCTGTTCATGAAGAAAGGAACTGTTTACTTCCAGCTAAGAGGAAAAATTGTTTACAGGTAGTGGGTGGAAATGCTTTATTAATTGCCCTGCTGTAAATGATAAAGTAATGGTTCTAGGTAATTAGGTGATTAGAACTAATATTCCAAATGGGTATATGATATCTTCATGCCCTGCAGCCCAATAATGCATGATGCAACATAGGCCTGTTGCAGATCAATGTACAAAAAAGAGAGAAGAGAAAAAAAAGAAAGAAAAATCATTTACTAAATATTTCAAATTGGATGAAAAATAATAAAGTTATGACATTCAAAACTTTTGCTTAATTTCACTTAATATATTCACATCCTGGTATGTATGCAGACGAGGGGACTAATGACATCACCCACACGCTAATTCTTTTGTATTAAATATTAGATATAATTATTCAAATTTTCTCCTTATTGTCATGTGAATGCAAAGCAAAGTTTAATTCGTACCTGAACATGTGGAATTACCATTGTTAACATTTTTTGGTTCATTCAAGTTGGTCCTTCTTGTCAAATCTGTAAAAAATTGAAATATTGTGTAATTCAAACAATAAACAAAAACAAAAGAAATAGTAAGTGAGGGACATCATCGACTATTTAATTTGAATATCACTGGGCTGTGCATATGTTTTGTAAAAATAAGGGAACAGTTTCAATGTCATAACTTTCATATTTTGCATTCAATTTTGATGAAATTTTCAGTGTTTTGCTTGATTCATTTTCTCTATTGATTCTAATTAAACATTTTTCTTGGTAGACTTGACCTTTAATCATCTTTCAAAGCATTAGAAAAAACCTGGGGAAAATGTACACATAAAGAGATGAATCTATTTGATTTAGTCTTCAGATATCTGTCACAGTTAGACCCTACATGTAAATGTCATAATGTAGTTTCTTGCCATTTGCCAACAAGAACTTGAAAAAGAAATGAAGAAAAACAAATTGACCAGTCATCAGATCTGGCCCATCATTGGCCCCTTTTCATAAAACAGTACGTTTATCCCTGACTGGACAAAAAGAAATAAATGAAATGAAATTTTGAGGGAGTTAAGAAATTACAAACGAACTGTAAAATATTGTCCACATTGATGATTTTGATTTTTACAGATCTATACGCTTTCCTCATAGTCTTGAAATTGTATTTTGGATTATCATGGAAAATGTGAATCATGCGAGCATAATATCGCATTGACTCTGAATTGTAAAAGACCATTCTAGCAAATCAGCCATTCACTCATGTGCATTTAATTGGCAGTTAAGCGATATTATAATGAACAAAGTGTATTCACATAAGGGCTGTCTGCATCAGCCAGAGTTTTTAAATTAGTGCCCTATTTCTGATCCGGAAAATTATCCTGATTTGAACAATCTGGAGATTATTTGTAATGGAGACGCAATTATCGCGCTAGTTCGCTGGATTAATCTCGAGATTGCAATCCCAAGTCAACTTGGAATTATTTGTAAAATAGCACGCTATTTGACAAATTTTCCTGCTAATTCACAGGTGTAGACGCTCTCTGGATTATTTATTCACTAAAATTTCACAGTGTCAAACCATAATGCATTGATGCCTCGCACAAGCACGAATCGCTCTTCTTACGATGGTGGAGACAGGGTTTCTTGAATCTCGAGATTAATCGCGAAGAGGGCTGATCGGTCTAAAATCTATAGATTGAGCAAACTCGGGCTGGTGCAGCAGCGCCTACAGGCCTATTCATTGTGTAGATCTGAAGGTTAATATCATTGGACATTTCCAAAGTTCCCAACAGAATTTTGATGATTTTTTTACAATTTTGATATACCCGTGTACCAGGGAACTAAATTATATTTTCCAGGGAATCGTTAGTTCCCTGATATTTTTTGAATGAGGGCAATTTTTTTTCATATAAAAATGTAATCAAATATTTTTGTTAAGTTACTAGGGCTCTGAGTCTCTGAGACAGAAAGACAGACATGAATGATCAATAAGAAAATAAAGCCTTCATGACTTTCTTCCCTTCTTGAATAATGAATATGAAGGTTGAGTGCAAAATGTGCTTACAATGTAGTAAATGTTGCTCTGTTTTTCTTTTTTAGGCTTTGAAAGCTGCCTGAGATATAAAATTACAGTTTTGGTTGCATCCTTTTATTATGATTTAATATACTAGTAGCAGGTCTTGTTGATGACATTTAATGGTACAATTGGCTGAACACTTTATTCTGTTTTGTGCATAACTATGAAGTGAACATTTCATACATATTCTTGAATTAAAATACGTTCATTAATATGATACATTATAGGAGCCTTGAGCAAGTATGGCTTCTTTCTCAATAGTTAAATGGACTTTAAAGTTTAATGGTTCAATATTGATCAGATGACATTTGACCTTTGCTAAATATTCATTTCCTGCAGGGGATCTTACTGACGCCAAGACATACGACAACATTGGATCAACGCAGTTTGAGATCGAGTGGCAGACATATCAGAACACAATCAAGCATGCTCGTATTCCTGAGAGAACTGTATGGCTTGATGTGAGAGGAAACCATGGTAACACATATTATATTTATCTGGGAATAAGGGGATTGAACTTGATTGGGTTAATGATTTTGCACAATTTCACATAAAGATTTCCAACCAGCATGACTTCACTGAAAAGGAAAAACTTAATTGAAGCTTATTGGTTACAGAGATCTGATATAGTAGTACATTTATTTATTTATTTTTTTTGGTTAAAGTGCAAACATGAAAAAAAATGCACGTTAGAATTCAATATGTGTTTGGATGATAAATAGTTTGTTCTGTTAATAATAATGATACATATGATTTATGTAGCGTCTTTTCCATTTTGATTAAATGCTTTATTTTGTTTTGAGAAATGAGTTTTCACAAGTGATCGGTAAAGGCTTTTTATTATCTAAGAAACATAAGAATTATTGTTAGTAACAATCAACATGGAGACTAAGCAATGGAATTTAATCAAGGCAGTTAATAGATATATACTGAATTGAGATGATACATATTATACTGATACAATCTAGTTAATAATTATAAACCTAAGACATTTCATTTGGGTGTAATTGAATGATTATATTTCTCTTTTCAGATGCATTTGACATTCCACACACTAGACATGATACAAATTATTATAGGTGAGTTCCAATGAATGTGTTTTGGTGTGGAAAGATGATTCACAAATCTTTAATGAATATTTATATTTAGTCTTTAAGGAGTATAATTTTTAGTCTGTAAAGTGTATTCTGTATATCAACCAAAGTATGTAGGCCTACTGTGTCTTAGAGCAGAATTCCATCAGCATCCATTGTCTCTTAAATGGGAGGACACTGGAAAGGAATTGTGCTGAGTATAATTCCTGCTGAAAGTCATGGTCTAAAATTTTGTTATAATAAGTTATAATATTTTTTGTCTATATTACAATCCTGCAGACTTCTATTTAAAATCTATTGAATTCATCTGTCCAAGACTGCTATGTATCAGTTCCATCAAGATATCCTGTACTGGGATTCGATCATCTAAAATTCATATTATGATGCATCGGAATAATCATGAATTGAATTTCATGCCTGCCTGATTTTTGATTAACACTTATCATTCCTATTTAAACAGCTTGTCAGATCAGTAGTGATAAAAGCCTTCATTTCTTATGCTAACCAAAACCAAATTACTGGTGTATCAATTACCATTAGGCAGGAAAAATTACTAAAGCTATCTTGTGACTGTAAAAGAGTCCTTGCTGTGTATGATTAATGCCTGTGAAAGAGGTTAATATTATTAGAGTGATATAATGTAATAAATTAGGAGAGAATTGTCATATGACTAGGGAAGTGTACATGACCTGGGAATCTGCCCCTGCTTTCATGCACACATTAACATGTATCTGTAGCTAAACTATCCAAAATTTTAGAGGGCTAAATTTTTGAGAAAAACTCCAAAGCAAGCCAAATAAAAAACATTTTGCATTTATAATCTTTCTTATATATTTGGGATGTAAATGTTTCAAAGTAAAATTGAGCTTATATTTCAATTAAAAGTATAATTTTGAAAGACACAATACAATAATTTGATTAGCAAATTTCCATGTTTTTCTATGGGCAGAGGACTCCAGCCCCCCCCTCTCTCTCTTTTGTACATACATGTAAGTGGATATGTATTTCATGACAACCTACTTTAATGTTGATTGATAATTTCAAATTTTGTTTTTGATCATCATAACCTGTTGTTTGAGTGAAAGAGCAAAGGTGAATGATAACAAGGTTTTGGGCTTTGAACAATAGGTAATTATAGAGTAAAAATGTCAACAGTTGTCATGCCTTTTTAAAGGAGCAGTTTACCCTGGCAAAAAGGTGGTTGTAATATTGGCATGAAATTTAGAGAAACAATACTGAAGTTTTAGTAAGAGATCCACAAAAGCATAAAAGAATATGATTTTTTTTATAATTTTAATTTTGTGATGTCTCAAACAGCACCCCCCCAATATGACATGTAATTAAATTTTATAAGGTACCATTTCTTTAATGGCTTATGAATATGATGATTGAAATATTATTCTTACAAGTTTTTTGTGAAATTAAATGTCTAGTGAAATATGGTTAACGTACAGCTTCATTAATTTTCATTTTTTTCTTAGAAAATTACAAATTTTAATGAATCATGTTTCTTAGGAACTGTTTGCATGTGATGTCACTAAATACAAATTTTTGAATAAAGTGGATAAAGTCTGATATTCTTTGATGGATTTTCAAAAAAAATTAATGTTTATCTCATTATTCTGCTATGATTAAATCCAACTTGATATCAGGCTGTAGGCTTCTTCTTTAAGAGGTGTTGAGATCTGACAATCTTTCATGTTGTATTCAGTAATAATTATTAGATTCATGTCTTATTCAAAGTAAGTTGTAATGGAATATTTTAATTCCGTAGTTTTTAGTCCCTATTTTTTCATTCTGTAAGGGGGATGTAAGTGTCTGATATAGGTTAATATAGATATGCCACAACATAACAAAATCATTTAAATCTCTTTTTTCTGTGTAGTTTAAATAAATGATAATATATCCTGCTCTTGATGCTGAAGATGATAATGATCATCATCACGATTATTATTGAAATCATCATGTCATTATTATTATTTGTAGCATTAATTAGATTACCATCTTCATTTTGTTTGTAAATTATGCATCTAACATACATTTTCTTGGAGGATTCTATTATTTAACCCCTCCTTTCTCTTATGTTTCTTTAGGAAGTATTCAGTTCTCGGAGAACAGGGAGATACAACATTCATGTACCAACACAAGACCTCATTTGGGACCTATTCCTTCATTTCTTTGTATGCCCTACTTGATCCAGGACCAAAGAGACCATTCAACTTCTTTGGAGCTATTCCTGAGGTATTTCCCTTTCGGAGCAATAATCAGTGCTAATGATGACAAACTGTATAGCATTCAACAATGTGTGTTTCAATTTTTTGATTAAGTTTACAATTTAGTCTGCCCTTAATTTGACCTTTAAAGTTGAATAATCGCCGAAGTAAATTTCAGAACAGATTATGCATATAGCATGTGGTCTTAACCTCTTTAGGTTATTTGAGTCAAACAGATTTGTGTGGCCCAAAGGGAGAGATTCAACTCGGGCACACTCGCCTGTATAGGAACAAAGGAGGTATACCTGTGTAGTTAACTAGAAGCTAGCTTAAATGGAACTGTCTCAGCCATTGCCTTGCATTTACAAATAATCATCCTGCATTTATAAATAAGAGAGATGGGGGTCAGGACGGGGTATTCTGTATTTTTTGGACAGTGGGTTTAGTGCTGTGGCGGGGGCCCCCCTTTCTTACACTCAATTTTCTGTTTCAGGGCATACCATTTCCCCATCAATAACCAGTTCCCAGAAATTGGAATCTTCCTTCCATCATGCTCCAAACAGAAGAATCTCCAACCATTGCATAGTCCCTGGCCGCTGATTGCGCAACCCTTTTCCTCAGCCTCATGCGCATTGTGCGAGAATCTTTACACCAGCAATCAGCTAAGCCTTGCGGAGCACTACACTCTTTGGTACATTTGGCATTGTGTAGGAGTTGGGTGCATGTCCAGATGATATTGGCACTTAGGTCCAAAGTAAAAACAAAAGCATGTGGTTTTCAGCATTATTTACTCAAAATCTAGTTCTAGGAATGTTCTTTTTTTTGTCTCGCCTGCAAACCAAGTGAGACTATAATAGGCACCACTTTTCTGACTACGGCAGCGACTGGTTGAAAGTACTGAAAGCACACTGCAGTGTTTGGATGTAATTAATGTTGTTGATAACACTATTGCCTGAAATTATTTGGGGGTATTTCACAAAGATTCATATCCAATGAAAATCAATTTTTTATTCCAAGTATAGGTAGTATGTAATAAATAGTCTGCATCACCATATTAGTCAGATCTTGCTCAGGTGATGTGCACTTCTGCTAATTTATCTGTGGATAAACTGTAACATGCGCTCTTTAAAGCCTAAGCATGACTTATGGTGACTCAACTCCTTGGTTAAACATAATGGCCTTCCTAATCAGATGATTTTTTTTTTCTTCCTTTGTGTTACCCTATTCAGGGTGAGATGGATCGATTGGAGTCGTATGTATCACAGGTTGAAAAGCAGAGTTCAAACAACCACACCATCTTCTTTGGTCATTACCCAACGTCCACCATCCTCACATCTCATAGGAGACTTACACAAAACTTGAGGTAAAGTCTTGATTGTCTCTTCATTCTAATTTCCGATTCATTCCAATTTTTTTCCGGGGGGGGGTGCAATCATGAAAGATGGATATAATGCTTAATTGTACACAAAAACATGTAAAAAGGGTTGTTTTTGTCAGAAAGACAATGTTCACAGTTTAAAAGCTATAAAAAATCAGCCTGAATACATGTAAAGAATATTTATTTCACTACCTCCATGCTCTCATGAAAGAATACATGAGGCATATTTCAGGATGATAAAAATACTTGTTCAGTATATTTAAAGATTGGTGATTACTTGCTTTGGTCCATTTGAAAGTCCATATACACGCATGTAGGTTTGAATGCTCATTAGTAAGGAACTGGAGGACTGAAAGTTTTCAAAGGGTTATGATGATGATAAAGGGCAACTAGAATTTTTATTTGGTTTCATCCTGGGTTGAGGGGGGGCACTCAGCTGTATACATTCACAGCCATATATTGAAAACATAATTTTTGCCAATAAAGATATTTGTGCATGGAATGTTTTATGGTGTTAATTGTTAATTTGAGTATATTTTTTGTGGTGGCTGTGAATGGGGAAAGGTTTACATGCATGTTTCTGGATTTTATTACCTAACAGGAATGCCTTGTAATAATCTCCTGAAATATATGACCTCCTATCATGCCTTAATTCTATTTGCTATGAATTGATTATCATTGTAGGAAGGGTATAGCATATCTGTGTGGTCATCTGCATAGTCTTGGTGGGTTAGCCAGGCATATGGAAGCCACACATAAAACAGGGTCACTGGAGCTAGAGGTTGAAGATTGGAAGGTGAATAGAATGTAAGTAGACCCTTTTATTAGCCATTCTTTAATAGGAACACATTGACCCAAATTCACACAAAGGTGGTTTTTAAAACTATAAGGTGAACCCATGGTTTATGCAGATTTCCTGTATAAATTACGCTTATTTACTGCATATATTACATAATTGTTTGATGCTGATGCGCGCTTTTGTCATCGTGCACCAAATTGATGCCTTGAGTGGACTCATTAATTCAAAACAGTGGACTCGAGAATTAAATAGCGTGGATAACCATGGCAACAGGCGCCAATTTGGCGCACTGTGACAAAAGCGTGCATCAGCATTGGAATTTTTTATCATACGCGGTAAATAAGCGTATCTTATACAGGAAATCTGCTTAAACCATGGGTTCAACCGATGGTTTTAAAAACCACCTCTGTGAATTCGGGCTATTAAAATGGGTAAATATGATACCAATATGTATCATTTGTTGACTATTGTAGTCATTATTTAAAGTTTTCGCTATTTAAAATGTCAATCAGAGGCTTAGATGCCATGTGACAAATTCATAGTTATATGCCACAGATGATATGTGCCATAACTTACCAGAATATATTCAAGACAAGGGGATGTCTATTTCATCAATCAAAAGATTATTTAGTGCCTTGTAAATTTCAGAAATGAACCCTAGTAGGCCTACTTTACTTTTCAACTGAAAAGAGATATGCAATTATTATTTGCTGATGTGTGCTTTAAGGGAATGTGTGTTGGCATCATTATTAGGTGGTCTGTCTATGACAGATCACCTATTGTTTTCGTCAGAATTTTCTTTCTTTATTTATTTCTTTCTTTATTCTTGGCACCTATGTTTGTCGCCAACTTTTCTCGAAATTGGCTGAATCAATTTTGCTGATTTTTTCGTCATATATAGAATCTATCATAGAGACGGCAAAATAAGCTTTTCAAGGTCATATGGTCATGATGACGTCATCTACGCGCCATTTTGTAAAATTCTTCATTTGATCATATCTTCATTATCAATTATCAAAAATTAACAATATTTACATGACATTAACTTCATGTCAAGGGTCAACTGTCAATGTCATCAAAGGTCATGTAGAGGTCATGACGCGCGCGTACGTGCGCGTCAAAGGTAAAAAAAATCGTCCAAATGACCTATAAAATTTTTTGGGTACGTTTTAGGTCATTTTAAGCATTTCAAAAATTTGCGCGCGCATATGTGTTTCCGCACATATGCGCGCGCGTTTCCGCGCGTTACACCTTAACACAACGCAGAAAAACCGTTTCTTTTAATATCATTGCATTGCTAATAAAATTCTGAGCAATTTGATACCTTGATCAACCTTCTACAACCATTAATATAGAATTTAACACCCATTAAAGTTTGCAGCACGTGTGCGCGCGAGCTCTCACTATAGGCCATATATGGGCAAAAACATGCCTATTGTAAATTCACTGTAGCTCTTTAAAAAGTCCGTTGACCCCCAATTTTTTTTTCATATATCGATAGAGTATGAGTTGTAGATTTGATTTCATGTCACCATTGTCCCTAAATTATATCGTGACGTCATCAAATAGGCGCCCAAACTAAAAATTTTATTTTTTTCAAAAATGACGTCATCAAATTTATGCAAATTTGGCTGTAACTTCTCGAATATAGATTATTTTTCGCCCAGATTTCGATATGTTGTAGTTTATAATGTACTCTTTCTCCTCAGTTAACATGAATATTCGTTTTGAAAAACGCATCATTGCGTAAAACAGCGATGAAAAGAGGCATGTCATTTTTCCTCATTTTGCGTGTAATCTCTATTGGACATGACTTTTTCCCAAAACTAGATTCGACATTCCTCTATTTCGTGAGCCATATCTCCATTTTTTCTTGTCAGCTTTCCTTGAGCTTTTAACATGTTGTAGCTGAGATTCTGGGCTATCGGAAGTGTGCCCTTCATTTTTTGATCAGATGCCGGGATCATGCCCGTATTTCACTTGCAAAATTGGAATTGTAATTCTCAAAATTGCTTACGTGTAATCTCTATGGGAAATATCGTGGCTCAATGGATAACGCATTTGACTTGCTTTCTCGAGGGCGGAGGTTCGATTCCTGGGGTAGAAAAGATGATTTTTTTTTCATTTTTTTTTTCTTTTTGCCACCTCTTACATGATCCTTTATGATAATTAAAAGGTATGAAAGTTAAAATTTAGCAAGATAAAACAGATTATAATTGTTTTTTTCATATCACATGTATTTTGTGTGTAATCTCTATGGGACATGACTTTTTCTCAAAACTAGATTCGACATTCCTCTATTTCGTGAGCCATATCTCCATTTCTTCTTGTCAGTTTTGCCGGAGCTTTTAATATGTTATAGCTGAGATTCTGGGCTTTCGGTAGTGTGCCCTCCACTTTTTGATCAGATGCCGGGATCATGCCCGTTTTTCACTTGCAATATTGGAATTGTAATTCTCAAAATTGCTTACGTTTAAAGTCTATGGGAAACATTAATAATCACATTGAGCAATGGTCAAAATTTATTCTTAGGATGTCTAGAATCAAGATTATCAATCATATCTAAATTATTCATTTTATACATTAGCCGACTCTGAATGAAAAATCATGACAGACCACCTAATTCGTCCGCATGACGAATTAAATTCTAGTTGTTATTGCTGTTGGTATTGCTGTCTATATGATCATTGTCATCATAATTATCATCTTCAGTATCATCACCGTCATCATCATCAGTTCATCACTAACATTAATATGTTTCCTCAGGTATTAAAGCTTAAATAGTAATCATTACATTTCTTCTAAAGGTACCGGATAATGGCATTTGATCATGATATGCTGTCTTTTGTGGATGTGAAGCTGAACGAGTGGCCAGCCATTGTCATTACCAACCCTAAGAGAGCTCGATTTATGGCACCGGAACATGAACCAGTCCATAAAATGATCCATTCAACACACATAAGGTAATTCCTTAACTTGTGAGTTGTAATCTTGGAGCGATAGAATCTTTCCTGCTTTGCCTATATTCAATTGCGATTTACTATTGTCAGAATATGAACCTTGTGTTGTTCTGAATCACATGTGAATTTCTATTTGTTCATACATGTGTGTAGTTTTGTTAATGGGAAATCATGCAGTATGATTTGATTTGATTTATTGTTTTCTTCTGCATTCCTAACATTGGTATACAATACAATTTTCATTACGTACATGTAACAAACATAATATATTGGTTATCGTTTTTGTTATGAGTCATAGAGAGAAAAAATAAAAATAAAAAAATTATTCTAAACAAATATGATATACTACCAACTAAGAAAATTTAACATTTACATTTTGCAGGAGGATTGTCATTGTAAGCAGATTGCTTGAAATAAAATGATAACCCCAGAATAAAGTTCATTGAATTAATATAGATACATTTAGAAAGCAGAATGGAAATGTTATTTTGTTCATTTGGGTGAATGGACAAATTATATATTGATATATAAATTAAATGTGGAGCGTTTTGGCCCAGTGGATTAGTCTTCGGACTTTGAAACAGAGGGTCGTGGGTTTGAATCCCAACCATGGCATAATTTCCTTCAGCAAGAAACTGATCTACAATGTGCTGCACTCAACGCAGGTGAGGTAAATGGGTACTGGTAGGAAGAATTTTCCTTAAAAAGCTGTGTGAGCTATGAACGCCTAGCTTAGCCGGGTAATATAGGAGCGCCTTGAGCACCTAACAAGGTGGATATGTGTGCAATATAAATACCCTATATTATTATTATTAAATGTATACATTGAAACTGTATATAAAGACCACTCAAGGGAGACACTGCAGGTGGTCTTTGTGTACAGGTTCCTGTAATACATACATGTACTATAGGATAATACTTCAGTGGAAACCAAAGTTGTTAATTAATTGTTTACCAAGTGCATAAGTGGAGATGAATAGATGTTTAATACACTTGCAAGTAAAGGACTGAGGGAGGGCGGGGGGGGGGGGGGGGGGAGGGAGGTACCACTCATTCGTAGGTATAGATGGTTATCAGGGCATTATAAGATCGTGACTCGGGAAAAGGAAATAACCTCTTTATAGAAGTATCTTCCTTCCTGGTTTTCAAATATCACCAATATTCATTACTTGAAATGCTTTTATGCCAGGAATGATGGCCAAGGTATTAATGACGATTAGATCATTGAGCACTCTTCAGAGTGGATATAAGCACTACATGATTATGTTGCATTAATATTATCCTTATTTAAAGCACTTTATCATAATTCTTAATAAATTTGGGGCTTCCCAAGCATTCAAGAATCTGTTCTACATCTTCACAGGGTGCTAGTCTTCTCGCCAGACCCCATTAAAGTAGTAACAATCAGCATTGATGGACATGTCATTGGAGCTGCCAAACATGTAGAAGGCCCTCTATATGTAGCACCATGGAAACCTGGAATGTACTCAAAAGGGTTACATGAAATATCAGTCATAGCTGAGGCAAGTATTGAAGATGTGTAGTAGTGAGAGAGGTAACACTTGGGATATTTCACTACTTTATTGACGTCAGATCATAAATTATTAACACAGGTAACATGTGTTTGAACAAAATTAGTTTAGAATGGCCAATATTTGTAAAATAGAATCATTGGCCCGTATTCTGAACTCGGATTTAATTACAACTGTGGTCAAAATATGGAAAGCCAATTGTGACACAGATATGTTAAAGTTGTCATTAGATTTGGTACTCAAACCGTTAAAAACTCTTGAAATGTCAAGTAAAATACTTTTCTTCACAATTAACTGCATGAGGGGAGAGCAAAATAAAGAGAAACATCCAATATGAACAACATTTTGATACTTTCAGCTTCCAATAATTTTAGCGCACTTCAGAGTAAGGGCCAATTGAGTCTTGTACAAGGGTCAAGTCAAAGCCTCTTGTGTGAAGAACAAAAAGAATTATATTTCTGCTTACTTTGTATTTTCATATGAGATCAGAAGTGGAGCAAAAGTAAACTTATTTCTTTCTATTTGAATGTATATCTTTATCCAGTAGTTTGACTGTTTCATTTATCATTTGTAATATTAAAATTTTCATTATGCAAATTGTAATTCAAAGAAAAACATCCTGTATCACAAATTTGTGTTTATATATATTTTCAGATATGCATGCTTATATATTTTGAAAACTAATTTTTCTTTGAAGACTTAATGAAATACTTTTTAACATATGCATTTTAAGCAGCTTATAATTGATTTATTTCATTTAATTTTCTTGCAGGATTTCAGTGGGCGATCTAACGTCAACAAAGAGCACTTCTCGCTGGATGACAGCAAGCCGGAACAGTGGTTCATTGCAACAGTTGTTCTTCTTATAGATATCACAAAAGCAGTAAGTCTGTTGTTTCTCCATTTTAATATGATTATCACATTTTACACCTATATTATTGTATTTGTACAATACATGTTGTGAAAAGGGTAAGCAGGGGCGGATCCAGAATTTTCCAAAGGGGGGGGGGCAAATTTTTTGGAGAAAAATTTTGTCAAACCCCCCCCCAAAAAAAAAAACCTGCTTTAAAGGCATTTTTTATATTAAATCTTTAAATTTTGTTTCTCAAAAGGAGGGCATGTTCCCCCTGTGCCGTCCCCCTGGATCCGCACCTGAGCACTGACGAGTTTGTCATTCACTTACAACAATTCCCATAGTAACAATGAGTGAACAATATTTGACAGCCAATCAAAACCATGGTTTTCACTTGGTGCTCATATACTACCCAAATAGAGACTGTAGAAAATGTAGAAATAATAAATTCATTTTATAAAACAGGTTGAGAGATTATGAAGTTGCATTATTCAACAAGTTTAATTAAGCAGCATTAAAACATTAAATGATGTGGTTGTTTTATATTTCTTTCATTTCAGTTTATGCTGTGGAATTTCCTTATGTTGTGCCCAATTATACTTCTTCTTGTTATGCTTCGTACACAAGTCAGAAAAACAGCAGCAGGTAACAGAATCATTAATGATTAAAACAGTTTGTAATCTATTTTTAAAATATGAAAGATTTAAAGTTAAATTGAAAGTTTAAAAAGTGATTGTAGCAGATCTTTATGTATATTTTTATTTCTTTGCACTTGTTTGAATGGAAGTATGAAATTTTGATGATATTATACATAGCATGTATCAAATGTAGTTGCGTTTTTAAATGACTAAGAAAAAATAGTCATGCTGAGTCTTATGGACTAGGCTTGAAATCCCTGCATTAGGGGCTGTTGCTATTCTTCCCAATCTATTTTTCATACCTACATCACAGCCTATCCCCATACACCTGATTTCTCATCTTGTGTCTTGATTCATTGTATCCTGCCTGAAATTCCACACATTGATAGTCTTTGAATTAGATATTTCTGAAAATCTATAACTGGAGGTTATAATTTTTTTTGTGTGTAGAAGATCTTTATAAAGCACCTTTAATATTTTTCAATCTCTTTTTATCCTTTTGATAACAGGTTTTTACCGTAGTGTTGTAGTAAGGGGCTTAATACGTCTCTCACATGTGGATCTGTTCTTCTACTCAATAATAGGACTGTTAGTCTATCCTTATATAGGTGAGTAATTTGACTGGTATTTACCATATAAGAGGAAATAAGAGAAATCCAGAGCAATTACAATTAATACTCAAATGAATAAGGATAGGAAGATATGTGTTTTTAGGTGAAATATTTAGAAGAGAACAAGAGAGATGCCTTACAATTAAAATTCAATAGTGCAGAGGTCGTGCATTTACCACAAAGTCAACAAATAATTAGGCCTATTATAGATGCAAATCAGGAGCAATATACAGGTTTCTTGTATTGTTTCTTCTGAGATTGTTCTACTACTACTTCTACCGCTGTTTTTACCACTACTATAGTAACTACTACTGTTACTACTACTACTACTACTACTACTACTACTACTACTACTACTACTACTACTACTACTACTACTACTACTACTACTACTACTACTACTACTACTACTACTACTTCTACTACTACTACTACTACTACTACTACTACTACTACTACTTCTACTTCTACTACTACTTCTTCTACTTCTACTACTACTTCTACTTCTACTACTACTACTACTACTACTACTACTACTACTACTACTACTACTACTACTACTACTACTACTACTACTACTACTACTACTATTCCTCCTACTATGGCTATGATGGCAACTATTGCTATAACTACAGCTACTACTCACGCCATATAATGGGGGCACCCCCACCCCCCCCCCCAAAAAAAAAAGGGAGGAGGAAGAAAGAAAATAGAAGAAAACATAGTTCCATGGCCAAGAAAAAAAAGAAAAAAAGGTAAGAATAGGAATGATAAAACAATAAGATATTTTTAAACAATAAATTATGAATGGATTTTTTATATTATATTCTGAAAATTATTCCAAATCTATCTAACAAAATAGATTTTTATTCTAAAAATGTTAACATTTTTCCCAAAGGCTGTCCAAAACATGCAATGTGGGTGGTACCTAAATGTGTAATGATTTAATCAGAGAGGTAATTTAATTTTGGCACATCATGGCATATGGGAACTTGTACACAAAAAAGTGCAGAAATTGTCAGAATATTAAAGGTTCGTAGCCATATAATAAATTGTGCAATGACAAGGAGAGCATATTTAACAAATCATAAGCCTTCATTCATAATGAAGGAACTCATATTGTAATCATTTTCAGAGCTTTCTACCATTCTATTATCATGCATGTAAGTTTAGTGGTTTGGTATCTTAAGTATTCACTGAATATTCAGATTTATTTCAAATCTTACCTGCGATATTTCATATTTTTCATGAAAGGTCCATGGTGTATAGGTCACTTTTTGACTGGACACATAGGAGTGTCCACTGCCTATGGTATTTATACAATAGGGTCCTGGGTTCCAGAGACATTTGGCATGGTTGTTACAGTAATTGATGTAAGTATACAAAGATAGTTCTTACCAAGATATCACATTATCTCTGCTAGATTGATCTTGTTGCCTTAGTACTTTTCTTGAAGTGGTGATTTATCTCAAACCTTTGTTATAATCATTTAGTTTTAAATCATATACTTTATCTTTATGATGTGCCGTCACTTGAGAATGACTCATAGCTGAGCAGAAGACTGAATATTTTTTGTTTGTTTTAATTTGCATTTTTTTTTGTCTTCAATTGTGTTGTACTCTGATCTGGGGTTTGCAACATCAACATTTTGCAGTACAAAATTCAAATGAAATTCCTAAAAAGAAATATTTTCAGAGTGTATTTTAATTTAAATTCGTTCATTCAAATTTTTTTGAAAGCATCAAATCATTCAGAGAAATATCTTGCTATGTTTGATGATATGATTTCATTTTTGAGGTGTATACTAACTTTTGGGCCTAAGTGTATGTAAGTGAAAGTTGTTATTTATGATCTCATATTTCTCCTTATTTTTCCAACAGACATTATTAATATATATCCCGCTCATACTCTTCTGTGCTATTCACCTGTCACCACCACCCCCTCATGTGTCCAACGGGACGGTCTCCAGCTCAAATCGGAACGCCAAGAGGCAAAACAGCGCCCTCAATCTTGTATGGACACTGGTCAGTATACCAGGCATGATCCTGGGTGCTTTATTTCAGGCCTACAATCTCTACAATCTGTACAGCGCGTATGGATGGTTAACTCTCTTCATCTCTCCCAAGTTCTTGTGGTCCTATCTCTGGTCGTACTACCTTGCCTATCGCGCAGTGACAGCGGGACCTGTATGGGTTCGTCAACGGTCCTGTTAACGTGATTTAAATGCGGTGTTTTCAGTCGTCTGGTGCATTCCGTCGAATTATGAAATAAACCAAATGAAATGAGTGATCAAGAGAGGTCTATATGTTTATTGACCAAAAAATGGTGTATGAACAATGGTGATGACTCTTCATGAAGTATGAATCATTTGAGAATATATATATTGGATATTTGAAGCATTTGTTGAGATTTTCTGTCCGCTGTGTATCCAAGTAACTTATTACTATTTTAAAGTAATATATACCAGTGTTGTTTTCCAACACGGCATTATGCACATGATAATTCTGTACCATTTGATACTTACAGTATAACGAGGTGAATTATTTTATAGTGCACTGTTATGAGCTATGTTTTGAATGAGAGTTAACATTTTTTTTATTGATGTGCTTGTTGGTAGTTAGATTTGAGTCAATCTCCAGATATTCTGGAATATTGTAACGTAGTTTTTATATTGCACTGTGATGAAATGTTGTAATATTTCATGTACTTAGTGTACTAAAAGCTCTGTAAATTTACTTTTTTTTTTACATTGATGTAAGATATTAGAGATCAATTAATGTAAACCGAATAAGTGGCTTATGCTGATCTTGCAGTGTCTGTGTGTGTTTGTGTGTGTAATTGACCTTTAACCTAATTGTATGTTGAATTTTTAATACATAGTTCTGTCGCACATCGCACAATTGCTGTCATTCATATACTTTGAAAAGCAGCAGAGGCTCTTAAACTGAGATATCAAAATAGCAAAATTTGCCTAACCAATTTTGATCAGCCATAAAGCAATCACAAACACGAAAGAATAAGGATATAGCTAACCTTCTAAGACAACTTTTGAAAAGAGGATATGAATATCTAGCTTTGAATGGGCTTATGATTAAACCAGCCATTTTCCTGTCTGTATTCTGTTGATGAAATTGCGTATAATCAGCTTGGAAAACCTTAAGAAAGAAACTGATTTTTATTTTATCACAACACCAATACCATCAGTGATCCTGAAATCACCCAATATCAGTTATTGAAAGCACAATACCAAGCAATGTTCATCCTAACACAAGCCTTGTTTCAAGTTTGGTGTTATAGCAGATGCTTATTTTGCCTTGACACCAACACCAGCATTCAACACCACTTAAAAGTTTTTCGTTACAATACACAGTCAGGCAATACAAAGAAATTTCAATTGAGATTCTTATCCATGTCACTGAGTACAGTGTAGGCTTATATCCACTTGGGTTGAATAACTAAGTACAGTGTGTACACTACCATTTTTATTTCATAAAACCAATTTGGGATGTTTTTTTGTGAAATGATCAAATGGTTTCTGTTTGATAGTAGTTAATAGTCAAGCAGACCTTTGGTGTAAGTACAGGAAATTTGGAATTTTGTATGATTGAAAAGGTTAATGTTGAATTTCAATTTAAGACCCTCCATGTTGGATAGAAATGTGATCATGTTATTTCCAGTTTCTGTATTGGACAAAGTGGATGTTGCAAGAAACTTTTTGGAAACCATTGCAAACTCACAACTGAAAGATCAGTTTTGACTGTACAAATTGAATCTATGCTGTAATCAGTCGCAAACCAATACACAGTTTTGTGACTGAGTTAAGGACCTGAAATTGACTTTTAATCAATTCCAAGTTTCTTTTAAACCCCCTTAAGTGGTGTTAGAGTGATTACAGGTATTAAACAAAATTGACACATCTGTTTAACCTGGAAATAAGACAAATGATAATACATTAAATTTTAAATGACATACTGGTTTTGAAAAAAGGGGATGATGTAGTGTATGTGATATGAGACTACATTGTAAATGTGGATTATACAAAATGAGATTGAACCAAATTACATTCCTCCCATATTACCTATACATATAAACATATTTTCCATGAATCGTATCTGCAATATTTGAGTATAAAAGATGGATGATTCATTACAGTAGCCTATAGAATCATGACTTCTGACCTTGCCAATTGTTTGCCCATTGTTGATCTGTATTTGTGATAATTTTACAGATCCGTTACCAGTATTTTGTCATGATTTTCTTGAAAAAGAAAATCAGTTCCAATATACAGGGTGCTTTTAAGCTCTTAAATATGTTAAACATCTTCCTTTTATTTTTATTTTGCAGTGTCTGCCAAGTTAGGTTTTGCTGAATTTCATTTAATGGGAACAATGATTTATACATGTAGCATTTTCATTGTGTGTGTCATATATATAGTTATGTTGTAATGTGTTTCCATTTGAATGATTTGAATGTAGAAGGAAACAAATGTATTTCCTAAATTGCTGATCATTACCACCACCACCCCAACCACCATCACCACCACAACTATCATCACCACCACAACTATCACCACCACCACCTCCACCACCATCATCATCATTATCATCAACAACGTTATCTTCATCACTCCATCCACCACCATCATCATCATCTTCATCATTTTCACCATCGTCATCAGACTTTGCGAGCATCTCCATTATACAGTGCGTATCAAAGAAAAGTTTACACTTTGAAAAAGACCTGGGAATTAGAAAATATACAACATGTGGGTTTTTTTTTTCACATATAAATTTAGGTTTGGGTCTCATCTATCCAATGAAAGTAAAAGTTTTGACAGAATGTTACACTTGAGTGAGCACTGTCCATTTTTGTAAAGCTCGCAGAAATCTGTTTGCGCAGAAATGCTCGTTTTCACGCTGTGTCAAGTGGAAAGGGCGAAATCAAACCCTGCGACACATTTCTCATATAATTCCCTTGCACTTTTAGTCAATTGAAGTAAAACGGATACATTCAAGCATCTTGTAACAACTTTGCCGCCCAAATTGACATTTCAACACTTAGTAAGCATAACCTTTAACCTTTTTGTGCCAGCTGGATCTTAGGACATAACTGAATCTGAACAAAAGTTTATTTCAGACATCTCTAGCATTTTTTCACTAAGTTTTTATCATTTAAAGTGGGTTTACATTTCATTTTTCATTTAATACTTGTTTCTCCACACTTTTCACAAGCTTGACAATGATTATCAAAATGAAAATCAAGCCTTAGCCATTTCATGTAAATTACAGCTCAGTGTAAAGCAAATATCGTCACGATGGCCTCGGTGTGTGGGGAAGTGGGGTGGGGCGCAATGCACTCTTCGAAGTGTTTTTGGCAAGGAAACAAGTTTAAAAAGGTAAAAGATATCTTCAAATCAATTTTCCTAGCTAAATTCCACATGTTCTTCATGATTAAGGTCTACTTTTATCAGCATAACTATTTCAAAGTTCTGCGCAAATCATTTTTCACTAACTTTTCAAAAGTGAGTGGTGCTCACTCAAGCGGAAATATTTTTCGACAGTTATATCGTCATTTGCTTAAATGGATCTGTACCAATGTTAAAGTGTGGAAAATCTTCAGGAAATTACAAATGTATAATTTTACAGGATTTTTTCAAAGTGTAAACTTTTTTTTGATACGCACTGTAGAGAGAAAGAAGTTCATTTAATCTTTTGATCAAATTATCAAACCTTTGTAATATGATGATATAAAGTGCCTCGGATATTATATGTATGCTTTTAATATTTTTCAAAGTCTTGCTGTAGAAGTCATTGTCTCGCTGGATCAAGAAAAATCAAAGCATTAAAAAAATGAATTCATTGTTTTATTCAAAGGACGAAATGCTTCAGTTTTATTGCATTTGATGGATGATTCTTTACATGTTATTTTTTTTTTTTCATTTGATCGTGTTTCATTGCAGAGTGATCAGTGTTTCTTTCTATCATGTATAGGTGTACTGTTTTACATCTACATTGTCTTTGTATTTAAAGCATGGAAAGCTGTTTTCTCAGAATTACTATCGATTTTGGCTTTGATTAGATGGACCATTAATACTAAAAAGTGGATGTCATGTCCATGCTTCTGTTCAGTGTGTATGGCTGGATGGGTGTGGGGGTATGATGGTGATAAAATTCTGCTGTTTCATCCGTATCTTCTGTTGAATTATATCAAAGTAGATATTTACTATTTCTACAAATACACTGTTTTACTATTCATGTAGACATACAACTCAAAACCAATCTTGATTGAATTTCTACTGCTATGTGAATAGAAGGGTTTCTACTGTTTGTTCCTAAATTAGAATTATGCAAAATAGTGGACACTACTTTATTCTGTTTTTTATGCAAACTATTTATATGTATGCTATTTAAATATCTTATTCAGAATGCATTTGATATTTATATATGAATATAAGTGGCATTTTTGCCTTTGATTGTGAAAGAAAATATATCACATTGACTAAACATGCTTTTGTGGCACACTAATTTGAGAGGAATGTGTAAAATAAAAATCATGAAATACTGTAATGTATAGCAATTTGAATTAAAATATCATATAAATATACCAGGATTTGAGTAAGTATTATAGGAATTATTTGTCCAAGGTTGGACTGGCATTACAATTAATAGTAATATTATAGTATAGTAATTTTGCCAGTACAAATGAGGATGAATATTTCCCTCTATACTTTCAAAATGAGGCCTGGTATATTTGTTTAATATCCTACTTGTAGTAAGTAAAAAAAAAGATCTTGATAATCCAGTTCCTGTACTTGTAGGTTTTTTATTCCGAACCAAAATATAGATAATGCGCTGTGCAGACTGACCTACTTTTCCTGAAGCCACGATTTCAGTAGGACACAGATTAGTGCCTGCGCCGTCCCTTTATGGGACTTGCCCAGTAGAGACATCTTGTTAAACAGTGTGCGAGAGATTGCATGATCTGTGACGTCAATAATTGAATAGTGCTTTTTTCCATCATTGACATCACAGAATAGTAGATTTTCTTCAGTGGGCATTTCATTTTCAACATCGCAAACTGCAGTAAGAATATACACGATTCAGTTTATGTAAGATATATATATATATATATATAGTTGTATAATTTATTAAAAGTAATAATGATGATTGTCACTATTTTTGCAATATTTATCACTACAATGGTAATAAGTTGACATTTAACCCCATCAACTACAGAAATTTTGCTTCTGTTTTTTAATCTAAAATAACCATCATACCTACCATTTCTGCCAAATTTATGCTTACAATTCAATTTGAATATGACATCCTAGGACTTTTGTTGATTTAATTAATCATGTAAGGCTATTTAAATAGAGGCTCAAAATTCTTTTTTTATATAGATAAAGAATATGAATCAGTATACCATTAAATGTAATCAGAATTCTCATATGTGATTGAATTTGTAACAGCAGTGGCTTTTATTGAAGAGTTTAATGAAAAGACAATGGATGTATGTGTACCTGGTCAGAAGAATGTAGTGTGACTCTTTCATCAATTTGTATTAATAGTAAAAGTTTGCAATATTTTCAAGTGAAAAGAACTTCACAGTATTATTAGTGTATTTTCCTTTTTTAGTGGGGATTTGAATTTGCTGACATCAAAATGTTTGTTGATATTATAATCATTAATATAGTGTTTACTAGGCAGACAAAAAAAACCTGAATATATTATTCAGTGAAGAGACATGCAAAACATTAAGAATTGAGAGACAGGTTCTAGACAAGAAAACTTGGAGAGGAGTTCATTTCACAAATGCTGTATGAAAATAAGGAAAATAGCAATGTTTCTGTTTCCAGCAAAACATTTTGCACACTTAGAATTGGGTGAAATATATATTTAATTATCTTTGCACATGTATAAGCTTCGGGTATGCTTAATACTGATATGCTGATATTTGTTGATGTCTTTTTGGAATATTGGAAAGTGTTCAAGTTCTGCCATGTTATAGATATTATGTAGCGAAGACAGGTGATAAAAATATTATATTCAATAAAGATTGTTTCTCTGGGCTCGCCCGACCTTGAGGTGACGTTAACTTCATTCAACACTCATCATGCTGAAGTGCATTTTGTGGTCGGGTTCACTAACATCTAGCACCACTGTACATGCTGTGCATGTAGATATCTCACTTTAGGTATTTTGCAATTAATTGGGAATATCATAGAAAAAAAAAACACAAATAAATTGTTGAAAAATAGGGTTCACGACTTCATGAATATATGTTTTGAGTAAAGTTGCTGCTGGCAGGGACTGGAATTATGTAGGATTTCCAAGTATTCCAGCTCAATCATGTTCTATTGGTTCTTGAGTAAATGCTGCTACAGACAACTTTTATGATTACCTGACATAGCAGCAAGTAATGCATGCAGGCTGTGTATGATCTGTTATTCATAATTGAAGTGTTACTCTAAGTCTCAAGAAAAGTCATCCAGTGATTCATTCATTGTTTATTTGACCTAATGGTATTGATATTTTATGTATTTTATTTCCAAAGAGGTTGGAATGTTTCTTGCAAATTTACTAAGAAGCAATATTCCATCTTTGAAAATGGAAGAAGAGTGAACAACCAAGCTGTATTATGTGATCACTTAATAATAGTGCAATTTCACTTGAGTCATGGGAATTCCATGTACTATCATGTAAAGTGGATTTAAAATAAAGCATCCCTTTATATCACAAATCTGATCTATTTTCATTATTTCATTGATTGTCTTGAAGTTGTTTGAAATACCATCTACAAAGATAAAACATGAAAATGATGTTAAATCATTTATGAATTATATTTATTTTTTTGGTAATTTTACCAAGCCTTATTTTCAAAGTAGCCACATTAATGCTCACTTGATATTAAAAAACAATATATCATTGGTGCATGCTACTATACAAATTGTCAAACAAGGTAGAAAAGGAGAAAAACAAAAGTAAAATAAGTCAGACAGACAATATACAGCTTCTGATCACATTCAGTCATTTTGAATTCATATCAAACCATAAATGACCAACAATATAGAACTATGTAAGATTGGATGGATTAAAGAAAATATATAGCCCTTGTATAATATATCTCTGTTTTTATGAAAGTTTCAAATATGGGTTACAGGGCTTTATGGTCAAGTGTTATGTTGCATCGAAAATGAGTTAAAGGGAAAACAACCAGGATACTAAGACAGAGAGAGAGGGGGAAAGAGGATGTCAGAAGGGGAGAGAGGGGGGAGGGAGAGAGAGGGGGGGGGAAGGAGAGAGCATTGGGGGCACTGAGTGGCAATAAATAAAGTATGAATACTGAAAATAGTGAAGGAACTGGTGCCTATACTGTGCGTATCAAAAAAAAGTTTACACTTTGAAAAAATCCTGTAAAATTATACATTTGTAATATGCTGAAGATTTTTCCACATTTTAACATTGTTACAGATCCATTAAAGCAAATGACGGTATAACTGTCGAAAAATATTTCCGCTTGAGTGAGCACCACTTACTTTTGAAAAGTTAGTGAAAAATGATTTGCGCAGAACTTTGAAATAGTTATGCGAATAAAAGTAGACCTTAATCATAAAGAACATACAGAATTTAACTAATAAAATTGATTTGAGGATATCTTCTACCTTGTTTGACTTGTTTCTTTGCCAAAAACACTTCGAAGAGTGCATTTCGCCCCACCCCACTCCCCCACACACCGAGGCCATCGTGACGATATTTGCTTTACACTGAGCTGTGATTTACATGGAATGGCTTAAGCTTGATTTTCATTTTGTTAATCATTGCTAAGCTTGGGAAAAGTATGGAGAAAAAGTACTAAATGAAAAATGAAATGTAAACCCACTTTCAATGATAAAAACTTGGTGAAAAAAATGCTGGAGATGTCTGATATAAACTTTTGTTCAGATTCAGTTATGTCCTCAGATCCAGCTGACACAAATAGGGTAAAGGTTGTGCTTACTAAGTGTTGAAATTTCAATTTAGATGGCAAAATTGTTACAAAATGCTTGAATGTATCCGTTTTATTTCAATTGACTAAAAGTGCGAGGGAAATGTATGAGAAATGTTTCGTAGGGTAACTTTGATTTCGCCCTTTCCCATTGACACAGCATGAAAACGAGCATTTCTGCGAGCTTTACAAAAATGGACAGTGCTCGCTCAAGTGTAACATTCTTACAAAAATTTTACTTTCATTGGATAGATGAGACCCAAACCCAAGATTATATGTGAAAAAATTACCCACATGTTGTATATTTTTTAATTCCCAGGGCTTTTTCAAAGTGTAAACTTTTTTTGATACGCACTGTAGTGTCATAAAAGGTTATTTGGAATAAGTGAAAGATTGTGGTATCATGTAAGCTATACCTAGAATATATTATTTTATAGACCGGATATAAGACTACAGGTTTATTTTCAATTCGTCTAATGCCAATTTGTCCTATTGCCAACTCATCATTTGGTCTACTATCAGTTCGTCCACTATCCACATAGTGTAATTGCTAATTCGTCCACTCACTATTTCGCCTGATAACTAGTTGGTCCAATAGTCCATATATACATTTGGCCTAATTGGACTAAATGTTAATTGTGCAAAATGAAGTGAATATATATACCAACTGGTTCATGAGATGAAATATTCATAGACAAAATGGTTAAAGGAGAATGAAACCATTGGAACAAGATAGCTTGTGTGAAAACAGAAAAATCAAAGAAACAGATCAACAAAAGTTTGAGAAAAATCGGACAATAAATGAGAAAGTTATGAGCATTTAAATATTGCAATCACTAATGCTATGGAGATCCTCCCATTGGCAATGCGACAAGGATGTGTGATGTCACTGATGAACAACTCTCCCCATTACTTTAGTATATATTTCACTTGAATTGCCTCTTTTATCACATCTATCCAGAGATCATGTGTTCTTTCTACATGAGGGCATGTAATACATATTTTTTTTAATACATCATGGATAAAGAGTTTGTATCATCATAAGAAAAAGCAAAAAGAGACATTTTGAGGGTATTTTATAGTCCACCAAAAGGAAAGTTGTTCATCAGTGACATCACACATCCTTGTCGCATTGCCAATGGGAGGATCTCCATAGCATTAGTGATTGCAATATTTAAATGCTCATAACTTTCTCATTTATTGTCTGATTTTTCTCAAACTTTCTTTATTCTTATTCTTTGATTTTTCTTTTTCTACACAAGCCTATTTGTTCCAAAGGTTTCATTCCCCTACAGACAAAGTGATTCTTAGACCAAATGGCTATTGGACCAAATGGTTGTTTGCCCGCGGGGTTGTTTGACAGAGTGTTCATGGACAGAATGGCATTAGACTAAATGAAAGTAGGCCATGTGGTGATTGGATGAGTGTACTAATTGGCAATTTACTGACCTACATGTATTTAACTTAATGATCCAGATATGTGAAAAATCAGCAATGAAAAATATGAACCATTTGTAAAAAGGAGGACAAAGGAATATATGAAAATGACAGGAAAGTGACCAATTGAATCTTTCAAATGTTGAGGAGGGATTTGTTGATTCTGATTAGTTCCAGCAAAAATTGTAATCAGTGTTTACAAGATAGCTATATGTGTAAACTGTGTGTTATTTCTTTTTTTTGTACAGACTGAAATTATTGCAAAGATATACCCATAAACAAAAACAAGGTCCCCAAATCCTCCACTTTTCGTTTTAGCACAATTGGAGTTTAGCATCCATAGCTGAAGCGCATGCATGCACATATCACTAGTACGGTATTGGTATTTAGCAGATGCAGGCTATCGTCAGCTGATATTTGCTCGGATATCGCAGAGTTAATTTCTTATCTCTAACTTAAACTACTTTCTCCAGTGAAAATGGCAGATGATTTTATTTTTGACTTTCTCCATATGGAAGTAGTTGACTTTGTGCAGCGAACAACAAACCCAGATGAAAAGGTAAACTATGACACTTGGTCTAAGAAAGGGGGGCACTGCCACTGGTGCTACTGCAATGCACTGGCACTGCACTGCCACTCCCACAAGTGCGGGTTACCGTTTAGCCTCGGTGAGTTTCCCCGTATCGGCGGCGGGGCTCGAGATCAAGGAACCGGTGAACCACATAGTGGAGACTCGCGGGGAAATCTTCCATATTTTTTATTTAGTAGACTCTAATCTGAAATATTAACAAGTTTTGGCTTACGTCATCAGTTCTTTACTACATCAATTAGAGGAAAAAATTTATTATGTGATTCCAGTTCATGACATTAGACATTGTCATTAGATTTTTTCATTTCCTAGAATCATTGTTATTGAAAAGTCATGTCTAAAGTAAAAAAAAAAAAAAGCTCCGGGGCTGGGGCACAGTCAAAATCAAATTAGCCTATTAGGGCTAGGCTATATTTGATGGAGGTGTGCCTCAAGAAACCCTGAAATGGGGGTCTAAGGAACAGACCACAAAGGTAAAATACGCCGTCTTGGGAATATTATTTGGGTGGCAACTAGCCTGGAGGCGTCTGGGGAGTGAAAGTTTAATACTCTACGTATATCACTCCCCTAACGCCTGGATTTGCTTTACATGCCTCTCCATGGAGGCCAGGATTACCCGTGTTGAACCTAGACCTAAATCACCAATTTTATTTTTTGTTTTTCGCCCAAAGTTATGTACATTGCCTATTGGCAAGTTTTATGTTATTGAAAGAAGTTAAGAGCAAGAGGGTTCACTTACCCCGTCTGTTTACATCGCCATTTTTACAGAGCTACCAAGTCTCACGCATTATGCGTGAGACTCGAGCATTTTGGTGTTGAATGTCTGCTGAACCGAGCATCACAGCTGATGTCGACGATCTACATGTAATATCCCATTCACTAACACCACCCCCAGGTTATATCATAACCTTGTTCATAGAATGAGTGCCCCAGGGAATGGGAAAATCGTGATTTCAAGTTCGGTGTTGGTGTGGTGTTTGGAAGCCCACAAACAGTGAACAGGCTGAAACATCCTCGTAAAATTAGATTTTGACAGACAAGATGAGTGCAAATCATTAGAGCCTTGTTATACTGTTACACATGACTAGACAACATTATTTTGGATTTTTGAATTATTTTCAGCCTTTGCATTCTGTGAAATGTGATTTACTTAAATTTCTCCCCACTTTCACTTTCGTTGTTGAGAAGTTCTCACGTAAAGTTAAGATGATCAGCAACGTAGAGGCGTGATGTCATAGGCTATCGAAGCGCTAACGGTATCGTTCCTGTGAACCGAGCTCGGTACAAACTTTTCTAGCTACGAACTCTGAAATTGAAATCACTCATTTCAAAGAACCAATCAGTGGTCTCTGAATCACGGAGCAGAGCTGGGCTATTAGTTGAACGCAGTCACTGGGCAATTTGCCACTGTAACGTGGTAATATACAATTTAGATCCGAGTCATTGTCACTTTTTCTTTTGTACTCTTGTATATACAATTTTTGCAGATTTTGTAATATGGATATGGAGACTAGATTATGGTATAAATTAAAACTCCATAGTTGGAGCAGTCAGACTTTGTTTTCACATCATGTGGAGAATATATTTCATATTTAAAACAAGAAAATCAAATAGTACGTGAGAAACGTCATTTGATTACTGATCTAGATGTGCACATATAACTATTTGGTGAAATTAGCAAAATGGATCGTAGTGAGCATATGCAATGTTTCAAGCAATGCATGCAACCAATTTGAAACTATTTAAAGTACAATAAATCTAAAATTGCATTCCTGATTCTGTTGTAATCAATTGCCTCCATACTCTAGAGACGTTACTGTGATTGTTTCTGCCTTGCAATTATTTCAGGATAAAGTGATTTCCAAGCTAGAGCAGATGGGTTATCGAGTGGGCCAAAGTCTGATTGAGAAGTTCACGAGAGACAGCCCTCGATTCAGCAGTGAGCTGGACATCATCAAATTTGTGTGCAAGGATCTATGGAATGGGGTCTACAAGAAGCAGGTTGACAATCTCAGAACAAACCATCAGGTAAAGGGGGATCTTACAAATAATTATCTTCATGAAGTATTTCTTCTAGTGGTTTAATTTGAACTTGTATTTATAATGGAAATGAATTCACACCATATATTCCATATGACTTTAAGCTTGGTATAATTATTAATCAATCTTTTATTTTCTCATGTCACAGGGGGTGTATGTTTTGCAAGATAACAAATTCAGACTGCTCACTCAGATGTCCTCTGGCAAACAGTATATTGAATCAGCACCACGGGTAAGAGAAGTTTGTCATTTATTAGTCAAAAGCATATCTTGTCACATCTCCAAAGACCTTTAGGGTATGGTAGGGAGCATGTGCTCACCATTGTGACTACATGTATGCAATCATAGATACATTGTAATTTGTCAGCACATATCTTGATTTGGTGAAAAAGAAAAATGATCTGAATTCGAAACCTACCAGGTGCTGAATGGATGAGCAAATTTTAGCTCTTAAACTAGTCTCAAGACCTACTTTTAGGTTTGAGTTTCAAAGGTCTCTGCCTGCAGACTAGAAAGAAAGTAAATAGTAAGTAAAGTAGGCACACAGCAGACTGGATACCATAGTAAATCTGTTCAAATAACATGTTGTTTGAATGTGTTGAAGTCAAGAATAAGTGTGGGATAAGTTTTCAGTAGGCCTTATATACTTTTCCAATTGACTGTTTCACTTATCAGATATGGCTGCAAATATCCTTAGTTATTTTTTCCCAATTGAAGCTGAAGTTAAAAAGTTATAAACAGCAATAACTATGTTAAAAAGCATTTAAAATTTATATGAACATTCACTTTTCCAACTTTGTTTTATTATTTTTAGTTGACTATTGCATAGTAAAGCAAGCAAACATGAAAAGAATGAAGACCTACTAAAAATCCAATGCTAGAAAAAACAAGAAATAAAAAACAACCAGACTGATGAGCAACACAATCAAGCACGTTATATTACATCTTGGAAAAAATATGGGCATAAAGGCTTTCTTTATTTTACCAATTGGTGAGCAATCCATTTTCAATCAAATCATTTGTTATACATCTATGTATTTATAGTCCAGATGAGATCACTAGATTGTCAAAAAAAATTGATGGCTGAAATGTTCTGTTTGCATTCATTAAAAAAAAGAAGAAAATACAGTGCAATAGTCGTAAAGTCAATCATATTTTCTTTCCTCTCCTTTTCCTACCACTGAACAGTACTTAGCATTCCCATGTGGTTTGATACGAGGTGGTCTGGCAAACTTAGGAGTCAACTGTGTCGTGACGGCAGAAGTCAGCACGATGCCAGCATGTAAGTACGATCATCTACTGGCTAATTCTAGATTAATGTTATTAAATTCATCTTCTCTGTAGTAACCAGTTTTAATATTCTTTAAGATATTTGTTCATTCAAGTTAATCCAAAATTACCCATTTTGGAAATATAAAATGGTATTCAGTGGGACATACTTTATTTTCATGCATTTGAAAGGGAATTGTTTCATATTTCATTCTTGCTGCAGATATAAGGCAAATGTGAATGGTATGTAGCATTGTTCAAGATTAATGTCAGGCATTAAGCACACTAATGGTGCTAGATGATTAAAAATTTCACAGCAAATCTTAAAAACTTGAATTAATCATGATGTCAAAACCATAAATCATATCTGCTAGGACAAAGACATTGTAAAAGGTTGATGAGGGATAAGTGGGCCTTTTGATAATGATATCTATGCTATGTGTCAAGGTGGAATGTATCTACCTGTATAAGAAGTCATGCCTTACTCTTTCATGTAATCCTTGGATGTTATTTTGACTTGCAGGTAAATTTCAGATCATGATTCAGAGGACATAACATAGCATCAATCAGTGGCTCGCCGTGTCTGGATTCTTTATGTAAAGGGCCAAGGATGAAGCCTGGACAGTGCTGTTGACTCAGAATATGTATATATAGATCATACCATGACTGAGCATTATGGCATGGCATTGGGTCTTCCGATGTTCTATCTGGACTTGGTTTACTGGCTCAGTAGATAAAAAATGGAATTTAGCACGATGTAAACTCATTGACTTCAATGTTCTGTAATTGCCAGAGACTTTGTATACATGGACCCACAGTTCCAGTAGGCAATTAGCTGTGAAACTTGACAAGAGGATATGACCAACTTAGGCAGTTGCCACTCTACTCTAATTTATCATCCGAGTGACTATTGCTTGGTATAGTCATAATGACTACCACATTGTCATTTCATGTTTTGTTGAATCGGACATCAGGATTATTATCTTGCAACTGGAGTTGTAGCAAGTTGCAGTCATCTCCATGAAGCTCTGAATTCTACAGAATTTGTGAAAATTGAAATGCTAGAACCTTTATCAAAGTTGTTATCAGACAACTAATATGGGCTCAGTTTTGGACATTGGGGGAGCGTTTCATCAATATTTTCATCTGACAAGTTGTCAGATCTGACATCTTTCCATGATTTTGATTGGCTGAGAGGCACTGTTCCTATGGTAACTGTCGGATAAAATGGGACTTGTCGGATAATACGTCTGACAAGTCCTTTCATGAAACGCCCCCTGATCAGTTTTCTTGATACTGACATGATTAGATGATAAAATGAATTGATATCTGGGTTACATTAAAAAAAAAGTTTCAATCAAATGCAACTCAAGGGCCCTGTTGCATAAAGGTTACTATTATAGTATCTTTTCCATCCAATGGTATCTTCCCTGAAATCCTTGATTCTGATTGGCTGATTAGGATTGTTACCATGGCAGTTACCTTTGGATGGCGACGTTACTATGATAGTAACTTTTGTGCAACGGCCTAAAAATCAAACTTGGATTTCAACCAATGAGAAGAGCACATTTAGAATTTGTGCTTGATTTTTAAGGGCATTTAAATGCTCTTTATCTCGTTGATACAACAGAATATAATGGGGCTCACATTTGTTTTCCTGGGCTATTTTCTGATGAAAATCATTTTAAGTTTCATTTTTATAATTTATTATCCCTTCCCTGATGGTTACCATGAATAGAATACAAAATTATTAAATTTATCATTAGATATAGAGGAGGGTATGATAAAATATTATTGTGCAATAAATCTGTCTTGAAAATTGAACTCCTATCCCTCGTTGTGACAAAGGACACATAATATTGGGACATCCTCAATGTACACTTGAAATACCATGTACCGTAATGAAATCTGCATTAACTAAATTCTCAAACCAGTGTTGAAATTACTTTTAGGAATTCAGGAATTGCGTTTGAGGTAGCATGTATCTGTAAATATTCATACATGTATGATGATAATACAATATATGTAATAAAGGATCAAGGAATCACAAAATGTTATTCAAGTTACTTCTGTATATTTCTGTCCAAGAGTTTCAGATGATTGCATACATGAACTATGGACTTGTGAGAATGTCAAAACTTGATAACGCTTTGAACATTCTTTCTTGTTAGAAAATTTAGATCTAATGTGCTGGTATGGAATTAGTATCAACAAATGACACTTAATATAATGAAGTGGAGTTAAAGGGATGGTCCGGGATGAAAATATATCTAAATAAATAGAGTAAAATTCACAGAGCACAATGCTAAAAATTTCATCAAAATCGGATAACAAATAACGAAGTTATTGAATTTTAGAATTCATCATTTTCTGAAAACAGTCATATGCACATCATCATGAATATTTATTACCCGGTAGGTTGGCTGATGATGTCACATCCCCACTTTCCTTTTTCTTATGTTATTACATGAAATCATAATTCTTTCATTTTTTCATACATGTGTAAATGATGTGTCTCCATTAGCGAGCTGAGGAAATAAGTTGTGGCAATAAATAACTAATGCACTTAATCAGTTGTCAATCCCGTTGTTTTAGTTCTTGGTAGAAAAATTTTGAAAAACTGATTTCATATAATAAAATACAAAAGAAGTAATGATTATTCATGAAGACATGCCTATATAGAAATAACTATGGACTATCTTTAAAATTCAATAACTTTATTTGTTATCCGAATTTAATGAAATTTTCAGCATTTTGCTCTGTGAATTTTACTCTATTTATTGAGATATAAATATTTTCAGCCAAGACCATCCTACTACACGTTTTTGATTGCAAAAGATTTTTAGTGTAAATGAAATAAATTAATATTGTTGGGTTGAAATCCCGATCAAATTGATACAGCATGCAGACATTTAGCAACTCTTATAGGTTCTCTGCTAAAGAGATTGTTTTTTTCTTAACTGTTCTTGGATTTGATTGTCTGCAAATTATTAACTAGTTTCCCTGGTCTTCCAAAAATTTCTTTCATAGCTATGTAGTAATACAACCCTTATCTTCCCCTTCTCACACAAAAATCATGGTCATTAGTTTATTTCAGATTTTACTACAAATACAGATCGTTGGGAAGAACACCCATTAGATACAGTGATGAAACTACAAAATTTGTGGTATACTAGTTCAAGGAGTCTTAAAATTCTGGTCACTTCATAGAAATAACTATGGTACTTGATTCATAATACTTGTTAATGAATCGACATTGTCCAAAGTAGACAAATTTGTGTCTGACAGAATGAGAGTTATACTCACTTTTCCTACAGTACAAGAGTTTAAGACAAAATGGCCTGCATTCTGAACTTTGGTTTAAATCAAACCCTGGTTTAATGATGGAAAGCTAATTGGAGCACAAACCCCTTACAGTACACATTCAATTTATTAACTCATGTGGCATTCAAATCGTTCATAATTGTCTGGGAATGACAACTGAAGTATATTTCTTCATTATGACAGAAAAATGAAACAAAATTGTTAACATTTATACAATATAAACAGATTTTTTGGCTCCCCATAATTTTAGCACAGAGTTAGAACGTGGTCTAAGTTAAACCTGACTTCAAAAGGCCAGTGAGTGTCATTAAAATTCTTGTGAGATGAATGATCACTTAGTATATGAAGCTCTGGAGATTCCATTTTCATTTCCAATTATTTGCAATTTTGATTACAACAGTAGCTGGAACATATATTTTGATGTTCAATCCTGGACAAAATTGATAACTGCGATCAATGAAAAAGTAATTAATTTGAAAATGAACATACTAAAACAAACACTTGTTTTTGTCTATTTTGACTATTAGGTGCTTCTTATCCAGCAGTGGCGTCAACATTGAAATCTTAACCAAGGTTAAGTTTTTGAAATCATAACTTAGAAAGTATGTGGACCTAGTTCATGAAACTTGGACATAAGAGCAATCAAGTATACATGAACATCATGTCAGAGTTTCAGGTCACATGACCAAAGTCAAAGGTCATTTAGTTTCAAACAAACTTTGGTAAAAAGTTGGGGTATTTGTGGAATTGTCGTAACTTGAACAGTTTATGGATCTAGTTCATGAAACTCGGACAGAAGGGCAACCATGTGTCCCTTAATATCCTTGCGCGTTTAAGGTCAGATGACCAAGATCACAGGTTATTTAATGTCAATAAACTTTGGCTGTGTTGAGGGTATTTGTTGAATTGAGAATACACCATGAGTGGACTTTCATCCATCGGCAATTCAGCATCATCCAAAGTCAGTCCATTTTCAAATTCTCTGCGCAATACAATACACTTTGCAACATTTAATTTTTACATTCTTGCATATTAACCCTATCTAGGCCGGGGGGGGGGGGGGCCTCGAAGGCCCCCTCAACGAATTGTGCAATATTTTCACCGCATGAAAAGTTTTGACCACCCCACTCACTGACTTTTTACTGTCAAGTCTTGCGCAACTTTTGAGACAAATTTTGCGTCACCCAGGTACGTGGTTCCGAAATTACGCAACATTATGTAAGTGTATTTCAGACCAAAAATTGCTCAAAAACGTGGTTTTGTGTACAGAGTCAATGCAAACTGTGTTTTCAACCATAATTCATAAATGTGTGATTATTTTTAGTTTTGCTGGTCTAAATGTATTTATTTTATGCTTTTTATGATCTCAGAAGAGTCCCCAAGAAATTTCATTGAAAAAAACAATGAACAAAAGGTAAAAAAACAAAGAAATACATAAGAAATTGAAAAAAAAACAATATAATACATAAGAAAATGATTTGATATCTCATTTTTTTCATGTACACTTGCTAAGGACACCACAAAGAGTTTCTATACCAAAAATTAGTACATTTGGAGCTTTATTTAGGGAGTTAGAGGAAAAAGTATGATTTCGCATACTAATTAAGAATAAATTAGCATAATCACTTAGTAGCGATTCGCATGAAATAAATTACTATACAATTTTGTAGATTATGTCCTAGGCAAACCGCGTGCCCATTTTCGGCGAGGTCGACGGCCGAGATCTCAAGGCCTCCCCCCCAGCCATATGAACTCCCAAAATACCCCGGCCTAGATAGGGTTAATCAAGACTGAACATTTCACGATTACATAAGCATAAGAAATAATACTTCAGAAAAAATTTGAGAAGAATAATCATTAGTTTCAAGGACACTACATTAACATAATGGAGCAATAAGAAAGGTATGACCCTTCAAACTAGAGTTGTGGAACTTTTTTGAGGGGTTAACATGTATATCACATTTCTCAAAAATTCTTTACTCACATACTGATAAACATATTACACTACACCAATACCAATAACAAAAAAAAAACAAAAAAAAAAAAAGAAACAGACACAATTTCTACATTGTATTTGATTTTATATTTTTTATTCAAAACATTCGGTCATCTAATCATGGAGAACCACAAAGTCAATGTATCACACACACCATTCAACACAAGCAATTGTGACCAGGCACATAACAAACATGAAAATTTCAAACACCTTCATTTTCTTTTTAGATTAATGTAAATCATGATTTTTTTAACTTGGCATTTAACTTCATAATCTTAAAAAATATGAGATTACAAGAAATGAACCTCATTGGTAGCACACTTTTCAATTATTACTTACACGATTACCGGTATACAACTTTCTAAGTCAAGATTGTATTCGCTTACAAAAAGGAAAAGTACACACATTCATTATTAAAATCAACCCCTAGTATTATCAACAGGACACAATGACATATTCAACACATGCATGAGAACATGAAATCTGCTGAATTTCTTATATTCCTGCATTGAACAGAGCTGCCAATTATGATTTTATCCAAAGTAACAGGAAAATTATTAAGACACTAATATAGGACTTCCCCCTTGAAAGATAATTCAAACTTGTGAGAATGAGGATTTTTGGTTTGTTTTTCAAAATTTTAAAGAGACATAGGATTATAACTTGAAAAATAAATAAAAAACAAAGATTTTATAACTTTCCAACAAGATTTGGCAGCTCTGAATGAATAACATGACATTACTTCTCTCCCCAAAACTTTCAAAAGACAAAGAAAATATATGAACTTAAAAAGTTCTATAAAAATATAATTACACCTGAGTTGAATAATTTATTGGTTATATTTTGAGTAAAAGAATACTGTTCATGAAAAAAGGGCACACATATTTAATGTCACACACTTAAACAGATAGTCATTTGTCGAAGATGCCTTTGTTGAAAGTTGGAAACACAGGTACATTAGGCATGTATATAATGGTTCTTTACAAGGGCATTGAATGTACAGTCAAGCCTAATCATGCCTTATCATTTGCATGTATATATATTCAAATTGCATTTTCTTTTCAGTGTCTAGGAAAATGAGATATAATCAACATAAATTCATTCTTCAATGCAAAAACCTTTGTCTATTTCATACATCTCAAAAAAAGTAACCCTAGGAAATGTCTTGAGTCAAACTTGTAAACCGCAGACAAGCTCCATATACCACAGCACAGTACCATCTGTTAATGCACATATATCACACATCTGCTTTCAACAGTCTCTAAAACCTCAGCCTTAATCCTCATCAAAAAAGCCAGCTTTTTTTTCTTCTACTATTTACAACATTTGTTTCAAATAGATTTATAATGAGTATATTTAATATTCTTTACATTTCAAGGATTATACATTTGCACAGATTGACGAGCAAAATTTGTTGACCTTACAGTACATACTTGTAGTAATAGTAACTTAACTTGTATATCTACAAGACATGGTGTGTCAATTTAACATTATACCAAGAAATTGTATCATTATTATCTTATGGATTTCTTATGGTGAATACTGAAGTCACAGTATATTACGTAAGCTTTGATAATGTAATATACTTTACGAATTAGAATATTCATGACTATTATTCCCCTCTCTATCTATTACACCCTGAACCAAATTTCCCTCTTGGTAGTCAATTATTAAAAGATGAATTGATTTTCATAATCACATAATGAATACAGGTAAAATGTAAGCTTAACGATAACAATGATATATTTAACAGTTATCTTCCATGACACCATAGAATGTTGAACAAAAAGACCCTTCTGGCTCTCAACTCAAATATCAAGATTGCAGAAGTTATTATAACCGAACACACATGTATACCTACAGATTTGGCAAGACATTAATGTTCAACAAACGCTTTTACCTAGGTAAAAGAAGTACCCTGTATTCCACATGTTACTATCCCTTCAGAGGTTAACTTGATCTAGAGTACGAGTTTAATTCAGCACATTTGTAATCCAATATAAGAGCTATATTATATTTTGAAATCACTTTGTTATATTATATCGAGTTTGTTTTACCTGACTGCTAAGAAAGAACGAATGCCTGTGAACAAGCAACCAGGGGACCAACGGCTTAAGGTCCTCTCCGAGGGACCTGGTAATGAGGATAAATACCTTACCAAAGGGCACTAGCGCATCTTTTGGGAATCGAACCCGGGTCACCGAAATCCGAAACCCCCACTCTACTGACTGAGCTATTGTTTAAAAGGGTAATTAAGTACAAGAATTTTCAAGTGAAATTTGCTTTACACTGAAGAAAAATAAAATAAATATTAACAAGTATTATATTTAGTTACTCAAATGTACGTTGATTCCTGAGAGTCAGTGGAAATCAGATGCTCCGATATTCAAATCTCTTGTACACAGGCATGCATTAAACTTTCTATTCAAGTCATTAGTAGATCTCAAGTGAGAATGCGTATTTCACCTCTGGTTTGGATTGGAGAAATAGAAGTCTAATCCTCTCTGTTGACCCCTTGATTGACCCTGTTGGTTCCTTCTCTGACCCTTCCCTGATTGATTCCTGCTGCCCCCTCCTCCTCTTCCACTTTTCTAGTGTGGGGTTAAAAACGGAAATAGACATACAATTTAAAATTTAACCCAACATCCATATTAATAGGGCAAGAATATTGATCTGAAATTGACAGAATAATGAGAGGCATTATCATTCTTGAATAAAAATACAAATAAATTAGTACAAAGCTGTATATCATAAAATGGTGAGCTTCATAAATACCTATTTTTAAACCTCTTCTTGAATTGACAAATGTTTTTGGCATGCAATACTGTGGCGTTTACTGCCAAGATTTCTTATCTTTTTCACCAAAATTGTACTTTTAAACAATCTGTTATTTTTTTGCCTGTGTTAAGAAAGAAACTTGTGAACAGGATATGCTTAGTATGCAAAATTTTAAGACAATCAAATGAATACAGAAAGTTCTCCAAACCTGTCCATTGCGGTATTAGACAGAATGCTTGAATAGATAACAAACTTATAACATCCTTTCCTCAAAAGTAACATTCTGTATGACGGGATATTATTCCTTTTCATACAGAAATATATAAGGCTACTGGGTTATCATTAAACAGCTTAAGATTTCGTCTTTCACAATCAGTCCAGGACTGAACGATAACTGGGAAATTTTTGGTGGTTTAGATGTGCCCGGTATTATTGCTGCTAAACATGTACTTGTTTCTTGAGATTCCCAACATACCTTCGAATTCTAGTTTGAAAGCCACTTGGTCTACCATCACTTAATCTATGAAGTTATATGAGCTGGGAAAACAATCAAAGGTCAGTAGTTAAAATTGGAAAAAAAAAATAAAGAGAGACAATATGTCCATTCCATCATGAGGCAAAATTAAACTTACCCAGATCGTACAAGTACAAGTTCAAAAGGTATTACACCATGAGATAAAATGGAAATATAACTATTTTCATAGCAGATTATTTCAGAACCAAAGTTCATTAGAATTAGACGACCAATAAATATTAGACCAAGTGGCTTTAAATGTGAAGAATGACGGAAATTAATTTAACTTTATCACTTACTGGTCTGCTTGTGTGTCTGCTCCACTCTGGGGCTGTAACGATGGGGGAGGGGTATGTCTCCCCTAGAGATACCCCAGCCTGGTTGAGCTCTGCATTGCTAAGGGTCCAAGGCATGTGAATAGCTCCTCCTTTGATGCCCTTCAGCTCTGGTATCCACAGGCGGATGTAGTCACCCTATATCAGTCCAAAGAGAGGTTATGCAAATGGTAAAAACATTTGTTTCTTCTCCATGCTTTCAGAGATAAAGACACCTGGGCATAAAATCATCACTTGAAAAACCACCTACCAGTAACAGAATGCTATGCATATTTTGCTTAACTGAGCAATTTCTCATTTTCAACAAGTACATGAAAATAATTTTTTTTTTCATACATACAGACACTACATGGTCATTTTGTTACATTTTATTATTTTGAAATCGCCACAACGAGGCGAGTTTCACCAGAGTCAAGTCTGACTAAAAGTCATGTTAAGTGACCAGCGAACTGATATTTCATGCATAATCTCATTGACAAAAATTTGACAGAGAAGATCTCATGAGGATGATCTGACTGACTCAGTGAGGTGATATATAGTAGACAGCATGCAACTTGGAAAATAAAAGTTAAAGTCTTTGTTAGACTTAATTCTATGTGAAACAACCCCTCCTACCCTGGTTTTCTAACATAAATCTGTCTGAATTTCACCACCCATTCATAAACGTTCATGTAGAGAACTTACTTGTGGATCATAGTCAAGTCCCTGCTTGATCATGTTAAACTTCCTGCTCTCACGAGGGTCATTCCCAACTCCAGCACTATACAGCCAGTTGCCATAGTTACTTGTTACATCGTGATCAACCTGCATTTAAACAAACATAGAAATGTATGTATTTTCTTCCTTTAAAACATTCTTATGTTACACAAACTAGCAAATATTTTATTCAAATATCCTAGTAGCAGTTTAATGGGAGCAATGTGACCTCAATTATCTTTAACTCTAATTCTGTGAAGATGTGACCCTACTTCGTTGAAAGGTAACCATCTCTCCCTTAAGGCCATCGCACACCTTACGACTGTTCGCGATCCGATTTTGGAACAAATCGCATTTTGCTCATTTTCTGAAAATGTGCATGGAACATATCATTTTATTTGAGGTTAAAATTCTTTGAAAGAATACCAATATAACCATTTTGAAAGATTGCAAGATTTTATTTTGGAGTTGAGGCCAAATTTGTTTCAAATCGTAGCCAATCGTATGACTGCTATGACATCATTACGACTAGATATCAAATTCACTTTTATTCTAAGAAAGATGATAGCATAGTCACCGATTTTAACATAGGTATTCGTACGATGATTTTGAACATTACACAGTAAGATATTCCAAGTCTCAATATTAGCATCAAATTCTACTACATTTTATTCTGAAATCGGATCGTAGACCAATCGTAAGGTGTGCGGTCGCCTTTATGTGGCCACAAGCCTGTTTCAAACTGACCAATCAAGAAATTCCAAAATTACGAGGCATGTTATTTTCACATATCCTCATGACCAAAAATTTTGACATATCAACAATCCCAAAATTGACCTAAATGCTATGAACATTTTCATGAAAATCTGTTTATTTTTTTAAAAACAAATAGGTATACAATAACAATCTACACACAATTTCATTGAATTGTGATCTTAAATTTCTATTATAGGAATGTCGAAATCTAATCATCTCTACAGCTCACTCAAAAATACAAGCTGAATTATTTTGTCACTTGGTTCTTCATATAACACTGTTACAGCTTTATTGAACTGCTATCTGTAACTCTTCACCTTTACACCAACCACCCACTCGGCTCCCATAGAAACCCAAAGCAATGAAACTAGAAAAATCAGGAGGACAGGAGATACTCACCAACATCTGTTCAAACCATTCTGCTCCCAGCCTCCAATCAAGGCAAAGATCTTTGGCAAGAAAACTGGCCACGTTTTGTCGCCCTCTGTTGGACATGAATCCGGTGGCGGCTACCTCTCTCATGTTGGCATCTACAAAAGGTACCCCTGTTAGGCCTTTAGACCAGGCATCGAACCATCTCTTATTCTTTGTCCACTGTTTCTGAACATCAAGAAGACCTGGGGGTATTACATAAATAAATACAAATAAAATTTACAATTGATAGTAATATTTTGTGCATGGTTTGACATAGATTTACAATTACGCTTTTGTATCCGAGTTAAAGATTTAACTTTATGTTTATACAGTATCCAGAAATAAAATGAAATATTACTGGAATGCCTTTGCATAACTTTTCTCATCACCATTATGAATATTGTTTCATGTACAGTAAACATGTGTTGACCACGGTCACATGTTCTAAAGCAAGCTGACAAGAGATTACCATCGCAGTGTCAGTTATCATCATTTCAGTATTCCCAGATTACATAGTTTTCTAAATTAAGACTTCGGAAAAACAATGAGCTATTAGCTATTTCTGCTGTACATGCATTTCACTGTTAGCAAATTTCTTTTCATAACAGATAATTGCAATCTCTCAAAACTCAAAACAGAAAATATCAACTGATTGAAAATAATGAATCTTACCATTCAGAGCAAACATCTTATTTCCAAACTTCATTGCAACATACTTGAAGTAGTCTCTCCAAATTAGCTCAAATATGACCCTAAAATGAAAAGCAAGAAAGAAGCAAGTAAATCATTGTATATTTCAACAGATCACTAAATGTCTATTTGTCTTGACAATTTTACATGTCAAAATAATAGATACCAGACAAGACCAGCAGATGAGAGAAGAAAAAGGAAAAAAAAAGAAAATGAAAACTAGGAATACATAAGATAAAGAAATTAGAGCTAAGAAGATACAAAGAAACACAGAAAATGAACAAAAATTGGAAAAGGGATTAAAGAAAAAATATTTAAAAATATGAAGGGTAGATTGTTAGCAGATATTATGAAATATGACTGAAAAATAACAATAGAAAAGAGAAGTGAAACTGAGAGGAAAGGGGGTGGGAGATGGGGGGGGGAAAGAAGATGAAAAAAAGATAAATACAAGAAAAGACGAGTAGACAAGAGAAGAGTACAGAAGAGAAAGAGAAATAAATAAAAGGAACTACAGAATTCAAATATTAGTCCTGAACAATGTACAGAATGAGACAACACTCACCAATATGTTGACTGATTTGCAGTTCTCTCCTTTTCATATCTCTTCACCTCTGCATGAATCTTCCTGGGTGACACACAACCATGTGCTAACCTAAAAATTAAAAGAAATTTATAAGAAAAATACCTCACTCATCTCTAAACTGAACATCACATTATTAATATTTTGAACAGACACATCAACCTGTATTTTTTTCATGATAAAATAAATTGATTCTATGGTAGTCTGACAATATGTAAGTATTGGTTTCTATATTGGTTCCAATAACTAATGCCAATTCAATACACAATTTATATATTTGAAGAAAAAAAAATCACAATCCTTTTAAGAGTGAACAACGTAAAAAATTGGTTCCTGTCTGAATTTTTCACTGCTTTCTTTTCAGTTTGCTGTCCATCTAAAATTTACCTCTGAAAGTTTCAAAATAATTTCAGTAATCGATGAACATCAGCAAACTTCAATCTTTGCTAAAAACTCACCATGCTGCAAACTTTGTAGAGTACTCTGACCCAATCAGACCATTTCTGGTTTCCTTGTACTGTGAGATGCAGTCCTGTTTGATTCCAAAATAGAGTGAAATTAATTGTACTTCTTGTTCTATAATTGAAAAGTTGCAGTAACTAATTTAACATGACTGCGAAAGATTGTTTATGAAGGACATAAGAATTAATTTTTTTGCAATGGAATCAAATTCCCAAAGTGACAATAAATGATGCCTGCTCGCTCACTTCATTATTTCAACAAAATGATCAATAAATAACATATCATAGATAAATGGTTTATTGATAAAAATCATGACGTCATTGCGGCTCAGGCCAGATTGTGATGCATTAACAAGGTAATAGTGACACAAAAAATATTCAAACAATAACAGAGATAATTACAAAATAAATGATACGGATAAGGTATAGTATTGAAGCTACTTGTGTTGTGGAATTCTAGAAAAAAAATCTAACTGAAAATGAATTGTGTGTTGGGAAATGATTAGTTTGTATGCCATATCTTAAGACATATAGAGCACAAGATAGTGCTGCAAGTCAGGCGGCATGTTCGGGTTTGGTTCGGTTCGGCAGGGTTCGGCAATTTTTTTCCGAACTTTGGTTCGGTTCGGGGTTCGGCAATAAATGCCAAATTAAATTTAACATATAAAAAAAAAGATCGCCGACCTACAAACAAGTAATCTCTTGCATGATCCGTCATGTATTAATAATAAATTTTGTTTCTAAAAAGAATAGTTAAGATAATTGTTGAACTTTCTTTTGTGTTAATTAACAAAAAATAAATTATTTCTACTCTCATTTTTAAAATGAAAATAAAAAAATAAAAAGAAAAAAATATTGATAACGAGAGAATCAGGACAGGAACAGAATTACAAAGATCAGAATATTTTTTCACGATTATATCATGTAGCTACGATCATGATCGATTACGATGTCATTGCCAACGCAGCTTCTCAAATTGGAAAGTGTTGATCGGGAATGTCGAAATAGTAGACAAACAACCTCCACTCAATTGTTATTATACAGGTAAAATTCACATTCCAAAGAATATGAGTGTTTTAGAAAGTCCCTATTTTCTGAAAAGTGGTAAAATCTGGTCAATGAATTACTTTAAAAAGATAAAATATCAGTCCATTCTTGGTCCAGAAAGATCGACGCTACGTGACTTCAAACATATTTCTAACACGAAAATGAGTACATGGGACTGTACTGCGTATTTTAGTGTTGTGAAATCACTCGGCGTTGATCGTCAGAACTAAGACGGAACTGATAATTTATCATTTCATTCTCAGTAATTGGCCAGATTAAACCACTTTTAAGAAAATATTGACAATGGAAAAACGTTTCAAGTTTGGAATACGAATTTTACCTGTATAATAGTGACCGAGAGCAGGTTGTTTGCACTTCCTGTTTCAACTTTCCTTACCAACCATTTCCGGAACATCGATCAGGGAACATGCGTTGACTTGGTTTGAATTTTTATCTTTTTTGTTTTTTTTTCACCCTCATTCCTTCATCTCTTATTTATTTATCTTTTATATTAATATGGAAATTTCAGAAGGTGGAATATATATACTTTACCATTACTTTGTCAGTCACAAGGAATTAATTTATGTCTTTTCAATTAAATGTACATCCGATTACAGCAATACGTAATTCAACTACACTTTTTAACTGAGTTAAGCTTAAAATGTCCCCACATTTTATAAGGAAAAATATATTCATGTTTAGGCCTGGGACGATTGTCATTATTACCATTCGATTATTTCCTGGAAAAATAATTGAATGATTCGATTGTTCGTCGGGAATCACGTCTTTTAAGTCACAATAGTTGTCCTACTTTATGGTGACCCCCCCCATGAAGAAATCTCCATCAAAGTCACATGTTTAGCATAAATGAGGCCCTTTTCCCCCTTCTCCATGATTTTTTTATATCAAAAGAAACTTCATGAAATGAGATTAAATCTTTCAGTTTATTGTTCCAATGAAAATCTTTCCTAAATTAATACTGGTACCCTGGTATTATGCATTCATCCCTCCAAGTGCCACACCCCTGCATATAAATGAATCAGCCCCGCCGAGTCCAAAGACGTAAACAACTCATTCATGAAGTATATTCTTTGAGACTGAGCCCAGGTGGAGCATTTCACTTGAAAATTTTCATCCCTTGCCCACACCATGTCCCCGCCTCCACTTGTGGCACTGCCCACGATGCTACACATGTATTAAAAAAAAATATTTCATTTGAAATACCTTTCAAAATAACGATTTTTTTAATCATTTGAACCTACATGTATAACTGGGTCTATTTTTGGAGACTAGTCGAGAAAGTACTGGTGAAGGCGGGCGCGTGTTGGAATGTAGTTTTCATTGGTTGAGGGGGATATAAAAAAGTTGCATTGTTCTGAAACATGAAAGAAATTCTCCGGCTCCCACCCCCTATCCTTCCCTCTCTCTTTCCCTCACACGCACACACACACACACAGATGGGGGAGGGGTCAATTTATTTCTGAAGTCATGACCTTTCCTGATAAGGGAACCACATGCCTTCCGCTTCTTTGTTTCCCAAAGTTTCATTGGCTATCCGAAGGTCCAATCAGCTCAAGTGAGCTGGTTATGTGTTTACTTATTATTGTGCACGCACACAATGACTTATTTTGTGTATGAGGGCAAGGTCGGGTGGGATTAACATTTTCGGAGCGCTATCATGTTGGTATGTAACTGTGAATGTGATACAATCATTGATAATTTTTGAAACATTACCTCGGTAACATAATTTTTAAACCTGTAAAAAACAGCTGTCATCATTGTTTTCTTGTCATTTTATTTTTATTACTTGGGTATTAGAGTTATCCCAACGTCATAATCGGGATCTGCCGAACATTCGATTAGTGTAAATTTTGCTAATCGATTGGTGATTGGCGGCATGCCAATCGAACCATTCGATCAATCGATGTTTACTCCCAGGCCTATTCATGTTTATAAAAAAAATGAAAATGATAAAAATTTAATCAAACACGAGACCGAAACTGTCATACTTTGTCATTTACGAGGAATGAATTTATGTCTGGTTCTTTTTCTTTATTAAATACAAAATGATTAGGTCCGATTACGATCACGATCGATTACGGCAATACGTAATTACACCACACTTTTATACAGAGTTTAGCTTCAAAATGCCCCCTCATTTTATCAAGAAAAAATATATTTATGTTAATAAAATATTCTTAAGTTGATAACAGTTCAATCAAAGACAAGATGGGAGCTATCATAGTGGATTTTAAAAATATATTGAGTGGAATTCTCTTTGTGCACAATCACTAACCAATATATATTTTATTAATTTTATACTTAAATCTATGTAGTCATCGCATTCACGCATTGCATACAAACATACTTTTTTTTTACCGAACTTCCGAACCAGGCCTTTGAGTTCGGTTCGGTTCGGTCCGGTTCGGAAGTGCCAAGTTCGGCGAACTTCCGTTCGGTTCGGCTGCAGCACTAGCACAAGACATGGTGAGCCACAGAAATAGCTATGAGTCATAGCAAAATAACAGTGAAATAGGTTAAGAATGATCAAAAAATTGACAAGGATAGGTATTTTACTTACACTTTTCCAAAAGTAGTCTTCAATTCTGGCAAGGCCTGTGCTCTCTCCTCCTCGGAAGGGGAATGCTGACCTTGAATCAGAACCTGGATCTGATAAACAATAAAATAGAATAGAGTCAGAGGAGGATTTTCCAAAGGGGGGGGCACATTTTTCGGAAGACAAATTTGACAAGCAAAAAAAGAAAGAAAAGGTTTTTAACCAAAAATTAAGGATATTTCATACCAAAAAAAATAAGTCTTCACTTTCACAAGTGGGGGCAAACCTCTCATTAATGGCATTTTTACATTTCAAATTTCAATTTCGCTTCTAAAAGGGGAGCGGCACATGCTGGCTGTGCTGCCCCCCCCCCCCCCCCGATACGCCAGTGTATAAAGTTATTGCATCCTGTATCAATCATTCAGTACAAATGGAAAAGCCTAATTTCAAGGGGATTCAGATCACATACTCAATTCAAACATCAAGAACAATTGCCGTAAAAATTAATTAACTCTAAATCATAAATTTTGACAACCTTACCAAAATAAGATTATGTTAGTGTTGATGGCATTCATTTATCAGATAAATCACTATCTTTGTAAAACTGGCCCCAGGTAAGTTTTACTCTAAACATGGCCAGGTTACTAGTTGACACAACATAGCACACATGAACCTCTATGGTGCAGATTTCACTGCCATAATAATGGTAAATGAATATATGAATATGAAGAAAGATTTAAGAGATACCTTTCACACCAAACGATGAGAATGTAGGAATATCCCCTTCTTCTGTTCCTTGTGGGAGACCTTTGAGTGAATTGGGCATGTTGATAGGCGGTCGGATATGAGACCTATTCTCCACCTTCTTTCTGAACTCTGTGTACACATTAGGCACCCTACATATTCAGGAAAACAAATGAATAGAATAAACAGACTATGGTCAATAATCACAAAATATACAGTTGTCACTCATAACTGAATTGCATTCAAATAAGGGAGGGGCACTGAGTAGTTGACTACAGATGATATAATCTAATACTTGATTAAAGAGAACAACAAGATAACATCCATTAAAAGAACTGAATGGACAAGGTATTAAGATGCTTGTACAATATTTTGTATTGATGACATGGACATGGTGGGCAGCCATAGGTCAAAAGGAGTTTAATGGCCCAGCCTTAAAATCCATGCATGAACATCATCAGAATGATCAGATATGTGTTACCTTCTATACTAAAGACATCACTATAAATAGCACTATGTGATTTATTTCTTTTTCTGTATCACAATAACAAAGCACAATCATCCACAGCAGAAGAGCCGAGCAACAGAAATTCAAATGAGAATTCATTCACCAAGGACATAAGAATGACTCCCATGAAATCTTCATCATCTAGGTGACTGGTTTAGTCAAGAGAATAGTTTCAAGTGAATGGGTGGCAGCGGTGGGATGTAAACCCACACCATCAAAATGACAACTTGACAAGTCTTCTATGTAACTTATTTTTTCATGTGCATTGCCTTATATAAATAAGCATGTGCAGCCAAATGGAGTAGCGGCTCCTCTCTCACTTTATGTCATCAAAATCTCACTTTTTCTTCAATCTGGAACCATTATTTGATGAAATGGACATATTCTGTTACATATTTGAAGTTTTGTGCATCAGCTCAGGCCTTCTACATGAAATTTTCTTTTCCATGAATAACACTCATGAACTGAGAAGTAAAAAACGGCAAAGCCGTAATCAATTACATACTACATATGTACCAATACCAGCGTACTGGAGAGCCCATGATAGCAATATGAATAAAAGCTGACTGGTTTGATTAAGTGACAAGGATTTTTTTTTTCAGTTGAGTATTGTGTAATTAGCAGCAGTGGGATGAGTTGAGTCCATGACTTATATTCTTACGTTGGTTTGTCTGAAATATAAGTTGGTTACAGCGGTAGGATATAACATTCAACTTGGTGACTATTCATAAGAGAATCATTTTCAATACAAGCAGCAGGTGGGATATGTATTCATGTAATAATACTGACTACTTTTTCAAGTGATTTAAACGTGTAGTTGGTTTCTCTCTTTATTTTTTAATCATCTGATTTGTTAACAGGAGTAGAATTTGAACTAATGCCATATAATTGGTGACTATCAAGACTTTTAAATACTCAACAATATCCATATACTTCCTGATATTCCTATAATATACAAACTTCACAAGAATATCAAAGTTGATAGGTCGTTTTAATAATTTTTTTTATTCATTTTGTGCTTATAAGTCAGGAAGGATTTCATACTAATTCTTACATTGAAAATTCACAACAAATCCTTTGCCAAACACATGACTGGAATTATCATTTTTTGTCATATGTTTTGTGGGTGGCAGCGGTGGGATATACCCAATTTCATTAAAATTTTCAATGGAACTGTTTGACACTCACCCTTGTGGATCAAATGGTACATCTTGTCTGTGATAGAGGGTGGATCCCCAGAACTTCTTCAATTGGACTCCAAGCTTGGAGCAAGATTGCTGCAAACCAGCTTCCACATCCAGCTCCTCAGAAGTCACCTAATCAAATAAATAACATTGGAATTCAATCAATAAAAACAAGACCTGGATCATGCCGCAGAAGGGTTTTGTTAATAAAGAGTTTACAATAGCCCAAATTTCCATAGTTAATTGGTGGAAAATAAAATTAGATATGATTCTTGGTAGCATTCATTGCCACTGTTTTTGCAACCAGCCCCTGTAGGGAGTTTCACCAGAGTGAAGCATGATCAATTGTCATGCTACAGCATTGCTTTTTAACATTAGTACATGTTTATATATTGATTTATAATTACCATTCGATAAACACACTGTGAGCTATGCACCATCAAATGAATCATATCATTATTTGTTTTCCTTTGTATGTCCTTTCATCTGCTGATCTGCTAACACTCGAAATAAAATTTAAGGTAAATATGTATGAGAAAACCTCACCTCTTCTTGCAGTGCAACTGCAGCAACTTCATCTTTTCCAAACTGCTGGATTAACTGAGGTACCACATCCTCAGGCTGACCACTCCTTACAACCAAGCCACTGATTGAGAAATGGTAATGAGAAGTACGCAGAGGGTGTGTGTGTGTGTGTGAGAGAGAGAGAGAGAGAGAGAGAGAGGAAGGGCAGGGAAAGAGGGATTAAGAGAGAAAAAAGAAGATAATTTTATCTCCGTTCACCAAATTTCTGTTCATGGGCATGCAATCAATTTGAAAAACTGTCTTCATGATATCTACTTGCTTACTCTGGAAAAAACTAACGCAATATGGGAGTAACATTAAAAACGAACAAACCAATGTCATAATCGATTATGAGAGCATGGATAACATCTGTTGTGTTAGAACGAGTCATCACACACATGATACATTATATCACATGACATTGGATTCTAATGGTAAGCCACAACGTGTTTGAAGTGTAAACACTTTGACAATAACAATAAGACCCATTCCCTTTCACAAAAGATATAGATACATGGTGTTACAAATTCATGCACTTATTGTCACACACATCACGACACCACAAACAATTCTTGAAAGTTATCTAGGACCAACCTTCCGACTGACTGAAGAGTTTTTCTGAGATCCTCAACACTTTCCAGGAGGAACTTGAGACGATGCGGACCCGTCTTTGGGAATCCAAAATTATACGTGCTCTTATAATGCCGAGGATCAAAGCAGTAGAGTGGAATCACATTGGTTGCATTCTTATGTGCCCAAAAGAGAACCTACAGGTGAAAGGAGACAACTATTAAAATGCTTGATATTTTATGCTTGGCCTACACATCCTTTAATTATCATAAGAAAAGTTTTATCTTGGTTTAGAGGCCCCATTTATTATACTCTGTTGAATAATAAAACTTTTTTCACTACAGTATGTCTAGCGATATGTTCGGTAATTGACTTAGTGCATGTACTTTAGTTTCTTATTGCAACTTATTTCCCCACATGTCATGTTCCGTCCAATCAATTTTTTATCATACCGCCTCTTGAGTAAAATCCATATGCATTTTCCATCTTTAGACTGTTTACTGCAGGTGGAATTGTTTAACATAGCATTTACCTCATTATCATGGTAACGTAGGTCGTTTCGAAGGAGACAAATAATAATCTTCATTCTTCCTGCCATGGTAGCCTGTTGAAGAAAGTGCACTACACAGGTTTCTGACTAAATCAGTAGATGCTACATAAAGTAAAAAAAAAGAAAAGGAAACAAAGAAATGTCATTCTATCATGGTGGATAAATATGAAAATTCACTTTGAGTACGATAATACTTCTTTGGGAAATCATTTGTTTAGATCTTTTCCCAAATCTCTGAACATAATTCTTTAGTTTAAACATGTTAAGGATACCACTGGCACAAAAAGCCCGAGACTCTGTGAGAAGTGTCTGAAAACCATGTATACCTGCTCAACATTCACCATCAAAGATAACTTAGGCTAGGCTAAAAGAACTGATCACAGTGTGATCACACCACTGGGCAGAGATGCCAAGTTCAAAGTCCAGCTATGCGTGAGATTTTCTGTGAATCTGAGTGAGATCACAGACATTGTGTACAATGTATATGGGGATAGGCTGTGATCATCATGATCATTGGTGATAGTTGCGTGAGGCAGAGATTTAATGGGATGAACAAGAGTCCAAAATGCTTGAATCTCACGCATGTGTGAGACTTGGTAGCTCTGCACTGGGAAATGCAGGAATCTTGCCAAGATGATACAGATACTTTAATGATCAAACATTCTTTTTTTTATAACTGAGTGAGAGACTCCACATCGAGAATTATAAGGTCCTCCCCGGACCGCGCTAATTCTTTAGACATCACTGTCCAGAACCATACATCCTGCGTCCAGAACCATACATCAATTTAGAGGCCTTTTAAAATTAACGTCACATTTACCATCCTATCCAGGGTCCATATCGCCTCGGTATGAAATACGATTCTAGTCAATTTAAAGATTAACACAATTATTAAATGATCTTACTTGTTTGCTTGGCTTTATAGTCTTGAACAAACCTCAGCCGTGTGATAACTCGCACAGACGGGACTCTGAAAATATCGCTTGGCTTGTGCACCACAGAACTTCAGAGAATAGCATGGGGATAGTAAGGGCATGCAGCGCTTGCAAGCGCAAGCCAGTCGCAAATTTCGGAGGTTTTATAACTTGTGAACACGTGCACACTTCACGTGCAACCCTGGGATGTTTACAAAACAATCTTACGAAAGGGGGGGGGGGGCGTTTGACATGCAGGCATCCACGTCGAATCGATGGTAGGCGGTATAGATCTAGATATCAAAGTAGGCCTCACGTTAGAAGATCAATGGTTCGAAGAATCATGAAGCTAATAGCTCCATGGAAAAATTGAATGCCGTCTATCGAAATAGGTAGAAGCATGGTAGGTAAACAATTATGAGGATAGGAATTAAAGAAAAAAAACAACAATATAATGAATGGACTGGCCTTTATGCGGGCGGCTCACCAGTGATCACAGAGACAATTAAGTGACGTGATTCACGTGAATGATAACCTTTTTCTCTTCAAAGAAATCAAGGGATTTTCTATCGATCTGTCTATTTATCTGTCTATCTATTTATCTATCTATCTATCACGGGCATAACTTGTAGTCTTGTCCATTGGCGGCGGAAGCCAAAAATTTAGAGGGTGTCCACCTGAAATTTTGGGATGGACACAGGTAAAAAAATTGACAAGCGCTCCCCAAAAAGGTTATGAACCTAAAATTCCTAAATTTTAGTAAAAATTTTTGACAAGCAAAAAAAATGTCATCAACCTAAATTTTAGGGGGGCGGACAACACACGTTTCAGGGGGGGGGGCCACGTGAATTTAGGGGGGGGGGGACGCATGAAAAAAAATTGACAAGCAAAAAAAAAAAAAAGGTTATCAATAACAACCCCCCCCCCCCCCGCTTCCGCCGCCTATGCTCTTGTCTAAACTAAATATAAGGTTAGAAACGAGAGGGTTGTAATTCCTGATCGACCTTTTTTCTATAGTAATTTTTTTTATAAATAAAAGATTGTTAACAGACAGGTAAGTAAGAGGGATGTTTCAAATTCGTAGGAATTTCGTCACTCATATATCAATTATTTTGTTTTACTTTGTTTTTCAAAAGGGGGCAAGAGGCAGGGCCTTGGGCAGGGCACTTAGTGGGGCGCGGGCGGTTTGCACTATTGTTTCAAGATAAACGGTAGATGGCGCTAGACCACTCTAGTTTGCAGTGCCAGCATTGAATTCTCAAACCATTTGGCGACAAGAAAATCATGTGCACGTTGCCGGGGCACGTTGTGAACTATTGGCATTCAAAGCAATATATTTTTGATAATATATATATATATTTCTTCATTGGAAGCTATAAAGGTCGTAATTTGAGATGAATCATCATTCATTCTCAGAATCAATCATTATTATCAACGGCTTTGTAACGCCATAATAGGCCTACATTAATTATCTTTCTGCATCCGGCCTGGATCTATTTGCTTTTTTAAAGGACAAGTTTATATGGAAGCTTGAAAATGCCACCCAGATGTTCAAATAACCATCTCGTCATATTTATAACCCTTGAAAAAGATGATGAGATGACAAGATCTTGGATCTCGTCGTGTCTACACAGGATGTAGACATGACGAGATCCAAAATCTTATGATCTGATCATCTCTCCCACATGATGTAGACCCCGGGATGTAGACATGACGAGATCCAAGATATTGTCATCTGATCATCTCTTCCAAAGGATGTAGACATGACGAGATCCAAGATCTTGTCATCTGATTATCTCTCCCACAGGATGTATATATGATGAGATCCAAGATATTGTCATCTCATCATCTCTCCCATCGGATGTAAACATGATGAGATTCGAGATCTCGATCGTCATCTGGTCATTTTTACTAAGGGTGTAGCAAGATTATTATCTGAACATAATATGGGTGTCATTTTCCAGCTTCCATATACAAGTCCACTCCCGTGACAAAAAGTTGATTCGAATAAAAGGAGAACAAGCATAACAATGAAAATTTCATCTCTTAAAACAAAGGGGGAAAAATGAATTTGAGGGGCTGGATATGACTTATCACCAGTGGCGTACCTAGGATTTTCCACAGGGGGGGGGGGCAAAATCGTCCGACCAAAAATTTGACGAGCAAAAAAAAAGAAAAAAAAGGGTCTTCAATCACAAATAAAGGATTTCGTACCAGCAAAAAGAATTGACAAGCAAAAAAAAAGGTCTTCAAGCTCGTCAGGGGGACAGTAAAGGTCTTCAAGCTCGTCAGGGGGGGGGGGGCAAAAAAGTCTTTCAAGCTCGTCAGGGGGGGGGGGGGCAGGGATACGTCCTTTGCATGGGTTGTGACCCGTAGATACGCTATAGTGCTTATCACATAATATAAGTTTATAAGAAGCTGCGACCAAGCCAAAAAAAATGACATTTTTATAATGAAAATCCAATTTCGTGATAGATTTTGACAACTAATACTAAAAAAACTTCTCTTTCCTTTTCTCTTTTTTTCTTCTTCGTCGTGAAAAATTTGGGGAGGGGCAAAATGACAAGTAAAAAAACAGTCTTCACTTTCGAAAGGGGGCACACCTCTGTTTTATTGACATTTTTACATTACAAATTTTAATTGTGCCTCTCAAGGGGGGCACGGGATGGCTGTGACCCCCCCTGTACACGTACGTGAGGGGGCATTTTACTTGCGCAAACAGGCTTCAAATGGGGGCACTGTGCCCCCGCTCCCCCCGGATCGCCGCCCTGGTATCTATCATCCATAATTCTTTCAATATTTCAATCAGTTCGCTACCATCAATGTAATATAAAGTTGTTGTAATGGGCAATGGCAGATGTATATCTTTCGCAGGAAAATACAGATAATAATTTGTTACAGTAAATTTTACTGTGAGGTCAAGTTAGAATAAAAAATTATTATTATTACAAGGAGAAAGTATGAGCCTACATTTTTTTAAGAAATCGGAATACATGAAAAATTACTCTCTAAATTCCGTAGATTGAAAGTCAAACTAATATATTTTGGTCATCATGCATTGACCAATCCAAAATTCGATGGAAAGTTTCAAGCGAATAATAGAGTCTATTTGGTTGAAAACTTGATGAACTTTTGATCCCTGATCGCAATCTATTGGATAATTACATTATGAATTATCCAGCAGTATTGTGGTGAGATAAGTTAACAATGATCAGTGTATCCCGTGGATGATTGGCATCATCCTTCCTCTTGGGCTTATAGGTAACATATCCATCTGTTAATAATTATGATATTCGTCGTTTTTAAAGGATCAGCATAAAACAAGCAAATAAAAAAATGAAAGCTTTAACCTTTGTCTTTCTGCTTTTTATCATCAACTATCATCAAAAAGACGAAGAAAAGATGGTTAAAAGCATGTATTTCCAATTTGGCAGATCTCGTTGGTGATTAAAGGTCTAGTCCAGCCATGAAAAATGCTGATTTTAAATCATTAGAGAAAAATCAAACTACAGCATGAAGCTGAAAATGTCATCAACATCGCATGTGCATTGAGAAAACTGCCGTTGTAAGGTTTTGTTTACTTTTCACATAACAGTTAAATATACAACTCAGTGATATTCAAATAGGAGAGTCGATGATGCCGCTCACTGACTATTTCTTCTTTTTTATTGTTTGAATTATGCAATAATTTACTTCTTACAGATTTGATTTGACATGATCAAGATCTGTTCTGTTCAGGGAGAAATCAAAACTCATTTCATATGATATTAAGGAGAAAATTAAAATATTGTAGGCCTATATTTCATATAGTAAAATACAAAAGAAATGGTGAGTGGGTGATGTCACCAGCCTCCTCATTTGCATCCCGATCAAGACTCAATATAACTCGTTTGTGACTTAAGCGAAACTCTATATGTTATTTACATCCAATTTTTTATAGTGCCCTTTTGAATACTATAGTTGTGCTCCCCCCCACTTTCAAATTCGCTCCACCAACCCTGATAATTACAAAGACTCAATTCAGATCATGCAATCACCGATTAGATGATCAATGTATTGATAATTTCAGATTTAGATTAATAGATTTTCTACATACGAATTGATAAAGAGCGAAATAATATTCCATTGATTTACAATGCTATGTACTTGTTTGTTTAAATTGTCACTTCCCACTCTATATTTTTGGTGTTAATTGTTTCTGATGTTAACTTTTTTGTAATTTGTATTTTTGACGTTGATTGTTTTTTGATGATATATTTTATAGTTATCTTGACATGTATTTTAAACTGCAGGGCGCCTTTGTAAAGCAGTTTTAAGAACTGAACAGGCCTACCCTGCAGTATAAAATAAATAAAACCAAATAAATAATAAATATTTTAATTCTCATAATTTGGTATATGATTTATGTGACTTTACTATCAGCACATGTATGCAGTTGTTGGTTCCTCGAAAACGTGGATCATAAGTAAAAGCACACAATACATGGTTACATACCAAAGCAAAAGACCAATTGAGATAATATACACAGATCTATACTGTCATCACAAAAAGTAAGATTTTATGACATACACATAGGCCATACAATCACGTATTTTCAGTTGGTAGCAGAATTTTTTTTATTAGTTATTAATATTACCATTTATACCAACACTGCATTATCTGGTTATCAGCCCGCGGATACATAGATTCCATAGAGATGTATTCAATAATATACATTTCTATGATCGATTCCCGTTCGCACTAGTGGAGGTGCCGTGGCCGAGTGGTCTAAGGCGCCTGGCTATACATAGAAAATCCTTGGTTCGATCCCCGGCCGCGGCACCTATGCCCGTGAGCAAAGTATTTAATGTACAATGCTCTTTTATCCTGCCTTCAAATAAATGGAAATGCTATATGCATTATTGGTAACTTGGTGTGCACTTGTTAAAAAAAAAAAATAAAAAAAAAATACTCTTCGGAGTTGCCCTGGGTTTTTGGGAGGGTTTGGGGTGGGAGGGGACGGGGGCCTCAAGTTTTGGGATCCCCTTTGGTGGGTGATTGGCTCCGGTGTTCGGCTATTTGTTTTATATCGGTTTTTTCATGAGTCTCCAGATTAGTTGTAAATTGATCTCCCTCAATGTGAAAGGAATTAGAGATAGTGATAAAAGAGACCGTATCTTTTTTTGGTGTAAAGATAAAGGGGCCGATATTGTCTTTTTGCAAGAAACCTTTAGTACTAGGGAATGTGAGGATAGATGGGATTCATCGTGGGACGGCACCAGTTATTTTAGTCATGGTTCAGCTCATGGCAAGGGTGTATTAGTTTTAATTGCGCCAACGGTAGATATAGAGATATTACAAGTCTTAAGAGACAATGAGGGTAGATATATATTCATAGATTGTAAGTTTCAAGGGGTTAGGTTGATTTTAGGAAATGTGTATTTTCCTACAAGAAATTTTGAAAATGAACAATTGCAATTTCTAAAACAAATACGAAATACCCTTGCTAAGTTGAATAAAGATAGATACCCTGTTATAATAGGTGGTGATTTTAACATGATCAGGGACAATAATTTAGATTATAATGGACAATCTCTAAATAGGATTTCAAATAGATTTAATCGAGACTTTGGAAAATTTATGGAAGACTTTCAATTTTTTGATGTTTGGAGGGTTCGACATCCCCTGAAAAGACAATTTACATATATGCAAAAGAACCCCTTTATGCAAAGCAGACTTGATTACTGGATAATTTCAGAATGTTTAGAGGAAATGGTTATAAAGTGCGATATAATTCCATCTGTGGCCCCTGATCATCATTCAATTTTTGTACACTTATTCGACAAAAGAAAAAATAACATTATTGGTAGGAAGAGGTCATATTGGAAGTTTAATAACAGTTTATGTGAAAATGAAGATTATGTTAAAGAATTAAGGAAAGAAATTCATGAATTGAGAAATGAATTGCAATCTGAAATAAAAGATAAAAGGTTGTTATGGGATTTTCTAAAAATGAAAATTCGAAGGTTCACACAAAAATTCTCGAAAAAATTGGCTGATAAAAGAAGGATAATAAAAGCGGATTTAGAAAGAGAAATACAGTTTTTAGAGGAACAATTGAAAGGTCGTACTGATGCAAATACCTTAGAAAAACTAGAAAATACAAAAGAGAAATTAAGGGTAATCTATAGTTATGTTAATGAAGGTATTAAGGTTCGATCTCGTGCCTCCTGGTATGAATGTGGTGAAAGAGACTCGCGTTATTTCAACCAGTTGATGCAAAGTAATAAAAGAAAAACCACAATTAAAAAAATTAAAACCACAGATGGAAACATCTGCTGTGATGAAAAAAGAATAAATGAAGAAATCAGAGAATTTTACAGTAGGTTGTATGATAAAGTAATGTGCGTGTGTTCAGATAACCTCTTTGATGAATTTTTTCAAGGATTACCTAAATTGGCGGAGTCATCTCGAGAACTTTGTGAAGGAGTAATAACTAACAAAGAATGTCTAGAAATTTTGAAAGAATTGAAACATAACAAATCACCTGGAAATGACGGTCTTTCTTCGGAGTTTTACTATACTTTTTGGCCGGATATTGGAGATTTAGTAAAAGATGCTTTAAATGAGGCATATTGGTCCGGGGAATTGGCTTCGTCGCAAAAACAGGCAGTTATTACGTTAATCGCTAAAGATGGGAAAGATCCTCTTTTATTGAAAAATTATAGACCTATATCACTTCTTAACGTAGATTATAAAATTTTAACAAAAATTTTGGCTAAGCGAATCAAGAAAATACTTAATGAAATCGTTGTGGGGGATCAGGTGGGTTACATACAAGGTAGAAATATTGGTGAAGCCATTCGTACTATAGATGATGTTATTTTTCATACATCCCATTTTAATCTACCTGGCTTTTTGTTTGCTATAGATTTTGAGAAGGCCTTTGACTCGTTATCACATCATTTTCTTCAAAAGGCTCTGACGGCTTTTGGTTTTGGTCCATCCTTTCAGAGATGGGTCAAAGTTTTGTATACTGATACTTTAAGTTGCGTTTTAAATGAAGGAAATTCCACCGGCTATTTTGAAATAAAAAGGGGGGTAAGGCAGGGGGATCCGCTTAGTCCTTACCTCTTTATTTTGTGTATTGAAGTAATGGCTCATAAATTACAACAAGATAATCTGATTGAAGGAATTAAATTTGGAGATGAAGAAATTAAATTAGCTCTTTATGCAGATGACATGACAATTTTTGCTCGTAATGTACAATCAGTGGATAGGCTAAAAGTTCTATTTGCAGATTTTGAAAAACTTTCTGGATTAAAAATCAATAATGACAAAACTAAAGTATTAAAATTAGGTTCATGCCAACATTTGCATTATGACTTCTCCTTCGGCGAGACCGTGGATTTTCTTAAAGTTTTAGGAGTATTTTTCACCTTAGATGAACATAAGAAAGAAGATCTTAATTACAAAGAAATCTTAAGCAAAATTAAAACACTCTTGAACTTTTGGAAGCTAAGAGATATAACGCTCATGGGGAAAATTCAACTATTGAAGGTGCATATCTATTCTAAAGTCCTCTTCCGAGCGTCTCTTACTCCTGTTCCTAAGTGGGTTTATGAGTCATTGGATAAATTAACTTTTGATTTTTTATGGAAAGGTAAGAAAGACAAAATTAATAGGAATACAATGTTTTTAGACTATAAGCAAGGAGGATTAAAGATGTTAAACTTCCCTGTACAGGTAAAGGCACAGCGAATAATGTGGATTAAAAGACTTTTAAATAAAGATGAAGATATGAAATGGAAACGGTACTTTAATTTTGCCACTAAACATTTGGGTGGAGATTTGTTATTTTCATGTGACTATATACCAGGTTTATTGAAAGTAACAGCTTCCAAATTTTACATGGACTTATTAGAAGAGTGGGTAAATATAAGACATACTAGAAGTACAGAGTTTGGGAAAGTGGTGATTTTTTAATAATAAGCTTGTTCGATATAAAGGGAGTTGTATATTTGATAAGATTTTATACGATAAAGGGGTTTATAGACTGCATCATATTTTGGACAATAACGGTAAACTAAAATGTGATACACATTTTCTTAATTTGAATTTAGATGCAAATGATGTTAAAAAAATTAAGCATATTTATGCCTGTTTATCTGTTAGTTGGAAGAACAATAGTGAAATGAATGCAAAGCATAACTCTGGAATCGATTTCAATTTGGGTAAGAAAATGACTAATTTGATGTTTTTAAAATCAAAAGAAATATACGAACAGCTGTTATATAAAAATGAAATTAAACCTTCCATTTTTGACAGAATTAGAACGAATTATGATCTTACCAATAAGGAAATAGAAAGTATATTTTTAAGACTAAGATATTGCACACTGAATAGTCGATTAAGGGAGTTCCAGTATAAACTCTTGCATAATATTTTATACACTAACCACCACCTTTTCCGTTTTGGTCTTATTTCGACCAAATTATGCTCATTTTGTGAAAGGGAAGAAGAAACGTATGAACATCTATTTTATACTTGTGAATTTTCAAAATCACTTTGGGATCTATGTGCAAGAAGTTTAAATTTTGAAATAGATAAATTTAGTTGGCAGGAAATTCTTTTCGGGAAGCAGGAGAAAAGTAAAGGTAAATATCAATTAATTAATCATGTCTTGATTTTAGTTAAATATCTTATTTACAAAAACCGAGAATTAAAATAACCTCCTTCATTGATTGAAATAAAAAATAGTATTAGGGGGGATCAAAGAGAAGAAAAGAAATTAGCAACAAAGAGGGGGACTCTTACAATCCATTTCTGTAAATGGGAAAACTTAAATATTAGACCATATACTGGAGCCCAGAGCCAGTTCTCCACCGGATAGGGGATGGGGGTGTTCAAGGGAGGGTGGGGGGGGGGGGGAATGACAAGGGCTGGGAAAAAAAAATCATAATCCTTTTTTCTTTTATCCTTTTTTCTCTCTGATCATGTCATATATTTTGTTAATATTTCATTTTGTAATTGCTGAAACGCATTAGTATATTAATTTCTAGTATTTTTGAAGTTTGATGTATAAGTTGTATAATTATATTGTAATGGATTTATTGTATAATTTGTAATTATGTTTCAAATAGTTTGTACAAAGTATGTATGTTGATTTGAGAGAATATAATAAAACATCCTTTAAAAAAAAACAACTAGTTTTGGAGGTGGAGGTGCCGTGGCCGAGTGGTCTAAGGCGCCTGGCTATACATGGAAAGTCCGGGGTTCGATCCCGGCCGCGGCACCGATGCCCGTGAGCAAGGCATTTAATCTACAATGCTCTTTTATCCTGCTTTCAAATAAATGGAAATGCTTTATGCATTATTAAAAAAAAAAAAAAAAAAAAACTAGTCTGTGAAATGTGGAACTTTGTGGAATATATTTTTTTTCCGTATAATTTCTACCACTCAGATTTCTTAGGATTTTTACATACATGTACTAGTATAAAGCCATATGACTGAAAAAATTAAATTGCCGCTTTTTTCCCCCGAGGCTCCACAAGGTTCGCTCGTAATTATTAAATTTGGTAGTGGAACTTGTGGAAGAGTATTGAATGCAGACTATTTTAGCAGGACGTGGCGCCGCGGTCGTGGAATTGGAAGCGCTTCGCTCCGTAATTTCGTTCTATAAAAAAATCACTTGAATTAATTCCTTTTAGGTTCAGAGGCAGATCATTTTTAAATCGTATGGAGGAAACTGTTCAGCAAATTAAACTAGCAGTTGAAAGTGGTAGAACAGATGTGATTCGTCTTGCAATTGATAACCATTCTACGCCAAAGTCATCAAGTGAGTACGGTACGAATGATACAGTGAAATGTGCGGTCATCCTCACCGGCAGGGCCGGGAGCGACAGCGTGGAAGCTCCGTAAAGGACCGTAGTCGACCGATATATGAAGGGGGGGGGGGGGGGGTGGCATTTCTGCGCACCTAATATAACTTAACATGAATTTTCTTTATTCCACAAAAAATTGAAGCTGATATCATCCCAAATGTGTACCGGTAACTTCTTATTCTCTAAAACTATTTCACCAGTTTCTCAGAATAATTAATATTCAAAATGTTGATTCCAAACAAATCATTCTGGACTAGCCTCGAGGCGTCTGGGGAGTAAAAAACATTTACTTTGTGAGCATACTCCCCAATGACTCCGTGTCGGAATGAGATTCCCACGATCCAAGTCAGGCTAAATCAACACTTTTCCGTAAGGTTTGGAGCCCAAATTCACCTAAATGGGCCCAAACCATATTAACCCCCTGTTTATTAATTGAATTATGTTTATTAAATAAATAGTGCTAAATTTGAAAAGAAACATTAAGAGCACGAGCATAACTTACCCAGTCTGTTTACATCGCCATTTTAGAATCTTGTTTTCGATACCAAGATACCACACGCGTGTAGAGCAGGGGCCCGTTTCTCAACACCTGGACAAGTTAGTCATATCTTTATCCACAAACCACGGAGTTAGTTCCAATCTTACTAAACCTGTTTCACGAAAGGCTTCCTAACTAAAATACCTTGATATCGATACTATCGGTAAAAAGAGCAGACGAGACGTAGCCTTAGTCACAAAATAGCATAATTTTCAAAAAGAAAGATTATGACGAAATTGCAAATATTGTGATGAATTGGGAATTACATCTTTTAAAAATAATAGCACAGGTAAATTATGCATCATACATACTTATACCATGAAGACTGGGGCATTCAATTGCTGAAAAATGGAATTATGAATAATTTATTTCATGACTAAAAAATCACATGTTTACGTTGAGATGGGTACCCCCGGGATATCCAATTTTGATAGTTTACGAAAGTAAACCAAAACGGTTTTATTTGTAAAATTATGATAATTATACAATGTTTTACGATTCCAAACATCATCGAAATATAGTTTAACATTCTTTTTTTTTATAAATCCTTGATACCGATCTTACGATTTGACAAATTCTATGCATAAATTAGAGATTAGAATTTATCCAAATGTCAATGGGTCTGAAAACGACAAATACAAGTCCAGTTATGGATGGCCTGACGTGGTAGAATTTTTATCGATTAGATTATTTTACTATTTCAAAATGAATGGTTTTGTGGCATTTTACCAACAGTTTTCATAGTTACTTTGTATTACAATGATCATTGAATGCATTATCCCACTTATTTTGGGATGTAATTTCAACCTCTATGATTGATTACGTAAGATTATAATTTTCAAATTTCTCGGCACTTTTGCATGTCATAGTCTACCCACGTGATGCCACTACGTCATTAAGAAAGAAGTTATGACAGGTTCGGAGGTGTCATAAATATTTAGTGAGGTTGTTGTACCCGATCTTGGTAAAGAGGGCTTCGTGAAACGGTTAGCGGACAAGTAGCTCACTATCTCCGATTTAGTCAAGAAGTTAGACTTATGACGGTGTTGAGAAACGGGCCCCTGCAGTCTAAGATTTAAAATATACTTGCATCGCTAATAAATATTACGAATCGTAAGATATTTGTTTCATTCAAAAAATATAACACGTGTTAAATGATATTTTTTGACTGAAACAAATATTTTACGATCAAATTTAAATCAAAGTTCAACACTTCAGAGTTAAGGAGTCGACATACATGACATACATGAAGGGCCTACCCTACGATTTAAAATGCTCCTTTTCGTAAGGACTTTCAATAACCATTTCTTTTATATAGGTACAACTTATCTTGATTAGTAATGATTGTGATTGATTCAGCTATAGGCCTAATCAATATTTTAATTAGGCCCTTGCTATTTTGTTACCGCAGATTTTTTTGTTTAATTCATCAACTCGAATTAGCACAAATCCAACAATTTTCATTGATTATAATCAATTTCAGCAAAAAATGATAATAATAGTGAAAATGAAAGAAAAATAAATGATTTAGCATGTTTAGTATCATCTTCTTTTTGTATCACCTTTTTTTTGCAGAACGTTATAAACATGTTTTCTTTACCATACATAAAATTTCTTTTTAAAAGAATTGTTTTTATGTTGTTAATCTAATGATGAAGCATGAGGGATAAGAGAGATTGCCATCCATTTCGATATTTCAAGTTTGGTTGAACAAAAAACTGGAAAAAGGGTGGGGAAAAGAGGGAGAAAATAAAAGGAAACATGTATATTTCTAAAAAATTATTTGGGCCTAGATTACCCCGGATGTGTTAAAATAAAATCTGTTTTGCCATGCAATTGATGACAGCCCCCATATAAAAAATAACTTGGCGCCATCCCAGATAAAATGCATCAAAGTGCTATCAAATGACCCCCAAAAATGTTTAAAGGTGATATGTTTGTGTGGCTTGCCGTAAACGCATTTTCTCTCAATGCCGACGGTGGTGGGTGGTGTGCAAAGATCATGCCTATGTAGGACATGTCTGGAGGTGTCTTTCCAAGGACCATTCTTCGTATCGCCCAAATCGGCTTTGTGAAACAGTTGAGCGATATATTGTTCTTATGTAGAGCGGTTCTAATAAAGACCATTTCATGACCCTGGGTCCCGTTGCAGAAAGAGTTGCAATCAAACGCAACTCTAAAAATTACGCGTAACTTGATTTTTCAACCAATCAACAGCGCGCATTTTTGACTTGCGATTGATTTTTTGACTTGCGTTTAAACGCAACTCTTTCTGCAACGGGCACCTCGGGCCCCATAGCGATACATGCCCCAGCCAATCGCGTTCTTTTATCATGGCATGGTGTTTACCACTACCACCACTGTTGTGCATACGGGACACTTCGGTCTGAAACTATTGAGGGAGGGGATGCTGCAAAACAAAGTTTCAGCGGAGCATAATCTGACCAAAATGGACTGGTCTGCTCTTACATGTAGTTTGACTTTGAGCTTTCTACACCAAGGGTGTGCAGAATTGGCCCAAAATGAAAGAAAAACAACAACAAGTACGATTTCCGAACACTTTATAAATTCAGTTATATCAAGCAGCAGTCAAGCACAATAGTTTTTCAAAATTCAGCAAACATTTTGATGAACAGTGAGCATGAAAATGAGAAGTGAGTTGAGATCAGTTTTGCTGTTTTTAGATATCAGCTGGAGACTCTGATTGCACCCCTCTGCATTTGACATGTTTTTTTTTTGTCACTTGAAAAGGGTATAGTGTGACATTGTGTTTTCTGAGCTGTGGTAAAATTTGGAAATATTCAGAATCGCTGATCAGCTATTTTTTACCATATATATTTTTGAGAAAAACAAATTCAATTTTTAACAGCTCTTGAGTAAAAGGTTTGGATTACTTTTTTCTTTTTGGTCTGGAAATTATAATAGTCCCCGGCCCTGCTGCCTAAGTTCAATTTAATTTACAATGCTGAATACAAGTACATGCTGTTTTGGTCTCGCCCGCATAGAAGAGCGAGACTATAGGGGTCACTTTCCCAACCGCAGTGGCATTGCCAACATTGAAATTTTAAGCAAGGTTAAGTTTAAGTTTTTAAGTTTTTTATAGGCGCCGCCCTTTCCGACGGCGGCGGCGTCAACATCAAATCTTAACCTGAGGTTAAGTTTTTGAAATGACATCATAACTTAGAAAGTATATGGACCTAGTTCATGAAACTTGGCCATAAGGTTAATCAAGTATTACTGAACATCCTATTAGAGTTTCATGTCACATGAACAAGGTCAAAGGTCATTTAGGGTCAATGAACTTAGACCATGTTGGGGGAATCAACATCAAAATCTTAACCTGAGGTTAAGTTTTTGAAATGTCATCATAACTTAGAAAATATATGGACCTAGTTCATTAAACTTGGACATAAGGTTAATCAAGTATCACCAAACATCCTGCATGAGTTTCACGTCACATGACCAAGGTCAAAGGTCATTTAGGGTCAATGAACTTTGGCCGATTGGGGTATCTGTTGAATTACAATCAAAACTTTAAAAGTTTTTGGATCTGATTCATTAAACTTGGACATAATAGTAATCAAGTATCACTGAACATCCTGTGCAAGTTTCAGGTCACATGATCAAGGTCAAAGGTCATTTAGGGTCAATGAACTTTGGCCGAATTGGGGGGTATTTGTTGAATTACCATCATAACTTTAAAAGTATGTTGGTCTAGTTCATAAAACTTGGACATAAGAGTAATCAAGTATCACTGAACATCCTGTGCGCACTTTAGGTCACATGACCAAGGTCAAAGGTCAATGAACTTTGGCCATAATGGGGGTATCTGTTGAATTACCATCATAACTTCGCAAGTTTATTGATCTGACTTTTGAAACTTGGACATAAGAGTAATCAAGTATCACTGAATATCCCCTGCAAGTTTCAGGTCACATGATCAAGGTCAAAGGTCATGTGAGGTCAATAAACTTTGGCCACATTGGGGATATTTGTTGAATTACCATCCTATCTCTGTAAAGTGTATTGGTCTAGTTCATAAAACGTGGAAATAAGAGTAACCAAGTATCACTGAACATCTTGTGCGCGTTATAGTAGTTTTCAAAGTCAGCACTGCTGCTATGTTGAATCGCGTGATGCAGGTGAGACGGCCAGAGGCATTCCACTTGTTTTAAATGTAATCACAACTTTCAGTGTACAAAGGGGAGAGTTGTACTTGTGTGACATCATCAATGTAGGTCACATTGCCGATCAGAGGATCTCTGTAGCTTTAGTTTTTGTGACATTCTTAAAAAAAATCAAATTTCTTATTTGTCAAATTATTCTCAAACTTTCATTGATCATATTCTTTGATTTTTTTTACAAGCCAACTTGCCCCAAGGGCTTAATTCTCCTTTTAATAACTTGTGAAGAGTGGCCTTGGGTTGGCATATAGCCATTGTTTCCCTGAATAGTTTACAAATAGCATACACATTCTAGCCTTGCTTCTCCGTGGTGATAATTTGTGTAGAAAGAAGGTGAAAGTATGAAAGTTGCTGTAAATCGTAATGAATATAATATAAATTTTAAGGGTTTTTTTTGTAAATAAACATTGCTTCCACCAGGAGTACATGTAGATCCATGCTTCCTCTAAAATTGTCATGAGGCCACTTGTATAATATGCATATGCAAGAAAATTGTAATATGTAATGCAAAGCAGGACATCATTATAGAGGGGATGTACAGTGTAAAGCATTTGATGGATGGCAAGTACAGTAGTGGTGAGATCAAAATAAATAAAAGTTTGTAAATTAATTGAAACATTTATACATTGTATTAAAAATGAATCCTACCAGCATGCTTTCATGCCATAAGAATGTCTTCATTTTATAACCATTTTGTATTTGTTTAAAAGAAAAGTGGACAAATCAGGTTTGAATTCTTCAGCAAGTCAATGTGAAAATTGAATACTGTAAAAGTGGAAATTTTTGCGTATTTCATGGAAGATCGGCGAGCGCGAATTTAAAAACATGCGAATTTATGAGCATCTATTTTAATGCAAGTTTTGAACTGCGGTTCAATTGCGTGTATCGTTTTGGCAAAAAGAGATTGCATAATTTGATCTCAAGAGGGTGGCATTTACGCAAGCAAAGCTTGAGCTCCAATCTCATGTGCATCACGAGAATTTGTTCCAAAGCAATCAAATATTTTTCTAACAGTCGCAGATCGGTATTTAAATTATGAATTTGGTTGAAACATAAATTGCTTTTGCTGTTTGATTGGTGAGTGTTTAGATCTGTTTAGTTTTTGAGAAGATGTTGGGCCGATCGCCCATGTTTGTTGATTGATCCCATGCACTTTGAATAGCCGTAATCCCCTGGTCCTTACCCGGTGCTTGGCCGTCCATACCAAGCTAGCAGCCCTAGCAGCGCCTCCGTTTTGCCTTCCCCGATGTCCTCCCCGCAAAGAAAAGTTGCGCTAAATGTCACAAAAGCTCATGATTAGATCAAAATAATGCTGAATTATGCCGCCCTAGAGCTAGAATTATGATCAGAAAATACAATTTGGTTGCTGAAATATTAATTAAAACCATTCACAGATGGGCAAAAAGGAAGTGACTTTGTGATTAAGGAGTGTGCAGCGCGAATTAAAAAACCCGCGAATATGTTTTGAAGCCGCCAAGCGTGAAAAATTAATCCTGCAAAAATTACAGCGTTTGCTATACAATTATATTTTAAAAAATAAATGATGTGATTTTCTTCTTTTTGGATCAAATCAATTTTCTAAAATTTCTAGAGACACTGACAGGTTTACGCTTAGATTGACAAAAACATAACATTGATATTCAAACTTCAAAAAATAATGAAGTTTTACATTTAAATAAGTTATCTTCCTATATATTACCAAATATATGCACAAACTATTATGTATAAAGAATGTAAAACCACCTTCTCAGCAAGACTTAACATTATTGTTGAAATGGGTCTGTTGCAACTGTCAAAGGGAAAGTTAACCCTATCTAGGCCGGTATTTTGGGAGTTCCTATGGCCGGGGGGGGGCCTCCCAGGCCCCCCCTAAGATCTCGGCCGTCGACCACTTGATCGCGCCGAAAATTGGCACGCGGGTTGCCTGGGACATAATCTACAAGATTGTATAGTAATTTTTTTCATGCGAATCACTATTAAGTGATTATGCTAATTTATGCGTAATTAGTATGCGAAATCATATTTTTTTCTCTAACTCCCTAAATAGAGCTCCAAATGTACTAATTTTTGGTATAGAAACTCTTTGTGGTGTCCTTAGCAAGTGTACATGAAAAAATTGTGATATCAAATCATTTTCTTATGTATTATATTGTTTTTTGCAATTTCTTATGTATTTCTTTGTTTTTTGACCTTTTGTTTTTCATCGTTTTTTCAATGAAATTTGTTGGGGACTCTTCTGTGATCATAAAAAGCATAAAATGAATACATTTAGACTAGGAAAACTAAAAATAATCATACATTTATGAATTTTGGTTGAAAACACAATTTGCATTGACTTTGTACACGAAATCACGTTTTTGAGCAATTTTCGGTCTGACATGCACTTACATAATGTTGCGTAATTTCGGAACCACGTACCCGGGTGACGCAAAATTGGTCTCAAAAGTTGCGCAAGACTTGAAAGTAAAAAGTCAGCGAGCGGCGTGGTCAAAAAATTTCGCACGGCGAAAATATCTTGCGATTCGTTGAGGGGGGGCCTCCGAGGCCCCCCCGGCCTTGATAGGGTTAAGACCCTACGTGTACATGTATGCCAAGTTTTAATGAAATCTGATAAATGGAAAAAATAGTAATGAAGGTAGCCTGTACATGTAGAAGGATTTTAAAGTTATTTTTGACATCACATGCATGTACATGTAATTGTTATCTTATATATACTTTATGCAAAATTTTGCGAAATGTTTCATCATAGTTTTTTTGTCTGTAGAAGCATGTGATGTAGGGACAGTGATTTTCCGTTTCAAAAAATTGTCTTTTCCGTTTCAGAAAATCTTAAATTCCGTTTCAGCATGTCAGAAAACGGAAATTCCATTTCACCATAGACTTTGTACACACGGAAAAGTGACAATTCCGTTTAAACATTGAATAGCAAAATGTCAGAAAACGGAAATTCCATTTCACCATAGACTTTGTACACACGGAAAAGTGACAATTCCGTTTAAACATTGAATAGCAAAATCACAAGTACACTCGCACTGGTCAAAAATTGTATCTGCTACTGTACCAAAATCAAAATAGGATCTATGCGGGCATATATAATATTTTTACAGAGATATTTAGCATGCATACATCCTCACCTTTCACATTATTAGCATTACTTCACGGTGAAATGATATTTCATTGATAATTTTGGGGTTTTTTTGACATCGTTATCATTAGTCAACGGCTTTTGCCATCGTTATCATTAGTCAACGGCTTTTGCCAATCCGCCATCTTGGATTTTATCTTGGAGCGACCTTGGATTTTAAGACCACGATATCGTGCTGTTACATCTTCAAACAAACGTAGAGGGCAGCAACACACTCCGCAGGACCGTGTAGTTGGAACGATATGCAGTTATTAAGCCCAACCTGGCTGGCCGGGTATGGGCGCGGGGTACAATCTAGTGTGCTAATGTCGAGTGCAGTCACTATGTGTGAATTGTCATGATTGTAGCGAAGTGAGATCATGTTTTCTGGGGTTTTGTGGCCATTTAATCTCATTTTTTTGTTATTAAGATAAACTTTAATTAATAAGAACAGGGTGCTACATACATGTAAGCACTTGCCTGATTGCCCGGGGCAAGTGAAAGGTAAAGTCAGGCAAGTGTTTTGAAGTAAAGACCAAAACTACTTACCCAAGAAATTCTCACAGTAGAATTACCAAAATTAGGGTCAATATAATATACAGACCCTAAATTTGGTCATGGCAGGCAAGATAAAATTACTTTGTGTTAAAAAAGAAAGCAAGAACAAGGTTCATCAGTTTATGTCAAAAGAGAGGACAAAAAAGGTCAATGGTTTCTTAAAGGTCCTATGAAATAATTGTAAAACTTTCGATTTTTCGTTGAACAAGTGTTCCCACATCGCAATTCTCTGCACCATTCTCTTTAGAAAAATATTATTTCAATTTCACAGCCAAATGAAAGTGGAAAATTGCCCATTTTCTGTGCCAAAACGCCCGCCCACAAAAATTCTGCAGAACGTCTTTTCGGAGTATCACGTGACCAGTGACGTCACTCGAAGAAAGCAGCACCAGCGCTGGTGGTTTGTTTTGCTGCACGGTCCATAGGTTTCACGTGTGGATTCGCTTTGTGATGTTTGTTATTGTATTTTTGAATTGAATGTAATACAAGCAGATCTTTCACATTACACAATTTTTACCTGCCTGATAAATAACCATATTTTTATGTAGCATACTCAAAATCTGGATATTGTTCTCCGAAAAGCTCTCATTTTTTATTAGAGCATCACTCACAAGACTTATCAGAACGTAATTTCGTGATTTTTTATTTGACTCGGTCCTCGAGCTTGCTCAACTTTCTTCTGGAATTTGAATCAGCCTTTTTACAATTACAAAAACTGTTTTCTGAATCTTAATTTTATGCAAATCTCGATCTTTACAGAATCTAAGGCATACCACACAATCGTGATTTCCAAATAAATTTCGAGCCTCTGGGCCTCGATTCAGTGCAGAGTACGCGGCAGCGCGAGCAGCGTATCCGGCATAGAGATCACTGGCGCTAGTGCACCGTGCATGAACGAATCGAGGAGCTCGCCCAAAGCAAGAGCATCGACGCATTTTCTACACCACAGACGAGTGGAGGCGAGAAAATAAGAGAACTAAATGAGATCAAACATACAAATTGGGACTATTTATTATACAAAAACTCAGATAGATTGTTATTGAATAGAAATCTGGAATTATAAACCTACCAATAGTTGTCAACAAGCCTTTGTTGATCCAGATTGGCATTGCCATTGGCATCATCTTCCTCCTCGTCAGCTCCGTCACTGGCTGCAGGCTCAAATTGATATGGATTAATTATTCCATCATTTCCATTTCTACCATCATCAGACTCGAAGCTAGATCTTTCGGAGAGAGAAGTAGACCACTCCGATGCTGACTCTTCATCCGAAGGGGAGGAATTCGCCATTACTATTAGTAAAGGTCAATCTCAAGTTCAGTAAAGTTAGCTCAGCTCTGTCAAAGTGCACGCAAACATACAGTAAATAAAGCCGAACGCGAGCCGCTAGCGAAAGCCGACTTCTGAAAGTGACGTCATTATGATTGACAGCTCTATTCATTCGTCGGAAAAAAGGTGGGTGTTCCCTGTCAAGTTCTTTGTCAGGGAATAACTCTGAAACCATATTTAATAGCTCTATGGTTTGAGAGAGTCAGATCTCCTTCTGTTAATAGCTCTATGCTGAAACTATCAATCTTACGCAAAAATAGGTCACAGATTCGCAATTTTCATGCCAAAATACCTCTACTAACGCATCTTTAGTTTTAATTTCATAGGACCTTTAAACCGTAATATGTCTTTTTTGAAGAGGTAATTTTTTTTTCAAGGATTTTTTTCGGGCAAGTGAAATACATTTTTGGGCAAGTATATTCAAACTGTTTAAAAATTTAAATTTAATTAAAGTTATGTAGCACCCTGATAAGAATATGAATATATTTTCATTATTTGGATGTATTTTACTCCATGTTCAATAAGTTTCATTTATTTTTCTATGGATATTTTATCCGAACCAATTTGACTTCAGCATGCCATTAAAGTTCTTTGAGTTCACTGAATTTTGCTGAACATCTCATACATTGTTTGTCATAATGTTGCACAGTACAAACATTACAGTTTACAATCACAGCACAGTATTAAATACTGATCTCTCAACACTAAAGACCAATGAACTTTGACCTAGGCTATGCCTACCTTACAAGAACCTACACCAAAGCATTTTGCTATTATGAAAGATCTTTATATTCATAATGATATTTTTGTAACATGGCTAACTGATTTTATCCCTCCACCCTTTTATTATTTGTGCTCGCCACGTGTCAGTGTCCTTTCATTTTGTTCACTGATCCTATCACCTGTATCAGCTCCCACTACTACGCTATATACTGATTCTCATTGCAAAGTAAAATTCACTGAAAAAAATTTTGCTCCCTGTGTGTACATTGTATGAGTGGGGTATGTATTTGCTCTTTCATTTGCAGTGACTTTGTAAGTTCTAGGATTTTCACCTCCTTGGAAAATAGTGATCGAAATTTGTAATTATTTCTGTCTGTTATGTTTTTGTTTTCTCACTCTTAAAAAGGACTGGGATTATATTCAGCATATTTTTTACTTTTAAGTGTACACTGTAGATATACGTTATGATTGTAATTTGGTTATGTCACCTTTGATATTTTTCATCTTTGTTTTCAGATATGGAACTACGTGTATTTGTATTGTTTGAAAATTTGACAGGACTTCAGTCACTTCATATCAATCAGTGATGTTTACTTCAATAACTTGAAATTCAGCTCTCAAAGCTACCCAAAGTAAGAAAGATTTCACATGGGTGGTAGAGGAACTATTGATAACATAGTCACTCTTTGGACCGTACATGAATATGCTGCAGAGATTGCTGGTTTTAGTTTCAAGTAAATTGTTGTTGATGCTTGTTAGAATATTGCTATCCCTTGAATAATTGAATAATGGTCTCTTAATACTTCTTATTTGTTTCATTTTCATGTGTTCTGTATGGGATTTGAATTATTATCCTGACAGAAGTGTGTACGTGAATATGTGGTCAACAAAGGTCCTCATGAATATTTTGAAAATTGAAGAAAAGTAACAAAAATAAATATTAGTTGAATATCTTGGACAACAGGACTTTGGTTGAAAACTGTAAAGAACACATTTTGCAAATTCAGGTCTTGCAAATGATTTGACTGTAAAGGTTGACTTATATGTAGACTCTATAATCTTGGTTTGATTTTGATATTTTCAATATCATCGCGATATCATTCAGTAAAAATTATGAGTATCTTCGATAAAAATAAACTAGTATATTTTAGATTTTTTATTGATAATTAATACTGTTTTCTCAATTTCTTTTCATTTATTGAAATAGGTAACCAAAATACTACAATGGATACCAAACTCTTGGATGCATTGAATTCGGTCAACCCAGACCATGGGAGTATGCTACATTTAGCTGCTAAGGTAATTTATTTTTAAGTAAAATATCAAAACACCAAAATTATGTGCAGGTACAGCATTTTGTAATCAATTCATGCAAAACATTTGTTACTCACCATTTATGTTTGGTTCTTTCCCAAGTTCATTATTATTTTTTAGCAATTTCAATAAGTTTTATATATTTATACTTAGGCATAGTAACTTATTGGCTTTAGACAAAAGAAAATATTTTTTAGAGAAGAATACATTTTGAATAACTATGTGATATAGTTCTATAAAAGTTACATTTGTATCCAGTTTCATTCAATATGTAGGCCTATACTACAATATGGACACTCGACATTCATCTACATGTAGTATAATATTCAGTCGAACAAGGTAATAGGCTACAATTACCTTACTGTACTGTTTCAATGCACAATTTAGATTTTTAATGTGCATATTTTCATGATTCATGATCATCTATTCATTCAGAATGCATGTCATGTATGCTCATAAGTTCCTCCAAATGAGAACTTACTTTGGGAAAAATAGCTATTACTACATTATTTTTGTTAGAGATTCACATTTAATGTGTATTTGAATTGCTTATTACTCTGATAATATGATCTGTTTCCAACTTTCATTTTACTGATTTAATCTGTTTCTCTTATATTTTTCTGTAATTAATTATTGACCAAAAGAGATACTCCTGTTTTTGGAAAGGTGAAAATTAGGGCTCACAGCGCTCAACAAACAGACAGAATAGCTGTGTCCAAGCATTCGTAATGTAAGGATACAATGTTACATGCTGATAAATAAAAGCAAGAAAATTGAGAAAACCTGCTTGATAATCTTATTTTTTAAGATTGAATGATTAAAAGTTTGAATTTTATTTCTTAATAAAATTAAGAAAGTTTCCTCCACAAATCAATCTCATGACCAGATCATAAGGTTGAGTTGAGAAACAGGATGATATTTCTCTTATTGATTTAAACTACATGTGCATACTATTCAAAGCAAAAACTATTCTTGTTTGACCTCATATGGCCTTCTTCAGTATGCTAGAGGGGCACAGGCATGATAGACAATACAAACTATTAAAAGCATTGGGAATGATGCCAATGTTGTTGCTTCCTTGTTGAATATCTATGAGAGTGCACTTCATACTATTAAGTTTAAGTACAGTACATGTACTTAATAAGACAGGGATGTCGATGACAGACCCCTTTCCTGATATTTTGGATGATTAAAAAAAGAAAGGAAAAGAAAGAAAGAATAGAAGAGACAAAAAAGAAGAATATTGAAAAGAGAGAGCCCGGTCATAGTATAGTATTCCCCACCCCTTCAAACATCCTTGTGCTGCCCCTACTAGTAGAAATTTTATTTTTAGGATACCATGTGTTCAATTTTGACATCTGCTGAAGGTCATAAAATCTGAGCTGATCACATTTCCAAATGTATCTTTTTCAATGTTCAAAATTTCCTCTGAATCGAGATTTGAAAGACTACACAACTGGGAATGGAGGATATTGAACACACCCTTTGTTTCTCATATATCTGTGTGCTTTGTAATAGCATTTTCACTCATTCAAATTGAGCCTGTTCAAATTTGGAAACCAACATTGAACCATGGAAACCTGACTGAACACACCCACACATGACGTACACTGTAGCAGTGCTATAGAGCGTGATTTTTAATTTGAATATAATTTGCAAAATCCATATTTTGACATCCAGAAACCATTCATTATCTTAAGCGCTGTTTCATAAAACTTATTCAAAAAATTAAAGTGACTGCTTTACAGGGTGGAATATGAATAGGGAATACTAGTATTTTAATCCCTCAATACTCCCCACAATGAAGTTCATGTTGACAAGGGATCAGACTCAATGTGAGCAAGTTGGTGTGGAATGATTGGAGTCCGTTTGGTGGTGCGACACTTATTAAAAGTCAAGAGATTCCAATTTAAAGGTTGAACAACTTCTGACCCATTAAACAAATATCACACAAGTTACTGCTTCAGACAGTTATTGTAAGAAACCTTTGCATGTTTCTTTAAAAAACCAACCCTTTAGAAAAACTTGGAATAAACTCTCTCATTTGTACAAATCTCTATTCATCGCTATCCAAACAAAAGCTGATGTGAAAACAAGGAGGTTTAAATAGGGGGTTTAGTCTGTACATGGATTGTATGCTTAACCTGTTCAATTCACAGTCTCAATACCCTTCTAAACCCAAATGCAAAGTAATTCTCCTGGCAATGAGACAACAAACCTCACTTGCTTCTGGACCAGCTATGTATTAAGCCATACATACAGATCTGCTCTGTATTTTAATCATTGAGAGAAATAGTGTGTTTACTCGTGTTCGACAGAGACAATTTTACACTTTCATTTTATTGGACCTTAAATGATTGGTGAGTCTTCATAACTTACTTTGATGTTGTTGAATAAACAGCAGGATTAGTAAAGGATTTTTAAAATGATAATCAATAACTTCTTACAAAAAAGAAAGAAAAGGGATTATCCTGTGAATATATATATCATTGTTTGAAATGATTAGATTGGAAAGCAGGTCATCATTATTTTTTTCTTCTAAATTTTGGTATTTATTATATGTAAGTGCACCAAAATGATGATTGCAATGCATTCCAAGTTATTTCTATCTGTGATTCATTTTGCATCATCTGTTGGTTATCACTGAATATAATTCATTCTATTTCAAAAAGAAGAAGCTTGATATTTCAGTTGATAGCCTAGTTGTTTTGACTCCTGTAGGTCCCTCTCCCCCAAATGCATGTACCCTGATCCTCTCTCAGCAACAAGCAACATTTTTCAAAAAAAAATGTTACATGATCATATTGCTTAAGTCACACGTTTATTAATCTATGAATTATTATGTTTATTTTTTCTCTTAGGGTAACAAAGCAAATTATAAATTTATGGTTTATAAATGTGAATTCATCAAAAACTTTGAAAAACATGTACAAAGTTCACCTTACATAATTTTTTTTAATATGTAGATATGAATTAGATCGTCATTTTCTTATTGAATCAAGCAATAATGACACGGATGGTAATACATTGGGATAATGAACTATAGGTATTGGTATTTAGACCATATTAATTCATAAGAACTTTTACCCCCATACTTCTATTAACTTATAATACATGTAAGTTAATAGGAGAAGTATGGGGGTAAAAGTTAAGGCATTGTATTACTTTGTATAGGCTCAAATGATTTGGTTGAGCTACTTGATAACATTTATCTTGATAACATATAGCCAAAATGGTAGAATTAATTACTGTATGATAAGGACCTAATTGAGCCAATGGCCATTGTTCAGTATCTGTTTTGTTTTTATTAGAACTATCTTCATTTCTTCTAGACTTATAATATGACTGAGGGGCCAATAAAAAAATAATGTTGAAAATCTCAATCTGATAAAAGAGTTTTCTTTTTTTAGTCTAATTTGGGATATTTTATAGAAAAATTGTGATACAATATTTTTAATATGACTGCGGATATGTACTGGTACAATTTACACTTTGAAAAATCCTTCATCATGTCTCAAATGTTTATGGCTATTTCTATGTTTTTAAAAAGTTAGAATTCATACCAGTACAAGTGGTATCATCCAAAATCTAGTGGTCTGTTTATCAGTGCTGTCTTAGAACTCCCATTGATTTTATTCTTTGAAAAAAAATTGAACACTACATGTGTTCATGAATATGTCCTGGTAGTACATTTTTGTTTACCCCATTTTTATGCCTTGGTTGAATTTCAGTACTCATTTGTACTGGTACAAACATTTGTACTGGTATTAAACATGTTTGTCTGATGTTGAGATACAACAAAAAGATTGATCAATATCCTGGGTGTGTTTTTATCTGAAAGTGTTAGAATCCTGTTCCTTCATTCATATAAACTTGAATACATAAGCTAATAAGTAGAGAGCTGTTTGGTACTACTGAATGCTAGGACAGATTGGTCAAGAAGTGTTGTTGTTTTAGCTTGTACGGCGCGTATCATTCAGCAGTGAATATTTGTTATTATTGTGTAGGTTAGCCTTCTTGTATTAAAGTAAATGATGTACACATTCAGCACAAATATTTATTTGAATTTTAAAGCCCTATTTGATCAGCTTTCATTCTTTAAGATGGCAGCTTATTTTTTCCTGAATAATTACCACATAGTCCATTTTTAAAGAACTGTTCTATTAGTATTAAATAGAGATTTATGGAGAATGACTTTTGAAGTTTATTGAAGGACAAGTCCACCCCAACAAAAAGATGAATTGAATAAAAAAGAAAAATCCAACAAGCATAACACTGACAATTTAATCCTGGTTGGTATGCAAATGAGGAGAATGACATCATCCACTCACTTTTTATTTTGTATTTTATTATATGAAAATATGAAATATTCTAATTTTCTCCTCACTGAACATGTGGAATTGGTATTGTTTAGTACTACATGGTTCAGTAAAGTTGGTCCTTTCTGTCCAATCTGTAAACAATGACATATTGTATAATTCAAACAATCAAAAACAAAAGAAATAGTAGAGTGAGGGACCTCATCGACTGTCTCATTTGCATGCCTCTGAGTTGTGCATATCATATGAAAGATAAGGGAAACTTTAAAATGTTTTAACTCTCTTGTTTTACATCCAACTTTGATGAAATTTTCAGCGTTATACTAATTTGTTTTTTCTCTGTATGCAATTCAACATTTTTTCTGGGGTGGTCTTTATCTTTAAATTTGTAAAATTGCATGCACTGTAAAAAGCTAATTCACGTATGTTTGCTTACAGATATTTCCACAATTTCAGACTTACTGTATACAGTACTGTGAAAACAATAATTTGTAGGTTTCCATTGTATCACAGGAGAGAGGGAGAAAGAGGAGAGGGGGTAAGGGAGGGGAGGAGGAAGGGGTACAGTAAATAACTTTGTTTATTGAAAGTACTGAACCTCTCGATGTGGGGTGTGTTTCATGAAAGGTCTTGCGAGACGTAGACAGTAACCATTTTAAAAAGTGCTCTTCAGCCAATCACAATCAAGGAAAGTTGTCAGATATGACAACTTTGTTAGATGAAAATTTTTGATGAAATGCTCTCGTGGAGTACATTTAATGAAAGTAATTGTTGGCACTGACAAGAGGAAAACCTGTTGGTCAACAAATAAAACCACTCCCAGGCCAGAACTGAGATTTGTCTTATAAAGATATCTGTACAGTATATTGTTAAAATTCATGCATTTCACAGGATGTATGGAGGTCATTTTTATTCTAAGAACTCACATTTTTTTCAGGATTTAAATGGTACAACTATTGTGCAATCTCAGGCTTTTGTTATTTTCCATTTTTCCTTCATTTTATTTACTAGTTTCAGTCTGTTAGTCGACTGTCACTTTTTGTACAGAAAGCTGTTTACTCAAGCTATTGGAGCATTTCTGGGTGAAACCTTGTTGAGTGAGCAACCACTGAGTTCACTTGTAACTTTGTTCTCTATCCAGATACACTGGAATGTTATTTATCAATCTTGAAGCCTAATATAGAATCCTGTCATCAATTTACTTTTGCCTGGTCAATGGGCTGGTCTTTTGGTGTTCAAAATAGAAGCCAGAACATCTCATCAATCTCATCAAGTGTCATCCTGCTCTGCATTGATATACATAGGTGGCACTTCACAAAGTTCAGAGTTAGCTGGCACCCATTAGTAATCATCTTGAGCAATATCTTTTTCTGACAACAAAATACATTGTGAGAGCTTTGTATCAGATGGTGATTCTATGATGGTAGAAATCTGACGGTTATAAATACGATACAACATCGCTTTAAAACATTTTCCAGTTTGCTTTATTCAAACTCTCAGGTTAGCTACCATCCATTGCTTATGAATGTCCCTTCTTGATATCATTTACAGCTTGGTAATGCTGATGTTGTAAGAGCCTTGTTGGTGTCTGGTGTTGATCCTACTATTAAAGACAGTCAAGAACAGACAGCTTACGACATCGCTAAAGCTTCCAAACAACTCAGCATGGTCTTTCATGATGTTCTTCTGCAGTCCATTGCTCAATCCAAGTAAGTTCTGATATTATTATCAGGGGTCTGTTTCACAAAGCTTTTCTTAAAATTATACACGACTTCTCGAATTACAAGAATAAAGTGCCAGAATGCAAGTATAGTTTTTTTTCTTCAGCATTGTATCTAAAAATGACTGGATTAAATCAAAATCATGTGAAACATGGCATGTAATATGTACAGTGTGCAAAGATTCACTTAAAAATCATAAAGTTTAAATGTAATTGATTATGTAATTGATTTATGCACCCTACTACTGTACATGTAGGCCTTTAATATTCTCCTTACGTGTAAAGTGATCTGTAACTTCATGAGCGGCTTTATGGAAACAACTCCCCTCCCCCCTCTCTCTCTTAAATGAAATATGAATTTCATAAAAATATGATGAGGACCATATTGACTAACCATTGGCTTAAACTAGTATCTATACAGTAATACTAGTAGATACAGTGTAACAAAGTCGAAGTTAAATCTTTTCTACTCAGAAGAGGTAGATATGAAATATAATTTGCATTTATCTGCCCTAAAAAGCCTTAAAAATTGCTATGACTTTGGTGAATACATGTATTGGACTATATTGTTGACTTGCATTTGAACAGTCTGTGATGATTGTTTCTTTTTATTTAAACACGAACTGACATTTTCACTTCATACAAAAGATAATGCATGAAATGTTCTTCGTGCCCATTTTACATAAATTTCTTGAATCACGACATGTTACACCACATACAATTAAAATGAACATCTGGTGTTGATGAATTGTTTACTCAATCAATAGAATGCCGAGAGGATAAAGGCTATTTGATATTTACTTTATGGATCTATCTGCCCGCACTCTTCAATCACTCTTTGCATGTGTCTGTTTCGGAAATGTGTAATTAATATTTATGTCTGGGACTGACCTTAAATGTCACTATAAGAATTTTAAAGAATTGAAAGAGCAATTTTGTAGATGCCTTGCTCAGGGGCACAGGATCTTTGGTCAGGTTTGGTTCGTCTGGCACTAAAGACCACTCTGCTATGGCTCTTCTATTATATGTACACCTCCCTGTATATTTTGGTAAAAAGGTTTTTTTATCATAAAATCTTATTATTTTGGAGGGTGAGAACACCTTTTTTCTTCTGATAAATTTTGTAAGTAAATATTAAACTTGTAGTTGATTAAAAGCCAAGTTCATTTATACAGCTCAAGGTTGAATGAAATCTATGTGGAAAATTTCAACAAGCGTCAGCGTAATCAATGAAAATTTCGTTAAAATTCATGGGCATTGTATGCACTGTAATTGTGCTATCTAATCCTTTAAAGTTTGATTGATGATTTGTGGTACATATGCATTTCCTGCCAAACATTTCTGAACATTACAGCAGTCAAGTTCAGTTCCGCAATAAGGCAGACCAATATGTATTTCATGTACACATGCACAGTTGTTTGTTTGAAAACTCTTCATAATTATGTACATGACCTCTGAGCAGAAAAAAATGATTGATCGTGGTAAAGTAGGCCTTGTTTTTTGTTTTTTCCCTTATATCATACCTTTGCTATAAACTAATGATTGTTCAGCGCAGTTCCCAAGGCCATGTCCAATGCTTTTCACTGAACAGCATTTTATTGTGTTTGTTAACTTGGCTTCTTAAACAGAACAAAGTGCTGGGAAAGAAATAAAGTCCTATTTTGAAATTGATGTTTGCCAAAATCTATTTTCTATATATGAACCCTATGTGAAAGTTGATCTGTTCAGCCGTAAGTATTGATTCTGTCATGGTTTGTTAACCACTGTAAATAGTTATACCTCATGTGATCATAATTCTCTTATTATGGGCTGATGATTTTGATTGAATGTACAGCACAGTTTTTTGATAAGTAACACATTCACATCCATCATTTCACTGTACAGTTGAATGAAGGAGAAGTGGATAAGGTCCCAAAATGTTTTTAAAACCATAGCTTGACTTGCTTTTAAATTACATGATGATGACAGTAGTGATGATGATGAAGAAGAAGGAGAAGATGATGATGACAGTGATGGTGGTGGTGATAAAAATGATAAATAATGATAAAGACAATACACGTGACAGTGATGGTAATGATCATGGACTGATGGTGATAAAGATGATGGTGCTGCTGATATTGAATTGAACACATGTAGGATTGTTTGTGATAAAGATGATGGTGACAAAAGGCGGTTTCAAACCGCCTCGATCACAAGAATCCCCGTTAAATTACAAGAACTTTTTTAGGCTGAAAAATACCCGTTAATTATTCCTGCATTCACACCGCCCTGAAACATACCCTTCGGGATAAGTTCCTGAAGTTACGAGCATGCGCAGTATGGTCTGATAAGCAGGCAAGGCGCGAGATTCAAAATCACTAGCCCAGTAGCCACCCACAGCTCCCGCGCCCAACGACACGCTGGGCTAAAAGTTCCCGTAATTTGCTTTCACATCGCCAAAATACCTGCGACCTTGGAAAAATCCCCGCGAAAGTTCTCGTAATTTTGCCAAGTACCTACTATTTAGCGGGTATTTTCTTTCGGGGAGATTACGCGTAGTTTGCTTTCACATTACCAAAATACCTGGTATTTTCTGATCGGGGTAAATTTCCCGATCAGAGAATACCTGGAACTGGCGAACTTCGAGGCGGTCTGAAACCACCTAAAAATGACAATGAAGATTACCGTATTTGCCGGCGTATAGGCCGCACTTTTTTTTGATGAGAAAATGAAGCAAAGTCGGGGTGCGGCCTATACGTGACGATAGTCAAAAGCCGCGTCCAGCGAACGCTGAATACGTGGTCAAAACATCGCGTGTGCGTACGTATGGGACTACAGTGACGCTTTCATTGTAATGGTAGTTAAAACAGCGCGTTTATAGGATGAAACAGTAAAAATCTTTACTTATTTAATCAAACATTTTCAGGACCGGTACGTGATATCTTACTTCTCAAATCTAATTCTGCTTAGGTGTAAATTTGTTTCCATAAAACGCAGTAGAGCTCAGAGACCGTGCCAGCGATCTGACTGTCTGGGCGGCCGGCAATGTCATGTTTAATACCAAGGCAGGATCTAGAGCTTAGAAGCTCCTTGTTAATACGTTTGCAATGTATGGCTTCCGCGCTCTAGCGCTCGCACCGTACTGCGTATACTGCGGGCCGGGTACTTGCCAATTGCAGGCAGCTTGTTCGCGGCGATCCAAGACATGTATTGGTAGACTTTTGTCGACAAAAAGCATTGTAATTGTAATGAATGTCATTACTATTTATTTATGAAATTATGTGGAACATTGATTTAACATGTTTTCATTTCTATCTTCCTTGCAGGAGCCAGGAAGATTAGCAGCACCTCGCTCTACATTTTTCAAATTTGTTTTTACATCGTCATCGATCGTAATGGAAAATAAAATATTTACCTTTTGATCTTTTTTTTGTTTTGCATCTCCAAGTCTCATCGGCCACTAAAAAAAAATAAATAATAATAAAAACCTACCTTGCGATGTGTGCTGTGGTCTGCTGCGGGAAATGGCGGTAGTGGTGATGATCTGATTAGGCTGGTTGGTTGTGAATAATATTTTGGATGAATTATGTGATGATAATGGTGACAATAATGATATAGTACGATTGTGTCAATGAATTGCTATTTGAAAATGATAATTAAAGTTACAACATTGAGATGAGTGAATTAAATTTTAACTTGTTAGGCATTCTGGATTATGATGATGACGACGATGATGATGATGTAGAGCATGTTTATGTTGACAATAGTAACTGATGATGCACGATTTGCACGCGTGCGATAATAATGATGACACGTACGTGATACACGATGTTTGCATGCAATTTAATATTCTATTGCAGGTGGAAAAATAGCGTAAGTATTAAAAAAAGATATCATGCCGCCTTCAATATTTTCCCGCTCAGGAAGAGATCGAGGGAACATGACAAGGTATGTCAATTGAAATTGCTTTGTGCGTGAATTAATAACGGTCTTTTTCAAGACCACAAACTTCCAAGAAAGAATCAGTGTTCATCTTTATTCATAGGCGGCGGAAGCGGGGGGGGGGGGGGGGCATGCAGGTCCCCCAAAAAAATTGAGATGGGGGGGGGACAATCCCCCCTAAATTTTTATTTGATAACGTTTTTTTTTTGCTTGTCAATTTTGTTTCCTGCACCCCCCCCCTAAATTCTGGTAGACCCCCCTTAAAATGTCTCTTGTCCCCCCCTTAAATTTAGGTTGATGACCTTTTTTTTTTTGCTTGTCAAATTATTTTACATTTGTTACAATTTGAGATGAGGACGATCCCCCCTAAATTTCCACAGGAAACAATTTTGTTTCCTGTGGACCCCCCTTAAAATGTCTCTTGTCCCCCCCCCCTAAAATTTAGGTTGATGACCTTTCTTATTTTTTTAATTATTTTTTTTTGCTTGTCAAATTATTTTACATTTGTCCATCACAAAATTTCAGGTAGACCCCTCTAATTTTTTGGGCTTCCGCCGCCAATGTCTTTATTTCACTTGGTCTTTACCTCTCTCAGTCTTTATTTCTCTCATACGACATCGCCGACTTCAATAAAAACAAACATTGAAACACCGCCCGTGCTTGTGTATTTATTCAACTTTATTTGTAAGAAAAGAAGACGTTAATTGAAAGAAATAAAACATTCGCCGCGCTTGTTTACCGTCGCAGCGCTTGTTTATCTCCGCCACGCTTGTTTATCTCCGCCACGCTTGTTTACCTCCGCAGCGCTTGTTTATCTCCGCCACGCTTGTTTACCTCCGCAGCGCTTGTTTACCTCCGCAGCTCTCGTTTACCTCTGCAGCCCTTGATTACCACGGCCGCTTCTTCACGTCGATGGTGGATTATTTTCCTTGCGTCGCCTTCCGAAAAAGATGAAATACGGTAGTAAGAAGAATTAAAGGATACACACAAAGAAAATTCACGAAAGTGATGATTATAGACAAATTATATATGAATGGAAAGGTCTTGTCTTTTTATACACAAATATGTCACTAAAAAGTCTTACAGATGTTGTGGAAATGCAAGAAATGAAATTAATAGAGACCCTTCTCAGCCCCCAGCCGCCCCCAGGCAGACATTCACGCGATCGAAAACAGTCGAGAATAATGACGTCACATGATCGACTACACACTATCTCTCTGTGCATAATACACTGATACACCTTCCTGGTCTCTATTTTTCTTCGAATTTACCGTTTTCTTCATGTGTTGTGATATCCGATTTCGACATCTTCAGACTATAAGAGAACCAGAACTGTGTTACTTTGTCCATTTTTATTGAGTTATGAACTGGAAAGACCGATTTTGTCCACTCGACAGTCTTCGTTGTGTTGCTCTGATTCCAAGCTGTACGGTCCCATTCACTTGCTGCCGATGCAGGTTACGCTGTTTGATCCAGTCAAAAGTCAAGGTAAGCATGTTTGGAAACTGTAGTCTGTACTTGTTCTGACGATGCATTCAGGTCAGATGACAGATACAGATCTGATATAATTTTAGAATCATGCATTTTGGCATGACTACTATTAAAATTAAAAAGTCTTTATTTTAGAAATAATGTTTTTGCACAATTCCAGCAGATTTTTCTTCACAAAGACTTCAGTCAGATTTCTAAATAAACTGGTCAGGACTCAGGCGATTAAATTATTTAGGAGCACTGGCATGGACCATGGCTGAAAATATGCTGTTTCAGAGGAATGTTTGGCATTATCGTAGTTTTTGTCACCAGTCCATTCACTGCCGTTTATTTCGTCAACGGCAGTGATCCACTCCCATTGACTTTGTACACAATGAACGCACAAACACCAAATTTCACGATAAGGCCAAATGTTTTCACGATAAGGCCAAATGTTTAAGTTTTTATTATACACAGGTCTAGTATCCAATGCGTTTATGCTCAGGAGGGCCCTGTATCGTATACATCCAGATACACAGAATTATATCACCATAATGCCGATGTCATGAAGCAAGACAAATTTTCAGCAGTGGTTACCCTGATCATGCTGATTCCTGGCCAAAACTAGAGTCTGGTGTTTCTTTCTGATTAGAGTGCTTCTACATATGAATGCGTAGTGCCTTCAACATAAAACAATGAAGATAAATGCACTCTTTGTAATGACACAGAGTACCGTACCTCAAGTGATTCACTACCGCTAAGCGGTAAGTAGAGTGGGGCCTACACAAACATCACTTGAGCGTTGAGGTAGAGCACCAGTGTTCTGAGTGGAATTTTTCAGGTGTCTAAACCTACTATTATTTGTTGTTGACCGGGAATTACATGCCACCGCACGTCGTCAATCATCAAGATAATGAAATTCATACTTTGATTTGATTATTTAAATTATTTCTTTATTTTTTCTCTCTTCTACACACAGATCTGCACACTTGCTGACTCTGGTGACTTCTGGTCTCTGCTTGCTACTTCAATCTGGGAGATTCCATCATGTCCTCTTACTGATTTGGATATAGCCATTTTTTTCTTCACTCTTTCCAGGAGCTACGATGCAAGTTTTGGACTGATAATGATGCAACAGAAAATTTATCTTTATCGATCTTGGAAACGATTTTGAGCACAGTTTTGGAGAGAACTAAAAAAATTGACTTGGACAGGAATACAGCTTGTCGAAAATAAGAACACACAACTTAAAACGAAAAAAACAATTTTAATGTTATTAGGGCATTTTGCAAGAAATTTTCTAATCAATCACACGTCCCAAATCAAGGGTAAGTCCTTTGATTAAAGACAAACATGTACATGTAGTTGAACTGCTATTGCAACTCGACCTTATTACGCTTGAATTTGAATTTAAGACTTACGCTTGATTTGCAATGGAACATAAGTTTCTTGCAGTGCCCCATATTTGTGTTTTGTTATCAGATATCTAACGTGCTGATTTTTCTCGAAAGGTATAATATATTTGTCCTTTTAAACAGTATTTGAATATGGGTACGCCTTCTATTTGTTTTCCACAATATTTATTGCATGTACATGTATGAACAGAAGTGAAATATTTATTGTGAAGCACTGAATGTTGTGTGCTGTTGTGTGATGGTTCATCATTTTTTTTGTTCTAAGACTGTAAGCCTGGTGGGTGTGAGGAAGTGGCCTGGATGAAAGAAAAGTGAACATGTGCCCAATTACAGATTTGCATATTTTAAGACAATTTTGTTTCTGGATAAATATTGCTATGCATTCCCTACATTAAGAGTAAAGGAGAAGTCCACACAATCAAAAATTCATTTGAATTTAAAGAAAAATAAGATATTGCAGGAAATTTCATAAAAACTTTGATTCAAATTTATATAATTACTACTCTAACATTGAGAAATTTTGCCTAATTTATAAAACGATGATATGCTCATCTGTGTCGATGTGCAAATTACACTAACCGTTATGTCACACGCACTAAGTTCTTTTGTATTTTGTTGTTTGATATATTTACATGACATGTAGATTTGATATTTAATTTTCTATTTATTTTCTGAAAAATTTTCAGAGGGATTTTAATTCCTCCAAATAACATTTAGAGTTACAGTTCCGTAAATGTAACCTATTGTGTTCGGATGAAGAAATTCCTATACTCAAATCTGCAAAGAATTAAAAAACAAAATGCCACAAAAAATTAGAAACGAATGTGATGTGAGTGACAACACTAATTTGCATATCATTGTTTTGTGACTGTTTTGAGTAAAAACAGCAAGGGAAATTACTCTATTCAAATAATTTTTAGTTGATGTGGACTTGACTTTTAACTCATCCTGTACCCCTCCCATCCCAAATAAGAGTAGAATCTAATCAAGAACTTGAAAATCAAAAGCAGCAATTAAATAAGATTTGATAAATACAGTTCTGAATGGGATTTCACAAGAAAAAAAAGCTGGGTAGGGACGAGAAGGAATAAAAAAAAATTACCAAGTTAATCCGAGTTTTGAACCAGGGTCCTCGCACACGACAAAACGATGGCCAACACGTTTGGCCACAGACCATTCTCTACATTACTGTGTGCTTTTAAGATATATGAAACAAAGTCCGCTCGCCGCTGTGGGCTTATCATGTTTCGGCAATTCAACTGCAATTTCAATCATTTCGAGATGGATATTGCCATGTTATTTTGTGGTTCCTGACTTTGTTACGTAATGAAATTTCATAATTTTTTTTCAGTCGTGACGAAGAATGTCTATGCTTTATATTGATTATAATATCAATTTGTCGCAAGTGTGATTTCTAAGTGAAAATATGCTTTGTTTATTCAAATATATTTCTTGAAAAAAAAAATCATTTTTTCTAAGCTAAATATCGGTTACCAAAATACGTTAAATGTGCACTTTATTTCACTGTTCAGTAAATTCAAACTTTTATCTATATAACAAGACCAATCTTGTGAGGAATAAACAATTCTAAGAGCAAAAAACGCTGATTGGAAAGATCGTCTTCAATGGGCTGCTGTCAGCTCAGCTGCTCACGCTCATTGTGTGACGTCACTCAGCTGGAGCTCGCAAGAGGACTGATGGAAGGCAGAAATATGGCATGAAAATAAATCATTTTTGAGAGCTGATTTCTGCAAACTCTAATGACTATTTTGAAAAGTGAAGTTATATATCTGATTAGTAATACTTCCCCTTTACAATGATGACCACAAAAAGGCATTATAAAATACTTTGGATTCTTCGGGTGTCTCCTTTAAAGCATGCGTGTTTATTATTTCCCATTCCGCGGCGATTGTTGAACAATTTTCCAACCAAGATTTTGTCCGACTTCGCCGGGAATTCTGCAATTCTGTCATGCGCATTTTTTTTTTTTTCAAAGATGATTCGCAAAATCGGGGGTGCGGCTTATACGCCGCTGCGGCCTTTACGCCGGCAAATACGGTATAATGATGATGATGATGGTCATAAGGGGGAGGAGAAGAGGAGGATGATGATGATGAAGAAGAACAAGAAGAAGGAGGAGGAGGTGATGATGTAGAAGAAGACAATCATGGTGGTGACTCACAATCAGTAAACTATCTAAAAGTGGTTATTTTTTAGGGATTCTTGAGGCCCCTGCAAATGGCATATATGCAGATGTCACAGTGCATCTCTGTAGCTTACCTGCCTTTCTAGCTAATATCAAAGTAGGAACAGCATCACTTTCTAACATTTGATATTTTTGGGCTATTTTTCTTTTAGGGCAGAGCAAGTGAAGCAGTTGCTAGATAGTGGTCTTGATATCAATAATAAAGATGAAGCAACAGGCGGCAATACAGCCCTACATTGGGCTGCAAGCTTCTCAGGACTAGAAATCATCAAAATACTCTTAGGTAAGGCTTGAAATAAAACGTTTTATTTAGAACACAGTTCACCTTAATCCTACTAGACATGTACAGTACATACACAAAGAGACAATACATATCTTTCAACATTGTTTTTTATTATTATGTTTCCATTCATATGATTTTGCATATACTGGGCCTCCAAAGTGCTTTGAAATGCAGTCTATCTTCATAACTGATGGTTATTTAATTTCATTTCAAATAATACCAGTCTGTTAATCAAATTAATTCTCAGATCAGTTGATTTTTTTGTGTATAAGAGATACTTAATTTTCAAGGCATTGGATTTCAGAATATTCTTGTTAATTGAAAGATCTTGAATGTAATTCTTGGCAACATTGGGTTGATACACTTTTCTATTGAAGGATAAGATTTATGGTCACTCGCCAATTGACCTTTAATAAATTCATTGGCTAGTAAAATAATTTTTGTTTGTATCAATATGTAAAGTTGGTTTTTGTTTTCCATGTTTGATGTTTATGCAGTTGTTATCTCTTAATATGGATATTTCATTTGTTTTGATATAAATGATACCAATAACAATGATTGTTGATTGAAATGTTTAACAAAGTTAAATTAAGTTTATTGGATGGATACCTAGCAACAGAAAGGTTTCATAACTGAGTTTGAATGCCTCTACAGCTTGTCTGAAAAGTCATTGGAAATAATCAGTTTTTCATTAGCAGAGACACATTTTCAACATATTTTTTCTGTAAGACATTGAAGGATTTTTATAGATTATGGCTAGTTGATGATCGCAGATGAATTTCATTCAAATGACCAAATTCATCAAAATCCCCCATTGATACTATGTGATTTGAATCTTTGAATTAAGTTGCTGTTTTTCATGTTATATAGAGTACAATGCAGACCTGAATGCTACTAACTCCGATGGGACCACACCCTTACATGATGCTGTCTTGAGGGGGGATGTTGACATTGTGAAGGAGCTGGTAGCAGGGGGTGCAGACATCAATACTAAAGCAACAGGAGGGTGAGTAAAGTCTTTAAGGTATAGGATGGCCCAGCATCAAAGCTCAGAGACATTTTGTACACAAAGTCATTTGGATATGAGGCCTTTAATTCAAAGGGGAAGTTTATCCTGACACTTGGTTTCATTAAAAACAGACAATGAATGAAACAAAGAATATTCAAAGTCTTTATTTAGGGATTCTGTCTACATGTATCTACAAATATTCTATTCCTAGGTGCACAGTTGTTATTGCCTTGTCATCTTTAAATGATTAAAAATTTATTTGCTGTTTTGCTTTCATGCCATTCAGTAAATCTGAAGGAAAGAGTCCATTAGATTTAGCAGAGGATAGTCAAGAACTGAAGGAAGTATTAGTCCCACCAGTCATCATGAATGGACATGCAGAGAATGGACAGAATGGTGAAACAGTAGAGCAGTCTGATGATGCAGATAGTGAGTGTTCTATTCTTATTATTAGTCAGGGAATTTAATGAATTACACAGGGAGATTTTAACATTTCTGACATAACCAAGGTGATAACAGAAGGTATTTGGACTGCTTTGACTATATTAAATGTTGGTAATTTTGCTAATGACCACCCCCCCCATTCCCCCCAAAAAAATTGAGGTTATGGCCGACAAATTTTTCAAATCAATTTAAAGGGATTTCAAATTTTGCAAATTAAGATTGTATGCCCCTACATGCTCTTAAAGCTTGTATGGTTTAGTCTGTTGATATGTTATTTTTGTCTCGCCCACCAGAGGTGAAGGCGTGACTTAGGGATCCAAATGTCGTCCGTCCGTCACAAACCTGTAATGACATATAACTCCACAACCATAAGTCGCTTTTCAACCAAACTTGGATGGTGGATGGACTTGGGGGACCTGCATGTTATGCTGCAGTCTGAGGTCACATGGTAAGGTCAAAGGTCATTTCAGGTCAACGTTAAAGTTTACATGCAAGACTCTCTTATGACACCTAACTCCACAACTGTAAGTCGCTTTTCAACCAAACTTGGATGGTAGATGGACTTGGGGGACCTGCATGTTATGCTGCAGTCTGAGGTCATATGGTAAGGTCAAAGGTCATTTTCAGGTCAACATTAAAGTTTACGTGCAAGGCTCTTATGACAAGTGTTATTCCATCCCAGTCATTTCACAATGAAGTTTCGATATAATCCTCTTGCGTGCCCTCAAAAATCATGATATTTCTTTTTATTTTCATAAGTGGGCGAGACACAAAATTGCTTTTGCCTTGTTTCATGTTTAATTGTAGAGTAGGTTGAGTACTGTTATGTTTTACGTAGGTGTAGATGTGCCTTTCTTTTCAGTCACATTGGAGGAGGTCAAGACCGAAGAAGAGAAGGATTCATCTGTCAAGGATGATTCTACTACAACCCCAGAGGTAAGAAGGACCTATCCACTTCAGATTATTTACACATGGTCACATGTATGAGCCATCTGCAATGTGTTTAATTTAAATGCAACTTGCTGCCTTGCATTGACAGTAATAGGTCTACGTTTTTTTGTAAAATTCATTCCTTTATGATAAACTCAGTATATATATCAAATCAAATCTAAAGAAATTTTGAGAACTTAATCAAGTAATGTATCATGACGTAAACTGTCAAATTTTAATATTTACATTAAAATTTTTTTCATTTGTCTATTGTGAATTCAATAAAGTGGCCGTAGTATACAAGTGATATGAAATGAATACATATGATAGTTTATTGAAAATATTCTGTGCAGGCTGCAAGTCCTCAAGTATCATCATCAGTCCAAGATGAGGATGAGGAAGATGACGGGGAGGTTGAGGTAGAGACAGTAGAAGAAGAGGAAGAGGAGGAGGAGGATGTCGAAGAAGACCCAAGGCTGGCCTTCCTCTGGCCCAAACCTCAGCAGCTTGTTCAGAAGAATGGAGCCAAATTTACTCTTAGCCAGGATTTCAGTGTACAACTAGCAGCTATGCCTCAATCAGGTGATGACTGATTTGTATTTTACTTGGTTTCATTTTTTGGAAAACGGCAAATTAAACAGTTATGAGGACAGCTCATTTATAATGCTTACAAACATCAATAATAGAAATTGAGCATACAATAAATGAAGTTGACATAGATTAGTGTAAAGTTACATTAAAGGTCAAGTCCACCCCCAACAAAAAGTTGATTGAGTCCAAAAATATAACACTGAAATCGGATGGAAAATAGGAAAAGTTATGACATTTTAAAGTTTTGCCTATTTTTTCACAAAACAGTTATATGAACCATTCAGTAATATGCAAATAAAAGAGTCAATGATGTTCCTCACTCACCATTTCTTTTGTTTTTCATTGTTTGAATTATACAATATTTCAATTTTTACAGATTTGACAATGGGGACCAACTTGGCTTAACCTTAAGCTATTAAAATAATGGCATTTCCACATGTTCAGGGAGGAATACACTTAGTTTCACATGACAATTATGAGGAAAAAAAGAAATTTTCAGATATTATGTAATAAAATACAAAAGAAATAGTGAGTGAGTGATATCATTGTGATCATTTGCATACTGAACAGGATGTGCAGATAACTGTTTTGTGAAATTAAGTGAAACTTTTTAAATGTCATAACTTTCGTATTTTCCATCTGATTTTGATGAAATTTTCCGTGTTGTGCTTGTTGGATTTTTCTCCTTTATATAAATCAACTTTTTGTTGAGGTGGACTTAACCTTTAATATAGACATGAACATAAAAAATGATATTGAATGCAGAAGTTTTACATATAGTTAAGTTTATACATGATACCAAAATTTCTGCATCTGGAAAAGTATATGAGATATGTTTTAAGATGTGTTTATTGATTTTGTTTCCAAATTTGGTTGCAGCTCTGAACATCTGAAAATGCATAAAATTTAGGGGATTGAGACAAATCTTGACACACTTTGCCCAAATCTACAATAATATGGTGGTTTAAATAAAAATACAATCTTTTTTTGTTCAGCATTGATCTCATCATTAGTTGTTCATTTTACATCTGTCAAAATAATGACACCATTTATCAACTAATACTAGCTTCAACATGGTAGTTGATGATTTGACGTTGTACAGGTACCCTTGAACCCATGGTTGACCTCTGGACGATCCAGTCAGCCGTCTTGATGGAGAAAGGCTATCGTTGTGTGCTGGAGAACTCTGTAGTATGCTTAGATCCTACTGCTCAGATTGTTTGTACTATCAACCCTCTGCCATTTTGCAGAGAGGAAAGCTATAGGTTATCAGTCAGTGAAAAAATGGTGAGTAACCTCTTCGTATTGGTTTGCATAATTGACGCCTGTTGCCATGGTTAAGCACGCTATTTTATTAACGAGTCCACTGTTTTGAATTAATGAGTCTACTGTTCAAAACAGTGGAATCATTAATAAAGTAGCATTCTTAACCATGGCAACAGGCACCACTTTGGTGCACTATGACATAAGCGTATGTCAGTTTTGGACATTTTTTAATCATACATGGTAAATTAAGCATAATTTATACAAAAATCTGCTTAAACCATGGATGGGTTCAACCGATGGTTTTCCAAACCACTTTTGTGAATTCAGGCCAAAGAGATTGTGTGCTGGAGGGCTTCATAGTTTGCAAAGGTCCTACAGCTTAGATGGGAAAAAATCCCTTCTTGGCCAGGTAACAAAGCGATAAAGAAATGGCAGATAAGCCTTTTAAACAAAACATTTGTACAATTATACTTTTATGAACTATTGATAATAACATTTTGAACATGATTTGACAAAAACTTACAGTTGGGCTTCATTGGAAAAATTGCTTGTACTCTTTACATGCTCTTGTGCTTTTCACTGTTGTGTTGACCATAGGTCATACAAAAAAAGTCTACATTTGTGACTCTGACCAATGAAACAATCCAATTGCTTCAATAGGATTGAAAGCTGCAGTATTTAAGTGTAAGATAATGCTAGTCAAGTCTGAACAAACTTATTCCAATTTAGGAGATGAGCTGCCGTAATACAGAAAATTTGAAAGTGTTTTAATGCACTTTACTTTAAACCCCTAATATTCACCCTCAATGAGACCATGATATTTTCTGGGGTTTAGAAACATTAAGCAATTTGGAAATCAATGAGCCACCATTGGAAAGGTGGGGGGTGGGGGTGATACACAAAAAATAATAAATAACCAATCATTTTTCGTATTGTACCTTCAGGTGACGATTGTTGCTGCTGATCTTCCCGGTCTATGGCATGCTACAAGTACATTTGTTCAGTTGGTCCAACTCTGTCACAAGGATGGCATTCCACAACTTGAGGTAAGTCAAGCCTATAAACATTACCAAGAGAGGGTTCTTAATCTTATTTAACCTTCAAATTTACTCTTTCCCAGGAATTAATCGCCAATACTGATCTCAATAATAATGATAGATAATAAGAGTGCATGATAATTGGTGTACTTATCTATGCACTTGACAATAAACAAAATATAGAAGTAAACATATCAATCAGCAAATGTATGCCCTATAACAAGTAAGTTATTACAAAGGTAAAATTATTAATCAATTCTAAAAAAAAATATTTAAATCAAAGTATATCATAATGTGACTAAAAAAAATCAAAGAAAATGAGCAAATTGCATCTATGTAGATGTATTTGATTATTTTCTTGTCTGCATCCATCTTTCTACACACAGGTGCAACGAAAAAACAATTACATCCAGATCCATATGAATGAAAATATTACACATAGATGATGAACATTTCATATTTCATGTTTCTTTGTCTACTAGATATCTGATTGGCCTAGTATCAAACATAGAGCTGTCATGTTAGACTTATCAGCTGGCAGAGTACCAAGGATGGTGAGTAAGCTTCATGTATCAGAGTGGTGTTTCACCCCAGTCAAAATTATTAACTGATGTTCAAACGACCGCTAAAAGAAAGACCATTCACAAATTTTGTTTTGGAGAAAGTGAGAACAAAAAAACACCTTAAAATTTACCAAATGTTCCCTAAATTCATATACCGTTTTTACATGGATTTCTAATGTTTAGCACGACTTTTAGTCAAACTTGACTTTTTGTGAAACAATGTATCAAAACGAAGATTGCATTAGACTAGAACTATTGACCTTCACATGGTTTACAGTATCTCTTTTATATAATATTATTGGATAAGTTAATATACTCATTGACTTGTTATTATTCACTTGTTTTTGTACTTTTATACTAAGAATTGGGTCATTAGAAATAGAGTTAAAGACTTCAAGCTCTTTTTTTAAAGGATAAGAATCAGAATTTCATCAATGTTTTAAAAAAGCAAGGTATTTATAGTGATGGGTGAAAAACAAACTAGATATTTATATGGATTGGATGCTCATCTGTTTTCAATCATGTAAATAAATGTATACTTGGATAGAACATGAAATTTGTGATCAAGTTTGTAATTGGAGTTTTGTTTTTATTTTCAGGATACCCTACTTCAACTTGTGAATAGTTTTGCTCAGCTAAAATACAATGAGGTAAGCAATAAGAAAGTCTGTACCACATTCAGTGGGAATCCTTATAAACATCTTTTCATTCCTTTCCCTTCCTTTTCATCATAGACAAATAAAAGTGGATAGGGGAAAGACTTACAGAGATGCTGGTTGGGATGCTTGCTAAAATGTGCTGTTTCCACACGTGATAAGAACAGTGATGGTGATGAAAATGACAATGAAAATTATGATTTTAAGGAAAATAAAAACACTGGCTGTCACATATCCTTTGTTTAGAATAATCTAACTGTATAGATAAGTATTGCTCTTGTATTTAAAAATATTTGACACCAAATTAACTTTGTTGTTTCATTCTGATTTTTCTTTCCACCATAGCTTCATCTGTATGTGAAAGCATACAAGGATAGTCCTATACATGACACCATGCCATATTCTGGAAGGTAATTTTCAACCAGTTTTCAACCAAGTATTTTTAATTTACTTTATTTTCAATCAGAATTGATAATGTGTACTTGGTTTAGTTCAGTTTAGAAAATAAGAGAATGTTGAAATATGTATTGGTATTTATCTGGATTCAGCAATTTGATGATGTAGATCAGGGCTTCTCAATTTGCAGCTCATATACCACATGTGGCCCATCAAACCTTGGTGACCTAGGCAAGCCATTATAAAAAATAGGAATATTGGTTTTATACATATAGGTATGATCTGAACTTCAGACTACTAGTTCAGAGTTCACTACACATGTTCGATAGTGGTGTAGTTCAGATGAATAAAAGTAATTAAAAACTTCCATTAAGACTTATTTAGGTTATGGAAAATGTGATAAGTTCAAAATTTCCCAAAATGTCTAACATGTATATTTTTGTACAATAGTGAACATCAATGTTACATTTCTTTGCATTGTTTTCAGCATTTTGTTTTTCATATAATCATGAATCATATGTATGCAGTTTGTGACATTTTCTGGAAGTCACATTAAACATTTTCAAAGAGTGTTCAACTTCTATAATCACTACATTTACATGCTGACTTTGATTGATCTCATGCAGTGAGTTGCTTGACCTGGAAGTGTTTTGTCAGTGGAGGTTCATCAAGTTAGTTCCTCACATTGATCTGATGGAAGATAGTGACCTTTCACCTCCTCTCTTCTCAATCTTCCAACAAGTCCTATCAAGATTTGGATCCACCAAGTAAGAGCCATGCATGTATTTTAAGTTCATTTATTCAGATTCAGATATTTTTATTGTCCAATTGCAATCAAGTACAAATGGAAATTCAATTTGTTCGCACAAAATAATTTAGAATATTACATGATACACACAGAAGATTACACGATACATATAATAAACATTATACAAATTAACAAGCAAAGATAAGAGAAAGTAAGATAAAGGCAGTGGGGTAACATAATTTCAAGTATGGCTATTAAATGCACGAATTGACACTGGAACAAAAGAATTTACGAAGCGTGAGGTTCTGCCGGGAAGGGATCTCAGACATTTGCCTGACCTCATCAAATTATGATATTTATGAAGGGCATGTTTCTCATTGATAAGGATCTCTTTGGCTTTTTCAATGACTCTACCTTTATTCTCGTCCACAAAGCACCCCTTTTCTTTTGTTATTTTAGAGGCTTGCTTTTCAACTCTTTCTAGTTTGAGTATGTCCTCTTTCCTACTTGCATGTATCCAAACAATTGAATTAAAAAGAAGTGCACTTTCCACCATTGCTTTATAAAAGACCTGCAATATCCTCTCTTGAACATGCGCGGTCCTAACCTTTCGAAGGAAAAACATTCTACTTCGAGCTTTTAAAAGTGTGATCTTGGCTTGGGGTATCCAGTTAAGTTCCGTATCGAATTTAACACAGTATGTATATACAAACAATGCAAACAATGTATAATAAGAAGAGGAAGAATAAACTGGGTAAATAAACCTTGGTTCATGCACACATATATGATAATTTAAATGTACATGTAATAAGGGAATTTAGGGATAGGCTAACAAAAGCCATGTGGCTTGTCAAGTTTTGTTGAGTTGGCTACCCTAGTGGGGGAACATATTGGTTTAGCAACATCAAATTATAACCTGATATAGAACTATTAAAATGCAAGATAATAGAACAACAGGACATATATTACTCAAACTTTTATGACGAAGCATCAGGGGGAAAAATCAAGAAATCAGCTTTTTAAATTTTTGTTTCTTTAAAAGTATTGATTCAGACTTGATATAACATGCCTAGGTGGTTTGTCAGAAAGTTATTTGTATGTTACTCACGATCTGTGACCTTTTCTAAGTTGCTAAATTATAGTGATTCCCATCAGATCATGTTGAAATCTAGGGAACGGTTGATAAAAGTACTTGTCAGATGTGTTATCCTACAAAGTTTGTTTATCCGACAGTTACCTGTTATACATTATACAGTAACAGTGCTTCTCAGCAAATCATTATCAAAGAAAGTTGTCAGGTCCGACAACTTGTTGGACAAGAAATGTTGATGAAATGCTCTTGATCTTTGTACATCAAAATTATTGTTAATGAGTATGTTAATGCAAATCTTGATGCCTTTGAACACTATGGTAACCAAATGCATTTCTACTTCTTTTGCTTTCTGTGTTGCAGGGTTGTGAACATTGGACCAAACTTGACAAGGAAGCTGTTAGATTCAGTGCCTCCTCCAAGCCCTCGTCCAGAAACACCACAAGATGGAAACACCTCAACAGATCAGTCAAAGACACCTGATCCTACTACAAAGAAGGAATCATCGGACACCAAGACAACAGAGTCTGGAGAAACAGAGACGGAACCAGAAGCAGAAGGTAAACCTGGAAGTTTGGTGATCAATTGTTAAATGGCAATGGCCATTTAAGATCAATGTTATATGCACGTTTTGTTTAAAACACTGGTCAGAAACCAATGAATGTCGTTCTTTCATACTCAGTATTTCCTATCAATCGCAAACCTTTGTCGTTTGAATCACTGACCACAGAGGTAATAAAATCATCGGTAAATCAGCCAAAATCAACTTTGATTTGTTAATCTTCATAGAGAAAAAGCAATGAAATGGTATATAAAGTAATGTGAGAAGAGAAAGATTCAGTATACTCTTTTACTCCTGCTGATAAGAATGATACCTGAGAATGCGCAAGTGTGAATGCAAACATCTTGTTAGTAGTACCAGAACGTTTTCATGGATGTTTGCAGTATGAAAGCAAAATTCAAAGAACTCATTTAGGAAGGCAAGAATGTGCATTATTTTCTTAAGAAATGTGAATGTCACATTGCATGCTAATAAACAAATGAAATTTCATCTCCTTAGAGTACTTGGAGAAATGCTGAATGTGCAAATTGCTTATTTGTTTTCATTATTTGTCTTTTTTTTCTGATGTGAAAATGTCTCTAAACTATGATTGAATGGCATGTTTTAAATGACTGATTTTCTTTTCTGTATGGCAGTACCACAAGAGGATGAAGTAGAACTCCCAAGACCGTCACCATTCATCCTAAGTATACAAGATCAACTGAGGTTGATAGGCGTTGGAAGGAATCAAACAGCACTCTTCTGTGCTAATGTTATCTCTGTATATGAGGCCAGCTTCAAACAACTCCCCATTGGAAGTGTAGCTATGCTGTATGGCTCCAAAGTAAGTTGCACTCTATACTGCCTTTTCCAGTTTGAAAAATTCCACATGGTCAATGAAATTCTGTTGACAATATTTGTAATGGTTGTTTGCATGCTTTCTATCTTACCTTCCTTTTTATATTTAAATGTGAGGAATAGTTTTCTGTTCAAACACCTGGGCACTTTTGTTCCCCAAGTGCAATTCTTTGTATTAGTGCTATGGTTGGATTTAATTATGGAAATGGTACTCTTAGAAAATTTAGTCATATTTGCAGAGCACAAGTGTTTTCAAATCTGACTATCAGCATTGACCATTATGGCTTGATTCCTGTTCATATGAGCTTTGTGTGATCCAATAAATATGGTATTTGGAATTTTCAATGTAATTGTTTCTACTATAATGAATATGAAATGAGCAAGTCATTATTTTCTCATGTTTAATTTCCCAATCCATTTACAAAAAAAATGTATTTGGATGATATCTGCTTGTACAAACCTTGCTGAACTTTAAGATCATCAGTTTGGCATTTTGTTTGAGCAGAGAGAGTAACTGAACCATTTGTTTAGATAAGATTCCGAGGCAAGGGTATGTAAGCCATAATACCCTTGTGCGATGATTCCTATACAGATCATTATTGTCATATATTATATCCTCATGAAAATCACCTTGATCATCTGATTAGCATTGGTGTGAAGAACAATACTCCCTTGTATAAGGATTCTTGTACAGACATTCTACGTGATTTCTTGTATGTGTAGAGTCGTATATATTCAGTGTTTAGAGTAGTATATATTCATTCTTCCTCTGCTGACTACTGTATGATTGATTGATTGAGGTAAATGGGTACTGTCAGGTAGTATTTCCTCTAAAAGCTGTGAGCACCGGAATCGGTAGACTATCTTAGCTGGGGTATAATAGGGGCGCCTTGAGCACCTTACAAGGTGGATACGTGCGCTATTTAAATAATATTATTAATATCTGATAATATGCAATAGCCAAGTGTAGAATAGGATAGATTTCATAACTTATCACACTTCTTGTATTATAATGTATGAATGCCTTTAAATTGCAAGCACGGTGTAAAGTAAGCTTTTATTATCTTTCGTTTATTTAGACATTCTGACATTATTGGTTATGTTGGTTTCATTTGATCAGAAGTATATTATCCTTATTTGTACAATGTTAATTCATCCCTTTAAAAGTAAGCATGGTTATTTTGTTTCCAGAGCAACTCTGACTTTCAGAAATCAGGAAAGAAGCTACTTGGAAATGGGTGAGTTATATGTACACAGTCACATATTCTTGGTTGCAATAGGACTACTTTCCCTCCCCCCTCCTATCTCTCTTGCTTGCTTTGATGGATGCCAATTGCCAATTCATAAACAAAGTACGAACTATTGTAATCCCCTTTTGAAAAGTTATCTAAAATATTTGTTATATTTGTTATGAATGTTGAATAAGGAAGAAGAGCTCAACATTCCATAAACCTGTGGATTAAACTTTCAATTTAGTCTGAAGTTACACCCCAGTTTAAGTATCAGAATACCACTCATAGTTTTTAAGCAGGCTGAGTTGATATGTAATTTTTTTAATTTACATTTATCACATTTTTTGGTCTAATTTTTCATCTCCTTTCAGACAAGGTTTCTATGTGTGCCCTGGAACAGGTGTCTGGAATAGGTAGGTTTATTTATATTCAACAAATTTTCAAACTGTACTCTTGCAGAATACATCTCAGGAATTAGATGTTACATTATTATAGAAAAGGGGAATGGTTTATTTAAATCCTACATTCAAGTTATGTGTTCTTCCAAAAACAAGTTTTTATTTATTTACAGAATAATATTCAACTAATTGCCCTTAAAGTGTTAATTGTTTGTACATGTATGTTCCATGATCAAGTGACTATGTAAATCATTTTGAATAGTTGTCACATTCTTTTGACTAACTAGTACAGTCCGACCTCTCTTATCCGGACACGTTGGGACCAGCACCAATCCGGATAAGGGATTTATCCGGATCTGGGAGACCCAATATTAAATACACGCAGCTGCGCTGCCGGCTGCCTCCCCAGGCCACCGGCGGTAGCTACACTGCACTATTGTAGTGGGCGTACGGTAAAGACAATATTCACTGCAGAGTCAGTGCAAATTATACTTTATAGGCAGTGTTTTTTATTGAAATGAAAATCGATCGATGGCCAAAACTCTTGAATAATTTACCTGCTAAAATGACTGAGGTATACATCGAGCATACTTCGAAAGAAAGTGAATGACTCGATGAAACCAAGTTTTAAAATTAGATCATCGCGGCGAGTATCGCATCTTCGCAATGTCAGCCATTGTTCCACTGACTGTAGGCTCAAACATGATAGATGGCGCTGTCCGTATTGAGGCCTAAAGTTAGCTAGCAAGACATGTGTTGTTTTTCCCGCGAATCAAAAAGAGAAACGTGATGAAATGTTTGCGCTGCAACCGGATTTACTGGAAATCATCATTCCTAAAGTTCTTTTGGTGATTTGGGTGAGATATTTTCATGAAAAATATGTTTGGTGTAGGGTGACTATGTTGGGAAATATATATGTAATCAGAGTGGGTTTATGTATAGGATTGAGTTTAGATTGAAATCTCATTTCCTCACATACCTGTACTAGATTTAAAAAAAAAAAAAATCTCGGTAAGTGTGCGTCCGGATAATAGAGAGATCCGGATAAGGGGAGGCCGGATAAGAGAGGTCGGACTAACTAGTACTTCAGTTGTTGTTACTTGGGTTAGAATCTCACATTATTAATCATTTATCATTTATTGCATTCCTTTATAATTAGATAGAACACCCTCATTCAAAGTAGTATAATTTGTTGAAATAATCAATTACGTTTGCATCACAATCTTTTACACTACTGTTGTGATACATATATTTATATTTTCTATAGTTTGAATCTGATGTTATTTTTGCATTTCTTTTGATATTGTTTATTATTCCTTTACATCTTTGAATTTGCTTCTTTCAGTTTGGGTGGTGGTCCAGAAGGCTCTATCTGTAACATATTTAATGCCATCAAGACAGCTACTACAAACCCCAATGCCATTGGTCTCCTATTGACCAACTGGGCTGGTTGTACATACTCAAACCATCCAGTACTTAGTTGGCCAGCTTACATCGCTGCAGCAGGCTTGTCTTGGAATGCATCAACACCTCTGGTGAGTTATATCAACGTCGTTGTCATTATCATCGGGAACTCGGGGGGGGGGTTCACAAAGATTTAAGTGTAATTAAAAATCTACCTTTATCTTCCAGTTGTGAGTGGTATATTATGCATCACAAATTGGTTAGATCATACTCTTAAGAAGCACTCCACACCTCTTATTGATCATTGAGATTACTCTTGTATGTGACAAGGAACAGCTGAAGAATTCAGGCGAAACATTTTTGTGTAGTCCAGTATGTATACCTCTATTTCCACTATCCAACACATAACCAAGCGTTTTCTGCAATCAAATGAAACTAGAAATTGAAACTTAATTTGGTTTTCAACCAACCAAATGCTAATATTTGGTACTTGCATTTCATGCAACAGGCTTCAAATTTTTTGTCTCTTTTTAAATTTTTTTGTGGTTGCAATTGTGAGTGACTAAGATTGCAAAAGACAAAGTATACATTTGAATGACATTTTTTTTTCAAAGGTGTTAAAATTTTCAGACCCAAAATGAAAAATTTTGCTATCAAGTAATATTGTTGTTTGTTTTCTTGCAGGAATTTATCCATGGCAACCTGTCTGCAATGATCAATCGTCACATGCTACAGGACCCTGACTCACCGCTTGGTGAAGCGATCCTTGAGGTCGGTCGCATCGATACCTACCTCACCCAGGCATCACTCAATCAACTAGATCTACCCATCACTCACAAATCAGTGGTCATACCGGCCAAAGAAGGCTCCTTCCTCTGTCGTGTCATCCAGGATACGGACAGTGTTGATCTGGAGTTCATGTCACTGGAAGTCATCAATGTAAGTTGTCCTAGAGTCATGGTGGTAGTATTATGACTAGATGTAGACTGTATTGGTTACGTGGACAAGAGTGTTAAAAAGGAGGTTGATGGGTCTGTATTTGTGAATTATTGATGGACTCATACCATCCTCCCACTGATCTTTTATAGGGTTGGTTTTGCTCTTTGTGCCTCATCTTGGTTTGATACCATCTTCACAGTTCCTCATTCATTTTTCCTTCTGTGTAGACTGCCATGAGGAGGATACGCAAGTCACAAACTTCTCTGAATGCTGTAGATAAACTCAAGCTCGACAGGAGGGTTTATATTCAGGTTCATCTTACTCTAGACTTGATGTTCTGGGCTTGCAAGTAAGTATCAAACACTTTAAATGCTGAATCAAGTATGAGGGGCAACACAAAAAAAAATATATGGATCAAGAGTATCAGTACTGCGTAATAACTGCTTAACAAAAAAGCAAAACAATGTGTGTAGAAATTTATCAATGCAAACAATGTGGATGTAATGGAAATTGTCTACAAAATGTATAAAGCCCAGTTTTCTTGCATAATATGTTTCTTACATAAAATTGAATGAATTACACATATTTAGAATCACTCTAAAAAGTAATGCAGTTTTAACAACTTTGTGAACAACTTTGTGAATTTACTGTAATAGAGAGTGTAGATGTTAGAGGTATCCATTGTTCAGAGTTTAAAAGAAAATTGGCACCATGAGAGATATAGCTTGACATACATTTTTTTCTTCCTAGGATTGTAAGAGCTTTAGTGATTGCTGGTAAGAAACCCAACCATGCCCAGAGTGGTTTCAATGTCATCAACGTAGGACTTGCCAACTTATCTGCCACCACAAAGACAGATTCAGCTAATAAGTAAGCATATAGATATTTACTTTTTTTTGTGTTAGGTTTTAAATTGATTTTCATTTTTTTTGTTTCCATTTTGTTTTAGCTGAAGTAGGATAGCTCACACCTTTTTCAATCTGTTTCATAGGAATGAAAATCCAATTTGAAAGACCATTTACTCATCAGGTTTCCCAGGGAGTATTTAATGAAAGTACTTGTCTGATGTTTAGTCTGACAGTTACCATAGTAACAGTTGACACATGTGCGTAGCCTTTGAAAATCAAGGAAAGTTGGCAAGATGACAAAAGTTGATGAAACTCATTAAACCAATAGAATTTCTCTAATGTATTGGTAAAATATGGGCCAATGAATGCAAATAATACAAATGCACAGGCTTAAAATTGAAAAAAAAAAAAAAGACAGTAATTTTGGACCTGATATGCCAAATATAGTTAGTTTTGAAAAATTACATGTATTTTAATATATCTTGTAGGTTGCTCAAATAGTGCCCAATAGTTTTCAATCTTAGATTTGAGATTACAGTACACATTTTGATTTTCATGATAATAATGGTATATTTACTCAGGGTAGCCACTTCAGTTCTGAAAGCTGTTCTCCACCATGACGCCCCTATAGGAATGACACATAGAAGGTCTTTTTTTTCATATACTCTCATTGTATAACAATACATAACCCAAAGAAGGTTTGGAAGTTTCAAATGCCCTGATAGGATATCCCATGAAAGCCGAGATTGCTCATTGTCTGTTGACCCTTGAGTTTACAATGTACATTTCAAAACTTTCATTCTACCCTTGGAACTTTACGTACAAATGCACCTTATGATGGTCGTTAACCATGACATCACTGTCCCTTTTTATTACCCAGGTTATTGAGTATGATGGAAGAGTACAGGACGGTTTGGTTAGATCAATGTTTCCAGCCTGGTCTTGAGGATTCAGGGATGTTCTTCAAAGGTGTCCTCAAGCATTTAGTACCAGAAGGTGCCGAAAGGACAGAAGATTAGTACTGAAAGGATTTACTTTATAATAGCCATCAGTGCTGGAGCCAGTTATATCATATCTCAGAATATTCAGGAGAGTGGGGGAAAAAAATATTACACTGTATACAATTTGATCGTCTCTGCTTTGGTATCGCATAGTGGCGTCATTTTTTGTGGTAAACAGCTTGGATATGGACAATAGGACACTTAATAATTTTTCAAGTCATTGAAAATTAAAAGAAATTAATTATTAACTTTCCTCAAAAATTTTAGATAGGAGGTCTTGTCAAATCTGCAACAATATATATGAATATATAAGATGATATTGAGAAATTTATTATTTTGGGAAAATGATTCCTAGAATGACCTTGTAACCTGTATCAATTCTTTATTTTGATAATGGATATTTCTATGATTTTACTTTTTGTATGATTTCATATTTTACCTAATGCTTATATTTCCAATTCAAAGATGGTGAACAAATATGTTTATATGATACTTAGAAGTATTAATTATAGATTTATTATGAAATGTATATTTTTGCTTTTACATTAAATGTATTGTGAATTTTATTTCTTGGTGGGTCATCTTATCCATATCTTATATGACTTGAATGTTTTGTGTTTGCCTCAGATAGTGATTTTAAGTGCAAGACAAATTCTTGGTCCTCTAATACAAAACGTAGCAATTGATCCTGGGACTGACTAGATTGTAGATTATGATATGCAATCAATCATCGTTATCAACATTAAAATCAATTGTTGAGCCTTGTGTTATTAGATCCTGATGTTGTTAAGAGAGGTAACCTGTTGCTGCAATTCTTTGACCACACATTCTTCTCATTCCACTAGGCATATTATAAGAGCCAATGTGTGTACTTTGTTCATATTCAGGGCCCCCGTTTCTTGAAAGCATCATGACTCCAGCACAACCCCATCTCTATGGAAAGCCAAGCTGGACAATAATTGTCTGTGAACAGACGTATGCTTCCTATGTTCAAATATCGTTCTTTTGGGCATCTTGTCCTATCATTGTATTGTGCAGCTTGGCTTTCCATAGAGATGTTATCAGGCTGGAGTCATGACAATGATGAAATGGGCCCCAGGTGTCTTTTTGTGAATATTTTTTTTTATACTTTGACATGTTATATCTGTTTCTCGTGAGTTATTGTTTAGTTACTGGAATATCTGTGATAAAGAATCCATCTTGAAAGGCTGATCATGATCATTTTTATTTTATTTATTTGCAGTTCTTTGAAAATGTTTCTGCAGACGGCTTACTTGGAAATGTGTAATGAATCTGTGAGAGATATTTCACTCAAGGAGGAGTTTGCAAAACACCTTGAAATTTGGTGTATGTGTTCATGTTAGATGCTTTTATCAACAAAAGCAAGATTTTTTAAAATACATTATGCTTATGTCTATAAATTTATCGTTTCTTTTTGAACATTTCATTTTCTTTAGATATTTATCAGTGGATGATTGAGTTGAGAAAGCTAAGAGGCGTAAGAACAGAATTGTTTTTTCTCTGTGTATATAAAATGCTTTGAAAAGTACATTACGTTTATCTTATTCCATACAGTAGTGGTCATGGTTTCCAACCATGAAAGTGCCTTACCAGGGTATGTTTTACTGTTTATTTAATTCACATGTTTCTCACTTTCCTTTCACTCTTTATCCTTCCTGTCCTATGGTATCAATTCCCCTGTATTGTAGTTTGCCCCCCCTCATTTATTTGCTTTTTAAGGACACCATAATGACTAATACCATGGGCAAGTGTCCATGTTGAAAGCCATTCCCTGTCATTTTGTAAAAGTGGTCCAAAAGAACTAATGCAAGAATTCAGGAAGAAAGGGGTTTGTTCTCCCCTATCAAAATATCTTGGTGCTGCATTGATCTTGAAGTTGCATGCATTTTCCTTTTCGTCTATTGTAGTAATTAGTACAATACCCATAGTTGGTACAATGTTACTTTATTGACACTACCTTTGATTCAGTACTAGCAAGTGAGAAAAAAATGCATTTAATTTTATTTTTGTAGGCAGATTTTTTTTTTAGCATGGAATGGAATGATAGGATATACTTTGCCAGGAGATATGGTAAGATGGCAGACAGTGTTTGATAATTTGATAAGCATGTACATTCCCCCAAAGAAAGGATAGAGTGGGGCAAATTATGCCTCATAGCGTGATGGTGCTGGTACTGATTGCTGCCATTTTTATTCACTATTCATATGGGATAGGATGGTGGATGCCTTTATGTTGAGAGCTGCTTCCTTGATATCCATATAGTGCCATATGCTAGAATATTCCTTGCAATTTGCAAATAATCTGAATATTTGGGGGTAATATGATTTTTAGTAATAAAAAGAAATGAATGTTCCTTGTATAGCGGTATCACTTTGTATTGAAATTCCAATTTACTCCTCAGGGAGTGGAGATGATGCATATTGTGTGGAAAAGAATGTAATTACTACAGTGGTATTATTGGTTCAGTACAAAGAGTTTGTTTTGCCTGACTTGTATGGTAAGACATCTCTTGTAAGCAAAGCTGTATTCAAGGGAAGTAGATCTAGTAAGTATCTCTTTGAGATTAATGCTATATTTCTGAAAATTATACTTATTTTCTGTTTTTACGTTGTTATTTACTTCAAGAGCAATGTCTAGTTATGTGATTTAAGTTTTGATTTTTATCTAGATGAATGTTTAAGAAAAAATAAAAATAGAACTATTGTATCTCTTTATAATTGAATCCAAGAATGGTTTCACAGTCAATCTTATACATTTATATGCTTCTGGAAGTCTGTCATGAACCAATTAGTCACTGATTTTTGTTGACAGTTGTTTTAAGCTACAGAAATTCTTACTTCTGATTGGCTGAGATAAAATTTGTAGATAAGAATCACATAGAATCTGCCACACAAACCACTCCCCTTCAGGAGAGAAAACATCCTCAGATTTTGATCAAGTCCATGGCCTTGTGAAATAAATGATGCAATCAAACTTACACTTAAGAATGATTGTAAGTCAATAGCAAACTGTGTACATATAGTTGCAACTGTGTTACAGGGCCCCATCTTATAAAGACTTGCAATTGAGCCAATCAACCACAACTATGGAAAGCCAGCAACGTCAACATCGAATATTCATATTTGTTCAAAACATTTTCTAGATATGATTTGTCTATTCATAGTTTTCTTAAAAGTTCAGTGTGATTCTCTTTGTTTACGAAGGACATTGTGCAAAAAATTTCCTAAAGAAATATTATGTTATTGATGGATTTCCATATACTTGAGGTTGATTGGATCAATCATAACTCTTTGTAAGATGGGGCCCAGGTGTACTGGCTCAGTATTTGTTTCTTATTTCAATGTATAGTAGTGTTATTTAATTCATCTACAGAGTCTTTCTGTTTATTCTATGACTGAACATGTGAAGGAGCTTCAAGTTATTTTTTGTTTCTTGTATGATATGATGTAATGGTAAACAACAAATATGATTTTTGATAAAGTTCCTAATGGGAATTAATAGTGATATAATTTCAAAATTCAACTGTTCATGATTATGAACATATATGCCTGTCATCAATGGATAAAGAGAAAAGATATCTACAGATTTGAGTATTTCAAATGAAATAGTAGCAATAAATATTAAGTTTATATTTATATCATTGCATTCATTCTCTCAGTTCTCATTATTTTATGTTCTCTCATTAATTGAAAATGTTTGGATAAATACTATTCAAACTAATTTATTGCTTCTAGGGACTTCAAATGCCAGATTAATGTCTAAATACGGTCCTATATTTTCGAGACATCAATGCTTAATTTTCAATATGTGATAAATGTTATAAACTGGTCAAGACAATTGTTGGTAAAAAAAAACTTTCCCACAAACTCTACAAGATAGGTTCCCTCTTTCACAATTTTTTAAAATGAAGCCATGGCAGTTTATTGGCCGAGTTGGTTCAAGTTTCATGAAACAGGAACCTGCTCTACCAGCCTGTACAAAACGTTCACCCTGACCCTATATGCAAATTCTGAATTGAACATAAAGGGAAACAAAAACCGTGTGAGTGCACTTAAAAGGAATGATTTCAGTTTGTTTCCCCAACAAACAATTTCATTTAGATGTTATTAATATTTTGTTTGATACTGTTCTTTATTTGTAATTCACATGCTTATCCCCCCCAAAAAAAGTTAAATTTTAATTTTTCCATCTTGGGAAGTATTCAGGGGGAGAGAGAGAGAGAGGGGGGGGGGGGGTAAACTCAAGCCCTGTCACATCCATCTTCTCAAGTGCTTCCTTCTGAGTAGGCCTGAATAAAGTGTGTATTTGATGGTGACTGTTTTGGTCATGATAATGGTGATGATTAGGAGGAGGATGGTGATGATGTTGGTGATGATGATGAAGATGATATTTATGATGATAATGATGAAGATGATGGTGATGATAAACGGATGATGATGATGGTGATGATGATGATAAGAATTGTGATAGTGAAAATGGTGGTGATAAAGATAACAATAATTGTAATGGTGTGATGGTATTGTGGTAAAAGTGTAAAAAATATAATGTTAGGGTATATACCAACGGTGAATAACAGTTGACGAATCATTGGCCTAATTTTATATTTCTAATATTTCCCATAACTACTAAAAGTTCCCTGAGAGGAACACATTATAAATTGCAATATAAGCACTCAGAATTTGCCTGTGTTTGTTTTAAAGGGGGAGTGAAAATTGCCTCTCATTGACTTTGCAGAGGAATACGGGTACGGGTGGGGCCCCCGTCAGTAGCATTGTCCCCCGCCCCCCCAAAAAACAAACAGACTGAAGAATGTAAGGTAAATGCGCTTCTGCATATGCCCCAATATTTTTTAAATTATAAGTGCCGCATCACTTTGACTTTCTGCATTAACTCATTTTGTAACAACTAGGACATCACTTATCATGCAAACATGTATGGAGATATGATGATTTTATGTTAAAAAAATGGAAAATGGGAACATCATACTAATCACCTGTTGAATATTCATGATGTAGGCCTACATCTTGCATACAGGATAAATGTTCCCACAAAATATTGCTCGATAAACTTCAATAACTTTCTTATTTGCTATCAGATTTTGATAACATTTTTTTAGCATTCTGCTCAAGGTGAATTTTCCCCTAAATTTGAATAAAAAATTTTCACCCAGGAGTAGCCTATCAGTATCCCTTTACAAAAATACCAGTGATGCTAGCTATATGTGTATAAATTAAATGTGTTATGTAAACAAAGGCAAGCAAAATATGAAAAAGGGAAGTAAGCCTATATAACATACATTGCCCTGAAAAAAGACCATGTAAAAAAGTAAATGAAACAAGAGAAAAAAAGAGGGTGGAATATGATGTTGAATAAGAGGGGAGGGGCAGCACCTGGGAAGCCCCAGAAGCCCACCCCCCCCACAACCCGGGGCCCCGGCGGCATCTCGCGCCGGCGGCGCGATCGCGCTGCTTGCGCATCATAGCTATAGCCTTTACAATTGTCACGTAAAAAAAGGTAACCCTAGGCAAAGATGGCTCCTGCCATGGACATGTTGCGGCGATTGTGAATCGTGTTCCAACAAAATTGTAGGCAATTCATTGAAGGTTAAGAATTCGTCAAATAACGGCTTTATGTGTATATAATCATGGTGAGTTATTTAATTGAAATCGCATCTTCATATAGCCAGTAAAACATGTTAAGCCTCTAAATTAAGGGCTTTCTACCGTTTGAGACAGTCCCACACGTTGATTTTTACGTTAGGCATTCAAACTCAATTAGTGTTAGGATGGGGGGTCGGATGCACTCTAGGCGACACCGCAATACTTACCCGTGTTAAGAAACTGGGACTCCACTCACTCGCATTTGGGCCGCCCTAGCTTAGAACTAAGCTTTCTTTCCGTAAAAAAAATTATTCTTATGATTAAATAAATATTAATTAATACATGAATACTGTTAAATCGGTACTCACCGGTTCTCTTCTTGAATTTTCTGCCAATTTCCCACGATGTTGGCTACAATTCCGCGTTAAATTTTGTCGCCATAGAGAGCTGTTCATGCAACTTTATTTATAAATGGAGCGCCCTTTACGAGAGTTGTTAATGCCGCGGAGAAATCGTTAGGCATTTTGGCCTGTGTTCAAGGCGTAGCTGTTCTATTTTTATAAAATTATGTGTGAGATCGAAATCTCAGCGAGTAAACACTCTTCCAATATGGAAGAGTGTATACTCGCTGTGATATGATCCCGATAGGGAGGCGCAACACCCCCACCCACATGGGCGCAAACCCCAGGGCCGGGGGACATGTCCCCTCACCCAAAATAGTAGGGGGCACATTATGAAATGTCCCCCTACTATTTTTGGTCATTTCGTTCAAATTCGAAATGTATTTTGGAAGAGACGATCTTACTTTTGGCATGCCCCCTTTTTTTTGCTTGTTTGCTTGTCAAATTTCTTTTGGTCAAGATGACCTTCTTTAGAGGGTGATAAACCTTCTTTTTTTGTTTGTTTTTTTCTTGTCAAATTTTCCAGCCCCTGGTCCCCCTACCTTTGGGGAGAGATTTCCGCCCTTGCAAGTAGACATACTCTTGATATTGTTTGCGAATCTGCACGGGCGTCGATCGAGGGCTGGGGATGAGGAAAAGCGGTGAGACGAGAAAAAAAATAGAACTTAGATGGGAAAAGGCGACAGAAAAAAAGTGAACGAAAGAAAAATTAATGGAAAATAAAAGGGAGGAGAAAATAGGAGAAATGTGATGGGTAAACAAAATTATGGGGGATCTCACACGAGCAGTTGCTCTATATATTCTATGTAATATAATATATAGAGCAACTGCCCATTTTTAATGGTCCATAATACACCCACTTTCTTCTTTTTTGGAACGAGTATGAATTTATCTACTGATATACTGAATGTACAATAAAAGTCATTATCATGTATTTCTTGGCATTTCATTTACTTTTTTACCACAATTATATCACACAGCTGCTCGCATAGGCCTACGCCGTCACAAATAACAAAACAAAATCTCACTTTTTTTCTTTTTTGGTGGGGGATGGATTTTCCATATGCATACGTACAATTTTTTCAAATTATTTTTTTCTGCTATTTTCATAATAAACTTTAAATGATTTCGCCTTTGCACTATTATTTTTTAAAGACAAAATTACATCATCATCATATCATCGTCACCAACTTCATTCTCATCTTTATCACCACTACCACCATCATTATTATCATCATCATCATCATCATCACCGCCACCATCACCACCACTATCATCTTCACCAAGATAATTTTCATCATCATTATCATCATTGCCATCATCGTCTTTTTTTCTTATTTTTTCTCCTTCCTGCTTTTTTTCCTTCCTATTTTCCTCTTTTTAGAGGGCACACCACCACGCCCCCTTACTGGATATCCGCCTCTAACGTTTGTTGTTGTATATAAGTTGGCGGATGCCTCATGAAATGAAATAATATAAAATAAGGAAAGGGAAACTAATTAGAAAAAGGACTGAGGAGAAGAAAAAAGAAAGCCAAACAAACTAACAAGAAAAAACAATATCAAAATTTTGTTGCAAAGTCTTCTACGTCAGTTTAATAATTATGTTTTCAATGAAATGAGAACATAAAAAAATGAAACAAGTAAGATGGGCTATACATCGTAGCAAAGAAATAGAGGGAAGCTCCGAGACAATAAAAAGGGTGAGAAAAAGAAAAGACTTTGAAATACAACACGAGCATAATAAAAAAATATGGAATAAGCAAGGACAAGTAGCTGAGGGACACCCCCCCCCTCTCTCTCTCTAGTTATTTATGTATCAAACTCGCATACACAAGAATTTCTTACTAATCAAAATATTGCGAGCAAAAAGCACGAGCTGACATTTTTTTAAATATTCAAAACTGATAGAGAGACACATTTTAAACAATTCATGAATCATAATAATTATACAACTAGCTTACCAATCGAATCATTCGATTGCGACAAATGATCTGAGAATTAATGCTTTTAGGAATTCATTAAATTAAAGCAAAGTATCTCAACATTAAAATAATTAAGGCGGGCGCAAGGTATCAGCTAATACACCGATAATTTTTTTTTGGACATTTGAAGTATTTTCGGTAATCATGAAAAAGATTGATATTTCATGAAAGCTCAAATCCCGAAGAGCGGAATATTTTTATTAAATGACTTTTTCAAAAAATGTTCTGAGCCCCATTTAATATTTGATTATAAGTCGATGCATTAAAAGCTGAAAAAATAAAGTATTTTGTGTTCCTCTATCATAATTGTCTTTCTCTTTAACCCTGGTTCTTTTTTTTCTGGGGGCATGACGAAAACCTCTCGTTTAAACTTTGAGTCATTGCCTTTGAAAGAGGGGAGAGTTCCAACTCGAAGAAGCTTATCAAAGAAAGTAAACACAAGTACCCCCTTGTGGGCAACAGTTAACCGCATCAATGAAACCCATTAGGTTGGATAGTCTTGTAGTCAGACATTTGTTGGCGCAATTTATAGTCGTTCATCTCTCTCCCCCTCTCTCTTTGCTCCTGCCTGTATCACTTTGTCATGGTCATCTCTCCCTCTCTTTTCCTCTCTCCCTCTTTCTTCTATACTCTTCCGCTTGATATCATCATTCATTGATTCTTTTTTTCTTCTTTATATACTTCTCCCTCTGCTTCTTCTTCTTCCCTTCTGCCTCATCCTCCTTCCTCATTCTCCTAGCTGTTTCACTATCCACTCCCCCGGTCCACTCCACTTTCCATCTGTGCAATTGATAATGAGTGCATACTCACTCTTTAATATCTATTGCGATCTACTTTCATACTTTAAAAAAATATTATTTATTAGGAGTATTATCATTGCCACGTTTAACCTCATAATTCCATCATTTAATTAAAAGTTTTGAAGTGATTCACACCCCTCTCATTTACATTAGAAACCAAAAATACACTTATAGAACAGTAGTCTGGTCTATGAATTAGACTAGTCAATGATAACGAGTTTGCTGTCTTTCAGATTGAAACACTGACTTCCGAGTTCCCGAAGACTGTCTACATGGGAAACTCGGAAGTCAATGTTTCAATTTAAACGAGGCAAAATGCGTCCGTTCGATACGAACACATGAAGAGCGTTGACAGCACGCTCAGCAGAGAGACACTGAATATAACATATCTTGGCTTATACTCGGTCCTTTTCAGAAATTCAAAGTTATATCTGGGGTAGCTATCAATTTAAGAAGCCTTATAATAAAATGAAGATGAAATAACTAACAAGAAAACGAATCATGATGTCCAGAAATTCAAGCTAGTCAGATTAATCTGCACTTGCGGTAAAACTAAAAACCACAGCCAAGGTCAGTGATGGGCGATGACTATTGTGTAAACAACATATTTTGGCTACTCCCTTCGCAATGCAAGTTGATCATGTCTGTGTTTAGAGGATTCTTGAGTAATATTTCATCTATTTCCAATCAAATTTTCATGCTTTAAAGCTTATTCTGGGATACAAATTCTTGTTAACAACTTTTCCATTATATTAAAAAGAGACAACTTTTGTGACAGGAGAGTATCATTCAACCATGCAGCTTAGTAGGAATTCAGTAGTTGTATATTCTGTGGTTATCAAGCCCTTTATGCCCTTATCACACCCGAGGGCATTCTGTGGTCTGGGGGACAGATAAGTTTTCTTGGGGTGCTGCAGAGAAGTCAATGTTTCAATTCCGAGTTTGCCAGGGCTAACTCGGAGAGATTTAAACAGGAGATTTTCGTAATGGGAAGCATTTTGGTTAAAAAAAGAGAGAAAAAAGATAATTGCTGGCTTGTGGACGCCCGGTGTGGACGGTGGTAGGGACACCCCCCCCCCCCGTAGTTACGCCAATATGGGACCAAATGATCCTAAATGTCCGAGGCGAAACTTGTGCAATCAAACGTTATTTCTGAATAAATTAAAGCTTGCGCTGTTCAACTTCAATCTCTTTCAGCTAAATTTGCGATGAACGCTGCGTTATGAAATATATAATTATCAACATCTGGCAAAAAGAATAACCGACCGATCACCTGACGAGAACGCGTATACGTGATCTGCATATCAGGTCCGATCGAGAGTCAGAAGTGAAGGACAACTGCCAAGAAAATCAGGAAAAAGTCGTCAAAATGTAAGTTCCCCTTCATTTCTTTCAATTTTTTGTTACTTATTGAAGCATAAATGTATCATTAAAGCAAAATTTCAACAAAAGCCTCAAATTTAGCTAGTACTTTTGTTGAAATTACAATAAATTTAGATCCACATAAATCTCTAACCCAATTTTAGCACTGATGTCGCCTATGAGGTCCATACATGTAATGTTTGGACCTCATTGGTACTAGGAGTGGTCGGATGTCCGGACACTTTATACTTTCGAAGCCTTTTTTTGTCTTTGGAATACACTAAAATATGAATTCAATAGTTGTAATCATCTCCCATTTTGTTCTTTAGAATATTTCCTAACATTTTGTACTAAAAATTTATGAAACTTCGCTTGTAAATTTTCCAAATGACTTTCTAAAATTCTAAAATTGATCGTCCGGACACACAACCTGTCTGGACACACAACAACTATACTTGCTCACTGAATATAACCCAGGGAGTCGTGACAAACTCGCATGTTGCGTGAGTGTGTGAAGTAAAGAAAGTGAGTTTTGTTCATTTTTGAACAGGCAATTTATGAAGGCTTTTGTGTCTAACAATAAAAATATTTTTGAAAGTGAGGGGAAAATGAGGTTAGTCACTTACCCCGGGGTCACTTAGTGGAATAAAACTAAACTAAAGCGGGTCTGAATAAATGATGCCAATGGGCTAGAATTGCCAACAATGTTAAATGTAAATTAAGAACAATTTATGTGTGGTAGGGGGTCCTAAAGCTATGCACCAATACAATGTGCATGCAATTTCAATTGCAAAATGTGCACTCTGTGTGTGGAGCTAGTGACTGCAGATGTGACGAACGATTTCTATATTCAGTTTTTTTCTACAGTGTGACGAACGATTCCTATTCAGTTTTTTCTACAGAGGCTGCAATAAATTGCTATGTGCAGAGAAAACCAACAACTCTTTGGAATTTTGGAGTTATATTTACTTTGATTTTATATTTTCCTAGAAGAATATGAACATTATTCAGAAGTTTAGGCACAGGAAATACTTTTTCTTTGCATGATAAATTGAGTGCATAGCTTTAGGACCCCTTCTATATTGGGCGGTGAAATCAAGAAGTGTTCGGAAAACACGGCGGGATTTTCGTATAGTGAGTTTTGTGATACTTTCTTATTGGTTTTGTTTTTTACGATATAAGATAAGATAAGATATTTATTCGTCTTTCTGTCTGCACATACATTTATCTTACAAGTGTGATTTCACATTCTACAAATGAAAATCAATTAACCATAAATCATTGTTACAGTAGAGAAAAAAAAAGAAACACAGCAAATAACTAATTACGTATTGAGAGAAAGACAAGGAGAACCCCTGAAAAAGCAAGGCTTGTAAGGCTAGGGTCTCCTTTGTTTCAAGTACATGACTAAATAATATTCAGTGTGTACATGTAATATCCTTAAAAATACAAGAGAAACAAAACAACTAAAAAAAAGCAACAACAATAAAACACACACAAAAAAGAAAAACTAAAACTAATCAATGACAAAAACACACTAAAAAATAGAATACATTGCTTGAATGTACAATTATGAAGTCTAATAAACTAACAACAATATGATATAATTAAGGTATATATGATGGAACAAGGAATAAGTATGGATAATATGGCATGAAAAAAAAGAGGAAGATCGTATGTAAAATAGTAAAGTAAAAAACAAAACATGACAAAGGTAAAAGATACACAAGAAAAAAAAAAAACAAACAAACAAACAAACAAACATGGGCTGACCCTCTGCAGAAGAATCCAGTTAGACAAGATACAAAATAAATAAATATTGATATATCATAACATTCTCCAGTCTTATATACAGTTTTTTATAGGCTCCAAAATTAAAAAATAACATAGTATATAAAAGCATATCTTAACCTAAAGCAACTCACAAATAACAATTAAGAAGATAACCTTTAAGTACACGCTGAAAAGTATAAATGCTTACAGATTTTTTAATATTTGAATTGAGAGAGTTCCAGAACCTGGGTCCTGTATTTACAACTGTCCTAAAAGCAAAACTTGTATGTAACTTTGGTAAGTGGAATGCAGAAGCATTTCGTGTATAATACTTATGTATGTCACTATTTTTCATGAACATTGTGACCAGAGCTGGTGGCATGATGCCTGCATTGTATGCATACATTAGAGTACCAAGTTGAAAATCATAGATATCTTGTAATTTAAGAATTCTATGCTCATAAAAAAGTGGGGTAGTATGCGAGCGATAGTTAACATTACAAACAATTCTTAAAGCTCTTTTCTGAATCAAGTACACCCTTTCTAGATTAGTTTTAAGAGAATTACCCCATGCAAGAACACCGTAATTGAGATAAGGGAGAATTAGTGTTGAATACATCATACAAAGAATATCAGTAGAGAAAAAGGATTTCAATTTGTATATTACACCACAATTTTTTGATAATGTCTTACATAGATGATTTATATGGGTTTTCCAAATCAGCTTTTCACTATATGCAACCCCAGAAATTTGGTCGTCTTTACTCTATCTATTAACACATCATTAAATATAACATCACCTGGAACTTCTCTAATCCTGTTGCTAAAAAGCATGTAATTTGTTTTCTGCAAATTTAGAGATAATTTATTTGCTTGAATCCACAAAGTGACTTTCCTCAGTTCACTATTAACTGTTTTTAAAAGGGTCTCAGGATTTCTGTGGGAATAATACAAACTTGAATCATCTGCAAATAAAATGAATGATAAAATATCAGAGGAATAGTGAAAATCATTAATATACACAATAAATAATAACGGACCAAGGAGGGATCCCTGGGGAACACCACAAGTGACATTCTGTAAACCTGACTCAGCATCCTTTATCGAGACAAATTGTTTCCTGTCAGCTAAGTAACTCTTGAACCAGTCCAATGCTGTACCCCTGATACCATAATGTGATAACTTGCCAATCAAAATATCATGATCTACTGTGTCAAAAGCTTTCGAATAATCAAGAAATATACCAATTGTATGCATCTTTTTGTCTATGGATTGTGATACTTTATCAATAAAATGTAGCAAGGCATGGGTGGTGGTATGTTTCTCACGAAAGCCAAACTGAAATTTAGAAAATATATTACTCTTGTTGAAAAATTTCAGAGTTCTAACATAGATCACTTTCTCAAGAATCTTTGAGAATGCAGTCAATAGAGAAATAGGTCTGTAATTATTCAGATATTGAGGGTCCCCTTTCTTAAAAATAGGTACGACCTTCGCAATTTTCATGTCAGTAGGAACTTCCCCACATGACATTGATAGATTAAAGACATGAAGTAGGGGTTGAATAATTCCTAAGATAATTTCTTTAATTAAGTTGTTAGTAACCCCATCATAACCGGGACTTTTCCCGTTTTTAAGAGATTTCACAATGGTAAGCAGTTCTTCCCGAACTACTGGTAAGAAAAATAAACTTTACTATTTCGCTCTTTCATAAAATCTCTGTAAGTCTGCTGAGAAAGTGGCACTGCCCGTGAAAGTTTTGGACCAATGCTGCAAAAGTAATCATTAAAGTTGTCTGCTATAATATTCCTTTCTTCCACCACATGACCGTTAATTACAATACTCTTTACATGTGATATCTTTTCCTTTGACTTGAATACTTTCTTAATCACTTTCCAAGTTCCCTTGATATTGTTTCTTGTTGCTTGAAATTGAGTGCAATAATATGATTTCTTTGCAGTACGAAGAACTGAAGTAAGAGTATTTTTATAATTTACATAACGTTTACGTGAAGATTCAGTACCACGCACTTTATACGAATAATACAGCTTGTTTTTCTTGTTAATGGATCTCAACAAAGAAGCACTAACCCATGGCATAATAGGAACAGTTTTACGATTTCTTCTACTTTGCTTTACGACTGGTACATTTTTATTATACAGAGACATGAATTTTTGTAAGAACCTTTTAAACGATATGTTCACATCATTTTCTTTAAGAACTTCACTCCAGTCAGTTTCCATTAATGCTGCTCTCAGCTTTGCGATATTAGCGGAAGTGTTTTTCCGAATTGATTTGGATTCTTGTCTACAGCCTCTATCCAAGTTTAGACGAGCGAAGATTGGGAAATGATCTGAAATATCTGATACAATGATCCCTGAGGATGGAAAAGGTTGTCTATTACAGAAAATGTTATCTATGAGCGTAGATGAAGCTTCAGTTACCCTTGTTGGTTTAATAATTAATGGCATTAAGGAAAAAGACAGCATCATATTAAGAAATGCATCATAATGATAATTTTCATCACACTGAAGGAGGTTTATATTATAGTCACCCATTATGAAAATTGTTTTGTTTACGAAAAGTGGGTTTGAAAGAATACTATGCATTTCGTTCACAAAACTCTCTAAGTTACTCTGAGGAGGTCTATACACAACTCCAAATAAAACATTTCTTTTTCCTGGAATGAAGCACTCTGCAAATATTGATTCCATATGCTCAGCCATCATATTTAGCTCATCCCTTAATTGAAAGTCCACCGAATCTGGAATATATAAAGCGACTCCACCTCCTTTTTTAGCATATCTATGATTAGACACAAGATTATGACCAGGAATACGATAAAGATTTGAGTCATTCTCACTCGAGAACCACGTCTCAGTGACTCCAATCACTGTTTTACTATCTTCAAATTTGTCAATTAGTGTACTAAATGCATCCAAGTTCCTAGGCATACTTCTCATATTTAAATGCAAGACAGTAGCAATTTCAAGATTGTCTTGAAAACTATTAATAAACTGATTTTCTGAATAGTATTGACAGTTAATTGCAGAAGCATGTCCTAAATCATCAGTATCACTAAGCTCTAGTATTCTTGAATTATTTTCTAAGGAGCTACAAATGGCTTCTTCTATACTAATCATTTGGATGTTGAGTATACAATTTCAAGTGAAATCTAACTGTTTGCGCCATAAAGAACATGTCAGCATGAAAAGGAAGATTGTCAAGATGCACACATAATATATAAGAGAAAAACATACAACAATGTATATAAAATAAAATGAACATATTATATAAATTACAAAAGCAAATGAAAAAAAAACAAAAAAGATGATTAGAGATTGTAATAGAAATAACAATGAAAGAAAAAAAAACACAAAGGAAATTACAAAGAAAAGTTGAATGGAAAAAGAAAAGTAATTTTGGGTTATCATGGGATTTGGCTTGCAAGGAAATAACCTTTTATTCAAAGTGGGCATATAGGTCAGCATGATATCCTACAATAGGCATTAATTATAATTCAAAGCTTCAAAATGTCATCATCACATGTGATGAGTTTTTTCGTAAGTCCGCCTCCCGTGTTTTTAATTCCAGCGATTTTCGTCTAGTGAGTTTTGTGATACTTTCTTATTGGTTTTGTTTTTTACGATATATAACACAAATTTGTTAAAGATGATCTGTTAGAAATAGAATATTAAAATTGGCATGGTTTTTATTGTCTGTAAACAAGGTGCGTAGCTTTAGGTCCCCTCATCATACTTACTTTTTACCTATTTTTCTGTATTGGTTGTATTTTACAGATGAGTGGCAGTCAGAAAAGGAAGAGTTATGCTCCTACAGTGGAGCAGCTTAATGCAGACTTTTTGACACAGCTTGGTAGTCGATTTTGGGCTCCAAATAGTCCTACACCACATTTGGCCTATGATCCAAAGGTGGGTAAATGGAGATAAATAAATCCAAATAGTAGTTGATTGCTGTGCAGAACTCTTCTTCATTTTGTTTTGATAAAAATAATCCATTGTATCAGATGTTTATGAATCAGAAATAATGTATGATACATTGTAATGGTTCTTACCCCCCCCAGTCCTTGAGATTATAAACTAAATTAAGGTACTGGATTTTAATAAAGAGATGTAAACTGAAGACAACAAGTTAAATCTATTATTCCCACCTATAACAAGCGGACATTCGTACAAAGGAGAAGAAGCAGAGGTAACAAAATTGAACTCATAATGACTCTCATTGGTGTTCTGTTTGTTTATAAGTCGAAAGCAGCAAGAGTATTCATACTTAAATGTTTGCTTGAAGATTATTTTCTTCACATAAAATAAATTACAGTATTTTTACAGTCTTTTTATCCCATTTGTGTAATTTCCCATTCATATTGTAATAATATCAAACCCTTCTCGCAAAATGAATATCTTTGAAAACCCTTCAAAATGTTTAACAGAATGCCTCTTATTTTAAATGTCAAGAAGTATGTATTCTTTTCTTTTATTCACTAGGTGATTGAAGATGTTTACAAGAAAGAACTCTTGAAGAACAAGTAAGATCAAAATGACTCTAAGGGAATTTGTTAAAATGTTAATAGAATGCGATTCAAGCGATATAGCATTTTATGGATGAAGGAGACAAGCAGTCAATTCCATAATTGTAAATGATTGCATGATTTATAATTGATTTTGAGATTTGAAATGGATTATTTTCTAATTTGACTTGCCATGGATTGCAATTTAAAAGTTTCTTGCAATACGCCAAATAGAAAAAAGGTTCTATTAAAATATTGATCTTAGTTATATTCAGTATGTCTTAACCAATTACCACTTCACATGTCCAAGCACTGAAATCAAAACTGTAATTCCTCTGATATTGACTTTAAAATGCATATTTAAAATTTCCTGCCTATTCTGTTAAACATATGCATAAACTTTTTGTTTCTTGTACATTTATTTAAATTTTAATTTGTTTTTTAGTCTTTCATTTTTTCTTTGTATTTTTATGTGTTATGTCATTTTGTTTCAGTATGAGAGTACCTACTAAAAGCTTAAGTTTCTTGAATTGCAACCTGTGTTTATTTTTATGCATATTTTTTAAATTGCAATATCTGTAATAAATAAAATTAATTTAATTGAAACTCATTGAAAACAAACGACATAAAAAGTAGTGTTTAAGGTTACCTTACTCATGTATTGGTTGTGTTACAGAGTTTGATTGAATATACATATAGATAATAAGAAAGTTATCAGATGTAAAGATGTGATCAATAAAAAACAAGTTGTCACCTGTGTGATGTAGAATGCTCAATTCACTTGTACCTCCTCAAGTTGTAATGCACATTTCTAATGGTTTAAACTGGATCTTTACTTACATGCAGGTTTGCTGCACGTCGTATCATGGTGCTCGAGTTTAGCCAATATCTTGAAAACTACTTATGGCCAAACTATGATTCTGAAAAGGTAAGACACAATTGTTGGAATTGAAAAGTTGTTTTTACAATGCAAGTATATTGGATGATTTTTTTTTAACCGGTGTTTGCTGAAATGTTTACCTATCTATTGGAGACCCTTCCACAGGTATAATAGTTTATAGAAACAACAAAATGAATGATTATACAGACTGTTCCAAAGAGACAGCTCACCCTAAGCATTCATCTCCTCATGCATGTGTGATATGAATTAAGAAGGCAAATGAAAATTGTTTTGCAATATATGAAATAAGTAAAATGGTCACTTTGAACATACAAATCTCAATGAAAAAAATTATGTTTGCATCACTGCAATCCACCACCCTGTCATTTTTGGTGATATATTTTGCCTTTTATTAATGAAAAAACTTGATGGATGTGTTTACAATTTTTTTTTATTATTTCAGTCAAGCCCCAGTCACCTGATTTCTATTGCAGTCATGATAAATGAGAAATTCAGAGAAGGAGTTCCAGCATGGGAGGTGAGATTTTGAAAAATGCTTTTTATTTTTGTCATGGAAGTTCTATAATTTTCAATTATGTTGACAAAGTGAAGCTAAAATGCAAATAGTTAATGGAAAATCTGAACATTCAAGCTAAACTTAAAGGACAAGTCCACCCCAACAAAAACTTGATTTGAATAAAAAGAGAAAAATTCAACAAGCATAACACTGAAAATTTCATCAAAATCGGATGTAAAATAAGAAAGTTATGACATTTCAAAATTTCGCTTCATTTCACAAAAACAGTTATATGAACGAGCCAGCTACATCCAAATGAGAAAGTCAATTATGTCATTCACTCACTATTTCTTTTGTTTTTTATTGTTTGAAATATGAAATATTTTGATTTTCTCGTCATTGTCATGTGAAATGAAGTTTCATTCCTTCCTGAACACGTAGAATTCCATTATTTTAACATTTTGTGCTTCAGGCAAGGAGGTCCTAATCGTCAAATTCGTAAAAATTGAAATATTGTATAATTCAAACAATAAAAAACAAAAGAAATAGTGAGTGAGTGACATCATCAACTCTCTCATTTGGATGTAACTGGCTCGTTCATATCACTATTTTGTTAAAAATAAGCGAAACTTGGAAATGTCATAACTTTCTTATTTTACATCCGATTTTGATGAAATCTTCAGCATTGTGCTTGTCTGATTTTTCTCTATTGATTCAAATCAACATTTTTCTGAGGTGGACTTGACCTTTAAGTTCTGGGCTACAATTTTTTCTGATGAATTAATACAATAGCACCAAATAATTCTTATTGGTTCATGATCATGGTTGGAGCAAAATGTATGTGCAACAATGATCTGACTGGCTATTGCTTTTTCACTATTGAAACCTTTGAGTTGAAAATGGAAAAAAGACTGAAATGCACCAATGAATTACATGTAGTGTATGCTGTAAGATTAATGTCTCTGCTGTTAATATTGTTACAGGTACTTTGAGCATTCTTTGGAATGGATCTGTATGCTTTTTAACAATGTTGCTATCACTTCTATATTTTATGACATTTGAAAAGCGCACTTTTTAAGAGTAACACTTAGTTTCATGAAAATTTTCTTATTTATTACCGTTTTGATTATTTAGGCTTGCAAGAAGAAACCTGAGCAGTTTCCAGCATTCTTCCACCAAGTTCTAGAGCTTACCTTGGGTACCATAAAGGATCTGACTATATCACTGAGAGAACGAACAGTACTCCTCATCTTCCTCATTCATTGTTTCAACAGTCTGGTAGGTGAAACCTTGCAACACAAAGCTATAATTATTGATTGCTTGATCAATATTACAATTGATTTGTACATGGTTATCAATGTATTTACTTAATTCCTCCTGTGATTAATCATTATGCTTTGTGTTAAGCACCCCTATTGTAAAGAGTATTCGTTCTTTTTACTTAGATGGATTTTTCTGAGTGCCCAATTCATATGGCAAGTTGGGTTATTGTTTTTTATTGATGTTGATTGATATTCATAACCTTTGAATATTGACAATACATAAGTTTCTGACATTTAAAGTTAATTGGCATCTATTGGCATGTACTTTGTTTATTGATTTTTCCTAGGAGACCTGGGGGCCGTTTCATAAAGCTGTTCGTAAGATAAGAGCGACTTTAAGAACGACTGGTGAACCATTCTTACGCGCTTAACCATCGCCGATGTATATACCATTTACCACAAGAGAGGATCACCAGTCGTTCTTAAAGTCGCTCTTAACTTACGAACAGCTTTATGAAACACCCACCCGGCTCCTTGATTTGTTTTGTTTGTAATGTGAGATGAATTGATTGTTCATTAAATATACTTCATAATAGGCCTGTTGAAAAAAATAAAGAAAGTTGATTTAATAAATAACATTTTATGTTATCCCTGTAGAAAAATAGTTATTTCCTATGATGGTAGTGAATATAATTCTAACATTATGAAGAATGTAATCTCTTTGCACATCACAGAGTCATTGAGGAATTGGATTTATGTATTTTGCAATAGGATTAATATGATCAATATGATTAATAATGAAAGTGATGATCTGCATAGTGATCAACATTGTGATTATCTACATAGTGATGGTCATCATAAGTGATGATCTACATGAATTTTTTACCTGGCTCTGTTCCAAAAAGATATGCATAAAAATAATAATCCTTTTGTTCTACAATTTACAATGGATCTAGAAAGCTTTTATTTGCAAGATGATGCCTTATTTAGTAAGGATGTCATGATAATCTGATATGTTGATTAAATGTCACTTGACTTGTTTTGTAATTGCAGGAAGTTGATGTGATACGAGAGCAAGTTCAGAGGCTGGTATCCCTTCCAATGTGGGTGTGTCTTCTACCGGTAGGTTACATCACCATTATTTTGTTTTTCATTTTAGAAATTCAATTTTGCATTAGTTAAAGACAGCATAATCAAGTACAATAGATGAATTGTTGAAAGTTTATTCTAGGATGAAGAGATGATATTTGACTGCTTTCTTGAAGGATTCTACTGTTGTCTCGGCTCTGATGTACTGCGACGATTTGTTCTAAAGTACAGGTTAAGTGAGGTGAAATATAAAATAGAATATATATAAACAATAAAGTTTACCCTTTTACTATTTTTTGCCATCAGGGAAGACTAGAAACAGAGCTGAAAGCCTATCCGAAATACAAGAAATTTTGGAATATCATCAAGAAAAATGATGCAAAACAAGTTGAGGAGACAAAGAAGAGGTAAGAGAAGATTTAATTAGGAGACTGAGATAAAGTTATTATCCTCAACTTCATTTTTTGTATTTTGTGTTTGAATCTCAAGGGAAGGCACTTTTTTGTATGAACTAGGTGCTTTAAAACAATCGGAACTCTAAATTCAAAGCCAAGGAGTTTCACAATGAAAATACACAACATATCATCTAGTAGCATGTTCTTTGAATATGCATGTAATAGCAAACTCCCCTATCCTTAACCTAGAGCCAACTATTCTATTCATAACAAGAAGAGGGTATTTTGATTACTTTTCATGATTTGTAATTGTATGTAATCCAATATTACTCTTTCATTACTTTTCTTTACTTTATATCATAACAGGAGTGACTTTGAGCGGAGATTTCTTGCTAAGTTAATCCAGCTCTTCTATACAATATTGGATTCCATTCCAGAGGAAGGTGAATATAAAACATCCAAATATTTATTGAATCTAACAGAAAAATGACTAATGACAGCTAGTGTTTTCTCTTGTATTTTATTTGTTATGGATGTTGCTTCCACTTATAGATCAAGCAAACTTATTGACCTACTAGTGCTGTCATTATATCTTTTTCCTAATTTTCCCTTTTCCCTCCATTTGTAGTTTGAATTGGAACTAAAAGCAGATAATTAGTTCTTGCCACATTTATTCAAAAATTCTTTGCAGAGAACTTACAAAAACTTACCAAATCTGTATTTATAGAGAGCACTGTAGATTGATATAAAAGTCAACCTGAAGAAACAGGCTTGAATTTTAAAGCTCTATTCCTTTTTATTTCATTGTTTTTTGTTGTTGTTTGTTTGCAGGTGATGCACCAATGGACAAGGTTCATTTCTGTGAGCGCTTTGTAGAGATGATGGTAGACTTAGAGGTATGATGCTTGTTCTGTTGTAGGCTACAGTCCTTGTTTTATACATTTTAATTCTATGGTACATGACACAATCATTTTGTAATTGTCATTTTACCATGTAGCCATTCTCACGTAGTTAATCCCTTGGAGGATCAGATTCAATATTTCATGGAAAAAGGTTGAGAAAGAAGTGACTTCTTGTCAAAGAGGTAGGGGTTGTTGTAAAAATAAATATAATTCTTGGGCCTTTTTCATAAAAAAAACCTTACAACTAAGGTATGTTTCATTGTTTAATTACCTTGGAAACCCTGGTTTTGACTGGCTGCTGAGCTCTGTTATCCACATCATGACATGATCAAGTCATATCATGTTATGAGTTATGGAGGCACGGTAGCTCAGTTGGTAGAGCGGGGAATTCGTATTCCGGTGACCCGGGTTCGATTCCCACTTGGTGCGCTAGTGCCCTTTGGTAAGGCATTAATCCTCATTACCTGGTCCTTCGGAGGGGACCGTAAGCCGTTGGTCCTCTGGTTGCGTGCTTACAAGCATTCATGCTTTCTTAGCAATCAGGTAAAAATCCCCACCAATCATTCCATTCCATCCGTGAAACTTTTTTTGGACAATTTTGAAGACTTGAAGCATACATGTTCTGTCTCAACACTGAAAAATATTACTGAACTATGTTGCATATTTTTATTAACAAGGATTTAGAAGTATGAAACGAGTCCAACATCGCTAAAACTTTGAAGTTTTCTGATTTGTTAAATTTATGAAGGCGCAACTACCAACAAGGCGATTTTTCAATGCTGTCATGGATGATGCCCATGTAGTTGTACGATGTCGTCTCTCGGCACTAGCAAAGAGGAAGGAAGGCAAGCTATTCAGTGAGGTAAAGTATCAATGAATTTCAATTCTGCATGAACATGATAGGTAGAAGTTTGGAGTGATATTCCATTTGATCATTTTTTACCATATTGGATACTTATTGGATACTCTACTCTATGTTTTATTTAGCAGCTTTGAAAATGTAATTAAAAAAGCTTAGCATACAAAATTGCCAATTTAACCTGTTTCTTCCTATTTGTGTGGAATTTTTTTCTGTAGCATTGGAAAGGAAATTTAAGGATTTTCCTATTCCCTGGAATTCCGTTGTAATTTTTTTCTTTTTCTTAGCTGGCTGTCAGTATTGGCACATACATCACACAAGCCAACTTAATTCAATGTCTTTATTTTCAAATCCTTAACTTATTCATCAGTTTTGTTTATTTCTGAAACAATCATTATGTTTGTTTGAATGACAGTTACTGGACATGTTAACATTCTATGCTGGATTTGAGATCAAGGATTCAACAGGAACAGCTCTTACAGATCATGAAATGACTGATATACACTATGACAGGATAAGCTCTCTACAGGTACATACTCCCTCCTCTAAGAAGTGCCACTGCACACCTTATGATTATTGTATTCACTATAATCACATTTTAATTATTTTCTTATACAAATCAATTAAATTTTCCTATTGAAGGTTGGGTTAAAACTAATCGAATAATTGCAAAACAGATTTACTTGTCAAAGCCTGTAGTAATTTTTCGGTAAATCCGAAGATTATAATTCTTTATAGTGTATAATAGAAGTGAAGAGTATGTCATGAGGCATATTGTGTGAAAGATACAGGTTGTTATGTTTGTGCTCTCCTTTTGAAACTGATTTCATTTTGGAATGTTTTTTTTTGTCATGCAGAGAGCAGCATTCAAGCTGTTTCCAGAGTTGAAGAGATTTGCTTTGTCAAATGTAGCCAGTATTGACACAAGAAAAACACTGACCAAGCATTTTACACAGCTAAGGTAGGTACATACTATTGATATTGACTATCTATTAACCTTTTGCCTTCAGGAACTGGCTTGTTTCTGTACAGATAATGTTGAAATGACTAAATTTCACTGTTAACCTTTCATCAATTTATTTTAGTAGAACTTTCCCATTTGTTGCTAAGAGAAATTTGATAATTGCTCATAAAGAAATGCCCAATGTTTTGTTTTTCAGGTTTATAGCCCATGACTATAAAAAGTATTGCTACGTCGTAATCAGCCTCAAAAAGGCCTAATAGATCCTTCAGTTTTGGCCTTTTACATGTGCCACTTTCCCAAAATATTACTTGGATATTGTTGCTCATGCAGGATGTTCCTTTAAAAGCAAATTAAAATTATGTTTGTTTCAGTGACCCTTTCCCCTTTCTTTCAAAATGGCTTGAGCATTTAATCGGAATGGAAGTAGTGCTATGAAAATTTAATGTATTATTATTATTATTATTATCTTGAACATGTGCAGCATCATATGATCCAACTGAGATGATTGATAACGCCATCTCAAATCCTTTTTCTACCCCAGTGCATCAGACTTACATCGTTTTGCTGCTTTCTTACATCTGCTGCCCCCTCTTGGTGAAGATGATGAAACCACGGTAGAGAAGACTTTCCTTTTAGATCTCATGGTAAGAACAGTGTATAAGAATTATATCTTCTGTTTTTCTTTTCACCGCATAATTCAGCATTTTAATTTTGAAGATTTTGCTGGAATGTTCGTCAAGGAGTGTTGAAAATGCATACATTGTGTGTGGGCACTCTTACAATGACGTGTAATTATCTTTTGAAGTGCTTTGAGATGCCATCCCTATGTACTAAGCGCTATACCAAAGCAGATTATTTCAATTATTGACCATTATTCTTTAAATGTGATTTGTTATTTATATATTTTATTTCAGGTTTCCCATCATGAGAGAAGGATATCCCAAATACAGTCATTGAATGAGACACCACTCTACCCAACTGAAGAGATCCTATGGGATGAGAATGTGGTTCCTACTGAGTTCTATTCGGGTGAAGGTATCATTCACTATCACTCCTTTTCACTCAAATAAAAAAATTGCATTTCTTTCATTTTTTTTTCAAAGAATATGTTTCCCAGTATTCATACTATGCAGACAAAAATTGTCTTGTCTTTCATATTTGAGGCTTCATTTTATCATCATTATCACCATAGGAATGAATGATTACTACGTTCTCAAAAACTGGATAAAACTTCTTGAAACTTTTTCTCTTCTCAGGTTGTCTTGCCCTTCCTAAACTGAATCTTCAGATGCTAACACTACATGACTACCTACTCAGAAACTTTCATCTCTTCAGATTAGAGTCCACATGTAAGTTTCAGAATGAATGTTTCATTGCTGTTGATGTATATTGTACAACGCCTACTTTGTTTGTTGTACGCAAGCAAATGGGAGGCTGAATGTCAAACATTTGTGCTGTTGCACAAAAGATGTACCATCCAAAATGTACCGTTGCACGGCTTTGGGAGGTAACGTCACAATATGTTTCAATTCATTGCGTACAGTAAATGATGGTGAAATACGCGCATAGCTTGCTGGCTACATGCGCAAAGCTGCCTGAGGTCATGTGCGCGCTTGTGGGATTTGCTTTTTGCTTTCAATTTTTTGCTCCCTTTTCATAGATACTGCAAGAAAAAACTCTTTTTCCCCATATTTTTGCTTAACTCCAAGGTGTTGTGCAACACAAATAGCGAATATTCTTATTCATGCAATGGTGCGAGATTACGCATTCGGTGAAAGAACGAAACACTGTTCTGTTCTCTATGCAACTCAGCTAACGCCTAGTTGAATAGAGCATCTTTCTTTCACCTCATGCGAAATCTCGCACCATCGCACTCATGCCTATTCGCTTGTTGTATATTGTTAAGCATGATCTAAAAAAAGGAATGTGTGATAAAGTTTGATGTGTATTGTACTGCACCCTTATTGGAATTTTGACAAAAAGTTTGTAGTAAAAATAATAGAAAAAAATAATAAAAATATTGGTGAAGTTTTAAGGAAAATCCATCAAAGATTAGGAAAGCTATTAGAATTTTAAGTTTTTGATTTGTGATGTCATTTACGAGTAGCTGGGCCATAGCCATGTAATATGAAATGCATAAATTAAATTTTTTAATGGTTCGTGATTACTATTTTTTTTTCTTTTTAGGAGCGGTTGTGAAATGATTTGTCTATTGATGTGCAGATGGTACAAAAAATACAATTTTCAATTTTTAGAGAAAATGATATTTCATTGATTTTTTCACCCTTTGCTATGTAGGAATGCTGCTCGCATATGACATCACAAATCAAATATTAAAATTCGAATACCTTTTTTATTCTTTGATGGATTTTCCTGAAATCTTTGCCAATATATTTATTTCTTTTTTCTACTTTTTTACATAATTTTTTTTTGTCCGGGTGAACTTCCCCTCCAAGTGCAACTTCAATTCATGCTCACCCTTTTGTGAAATTCATCCCTGGTGATGTCACATTCTTACTTTTTCATCTCCAAATTCACACAGATTTCCACAATTACTTGCAAATTTTTGAAACATTTATTTTTTGAAGAGTTTTAATTGGGTATATTGTATTAGCTAAATATTCAGCTTTTATAAATGCTTAACCATCAATGAGATGGTAAAGTCAAATGAATTGTTAAGCCAAACACCTTGATGTTCTCATCTCAGATTGGCAAAGTGTAGATTGAGATCTTTTCAAAAGTATGTGAATGCTACAAGAGGCACAACTGTTGCATCACAAGACTGTAATACAATGGGTTTTTTTTCAAAGACTATCTCTTATAATAGCAGTATTTGAATCTAATTATTTGCTTTATTTTGCTGACTATCTTTTTTAGATGAGATAAGACAGGACATAGAGGATGCTGTACTAAGAATGAAACCCTGGAAGGCTGAGGATGGGAGCTGTTTCTTTGGAGGGTGGGCTCGTATGGCACAGGTAAGTGTTCTAATAATAATAATAATAATATAGGATTTGTATAGGGTACGTATCCACCTTGCAAGGCGCTCCTATATTACCCCGGCTAAGCTAGTCTACCAATTCTGGTGCGCACAGCTTTTTGAGGAATCACTTCCTGCCGGTACCCATTTACCTCACCTGGGTCAAGTGCAGCACAGTGTGGATAAATTTCTTGCTGAAGGAAAACACGCCATGGCTAGGATTCGAACCCACAACCCTCTGAAAGGCGAGAGTCAGAACCACTAGACCACGACAAACCTACTACTACCATGCATTATCTGACTGTACTTGCAGGTTATTATTAGTAGTATTATAAATCTGTATGTCCATCCATGTCTGTTCTGAATTTGATATTTATGCCTTATAAATTTTATTATGGATTTCCATTTCAGAATAATTGAAGTCCAGTTCCAGTTTATTAGAAAGTTTTTTGTTTGTTTTTACCTGCCATGTCCAGACATGCATGTGATCATGACTGACGATATGCCAATTCTCATGTAAAGACATGATTATTTTCAATACCAGGTGATTGTATCAATATACATTATATCTAATAATGACAGGTACTTTTTTTACATTCAATATCACCCTTCCTGCTAACCTTTCACTCTCATTTGTAAATGTTTGTTAATTTGGATTGTTTTATTTTCTTTTTTGTATTTTCTTACAGCCGATCACATCATTCTCAGTAGTTGAGGTAAGAAATTATGTATACACAAATATTCTGTATGATTGAGAAGTTTTCAACAAGATATGCTTGCTTATACAGAAGAGTCTGTGATTTGTTTAGTGATTTTTTTTTAAGCAATTAGTTTTTACATTTCTCAAAACAGTTTCTATTAATGCCATCATATAAAATTTTGTTTTCATAGGGCATGTTTTTATTCATTAAATTATTTAAGCATTAATGCAATTAGTTTTTACATTTTTCAAAACAATTTCTAATAATGCCATCATATAGAATTTTAGTTTCATAGTGCATGTTTTTATTCATTTAATTATTTAAGCATTTATGCTTTCTTAGCAATCAGGTAAAAAATCACCACCATGTCCCATGTGCTGTAATACTAGTATGAAACCCCAGTGATCTATTAAAATTTAATTGGAATGTTATACAAATTCAAAGGAGATTTTAGTTTAAAATTTTTTTTTGATATGTATTGGCTCTCATATGGAAGGAGACAAACAAAAAGAAAAAAAAATGTGATTTGTTCAGTGATTTTATGTTTTTTAGCATTGAGTTTTTATATTTTTCATCCCAATTTCTAATAAAGGCTATCATATAAAATTTTATTTTCATAGTGCAAGTTTTTTTATTATTTATTGTTCCCATCTTTTCTAAAACAGATATTATTATAAATACAACAGAATGAGATGCTATTTGTTTCCCAGTAGATTATTAAAACGGGATTATTTTGCTGGTTTGATCATTGCAGGTTTCAAAACCCAACATTGGTGAGAATCACCCAGCAAGTGTAAGAGCTGATATCACTTTGACCCTTAACCTCCGTGAGCATATCAAGTCAGAGTGGGAATGTAAGTAATCAACAACTGTTATATATTTCTAACATTTGCACTATTTGATTGATGCTATCAATGTTATCACCAGATTATTGCTAAATTAGAGAGATCAAAATGTCTTAAACTTTGCAGTCAAGACATTCCATATAATTTGAATGCTCAATTGACAAACATCTAAGAAAATTAGCTTATTGTCTTTCATCACATATACATGTAAATGGTAAAAATTCAGAAATTCAATATATCTTTTTAATTTGGATATATTTTGAAAGATTTCTGAAGAAATGGTCAATTCAAAATGTAGTCTCACAAACATGCCATCAGCACTGTAAATATTAACCTGTCCATGATAATTGCATTTATTCCATTCATTCCCCCATCCAGCTCTTCGGAAGCATGATGTTGCTTTCCTTGTAACTGTCCGTCCAACCATGAAGATTGGTAGTCATTTCACCAATAAAGAGCATTTCATTGATCAGGTTGGACTTGCTTACATCAGAGGTTGTGAGGTAGAAGGCATGTTGGATGAGAAAGGAGAAGTGATTGAAGAAGGTGAGCTCTAATATGTGATTTGATTCTGTATAACCAAGTATTAATTATGATAATAATGTTCATAATTATAGTCAATTCTTACAATTTTGTCTCGCCTGCATAGCAGTGGTGGTTGTGAAGTCAGCAGTTGCGATGGCATCGTTATCATGTTATTAATTTGATATCACAAATATTATAAAATTAATTAGTTTCTCAGTCACATTCAAAAATATATTTGAGGACAACAAACTTAGTATTTCATTATTAAATGAATGTTTTTATTTTCCATAGCTTAGACAGCTTCTTCTTGGGCTGAGGACATGTATGAGAGCTTTATAATCATGATGAGAAGAAATGTTTTGAGATTTGTTGTCACATATTTACTCTTTATATTTTTGTTTAGGTCCAGAACCCAAGCCTGATTTACCAGGTATCACCAGAACCTACAGAGTATGGCTAGACCCTAACCAGTACCAGAAGGACATGGCCAAGACAGCTTCTTCTGGGGCTGAGGATGTTTATGAGAGCTTCAATATCATGATGAGGAGAAAGCCAAAGGAAAACAATTTCAAGGTATGTCGAAACAATCAGTAAAAATGAATTAACTTTGTTGAATTTAGAATAAGTGGATTCTGATGGAATGAGAACATTTTGAAGCATTTTCAAAGTATCTGATTAAGAACATCAGATATTTTTAGATAAAATAGTAGTTTTCAGCTATCTAGAAAAAACAACCTATAATCAAGGTTTGCTGTACACTGTGCCTTAAAGCTTGTGTATAGTTTTGGTAAATCCACCAAAATGCACCTATCACTATTCTAATTCAAAACTAGCTAATATGAATGGATATGCCCTATAACAGTTATGATGTGGAGGATATGAAATGAAAATGTGTTTTACGGGATAAATTTTGCGATTTTACATGGAAATTTAACTTGATCGGGTCACCCGATCAAATTAAAATATCTGTGTGTTTTTGTCTTTCCATTAAATCCTATTCCAAATCATGGAATGGGCTGAAACTTTCAAGATATGTTCTTTGTCTGTAACTTTTGGATATCTAATCACTAAATTTATAAGATAAGTGCTTGAATGCCCATGTTTTAATTTAAAACAAGCAACGCCGAGAGAGGGCGCTATATATCCAAGATTTGAATATTTGAAATTTTCTCAGAGAAGTGCAGTTGGAAAAATATCTAACGGTCTCTACGCTTCAGTAAGACTGTCATATTAGATGATATTCGATTATCAATCACATTATTGACCCTTTACCAAAGCTATACACAGGCTTTAAGAGTGCACAGCTGACCCGCAAGTACCATTGTGACCACAGCCAGTTTGCAACACACTGAGACTTGCCTCTCCGAAAAATTGAAGAGTTCTTGTACCCTATCGAGATAGGAATTTTTCCATTGTTGACATCTTGATAAACATGTATGAATTCTGATTACAACAGTAGCCAGGATGATGACATTTCATTTAACAAAAATTACAATAAACAGTTCCTCAGTCCAAGGTCATAAGTTTGGTTGTAATGCTTATGTAATGTTATCTGATCCTTGCTTGTAGGCTGTTCTGGAGACTATCCGTGACCTGATGAATACTGACTGTGTAGTACCTGACTGGTTACATGATATTCTTCTAGGGTATGGGGATCCAGGAGCAGCTCATTACTCCAAGTAAGAACTGAACTATTGTTTCTTTGGGGTTTAAGGTCAATCTAATAAAATATGTATGTTGTTTGTTGTCAGGGAGTAAAATCATTGATTTTTTTCCTCATTTTTTGTTTCATTTGTCATGACCATTTAAAAAAGTGGGATTTAGACTTCATTTCATTTTGTTCTTTAAAATTAGCGTTATCTTTAGAAATTGCAAAGTTTATTTTAGCAAAATTTCATGTATTTATGATACCTAAATTGGATGAGACAGGGTTCATTCCACAGCAATATGAATGGATATGCTATCTTTCTTCAGTTTGGCTTAAGAAGTTGCCTTTCACTTTCAACAACAGTGTGCATTTGAGGATTTCAATGTAGATTTCATACTATTCTAACAAATTTTATTCTAATAATGATGAAATCTGAATGTTAAAATGATACGAGAACGATGTCAAAATTGTTCATATTCAGAGTTAATGTAAAGAACATGACAACTTAAATCAATTATTTAACCCCTTCATCTTTTATTTTTTATCTACAACTGTGAAATTGATAATTTCTTCTCATTTTTTTACAGGATGGCCAAACAGATTTCAACTTTGGACTGGAACGACACATTTTTGAATGCTGACCATCTTAGGGCTAGCTTCCCAGACCATACGGTCAAGTTAATAACTGATGACCCAGCCAAATTAGTGCCTCCTTTCAGGTTTGTCATTTTGAACAACTGAAAGGCTCATATTCAGATTGAAATTCTCACCCTTACTACTAAGCATATGCATGATAAAACCTCAGTTAGGTTAAAGATGAAGAAGATGATGAAAATAAAGAAGACCATGGAGAAGAAGATTAAGATGCAGATGAAGAAAGTAAGGACAAAAACAGGAGTGAAGGAGAAAATTTTAAAAAAGACGAAGGAGAATACAGAGAAGGTGAATGATAACAAGTAGGAGAAAGAGAAGGAGATGGAGGATGAGAGGAGGAGAGGAGAGTGAAAAGTATAGCAGGAGGAGGAGGAGGATGAGAATAAATAATGAAGAGAAGGAAAAGAATGAGGAGAAATAGAATCAAGTTTAAAGGAGGTGGGGGAAGAAGAAGTAGTAGTAGTAGTGGTGGTAGTAGTAGTGGTGGTGTTGGTGATGGTGTTGGTGGTGGTGTTGGTGGTGTTGGTGATGGTGGTGGTGGTGGTGGTGTTGGTGGTGGTGATTGTGGTGGTGGGGGGGGGGTAAGAAGTATGATATCCTTTGATTCTTTGTAAAAAGATAGATAGATTACCCTCCCTTTTTTCTGATTGCAGGATAACATTTCCAGAAGCTGAGAAAGGAGGTACTTCAGGAAAGAAACGTAAGGTGGATGACACCACTCCGATGAAAGCCAAGAAGGAAATCATCGTTGAACCTCACATCATACCTAACAGAGGCCCTTATCCATACAACCAACCCAAAAAGTCAGTCAATATAATTAAAAAATGTTATCATTTCATAAAAAATACACATCTACATGTACATTGTTACTATTTAAATTCAAGAATGGAGACTGTTTTCCCCTCCTCAATCTTCAATTAAATCTTTTCATATATTCAATTCTGTAATGCTGTCATCCCTCTTTTTTTTTTTTGTAAATCTCTTAGAAACTTCACTATTAAGTACTATATGAAATTTGATTTGTTGATATTATCCCCAAGTAACTCAGTGGCTTGGTTTACTCTGTTATGGTTTTGCAGTTAATAGAGAATATTATTGCTAAAATAGCTGGATGATGAATTGAAATTAATGAATAAACTGCTCCTTTTTATTAAAGTATTAGTGATGCAGGGATTCAAATATCTCTTCTGTTTATTAAATCATATTCTCTGTTTCCACAGGAATGCCATCCAGTTTACTCCAACACAGATAGAAGCCGTCAGAGCCGGCATGCAACCAGGTCTTACAATGGTAAATTGATTCAGTTTCATTATATAATATTGGACTTTTGCCTGTAAAGTGATTATGGCATTGAAAAACAATATTCAATATTTATAATGAAATGCATGCAACTGGTTCACCAAAAATAATGTAAAACAAAATACCATTATTTATGGAGTAGTATTTTCTTGACTTTTTTATCTAATATAGTCAAACCTGTATTTTCAGGTTTTAGTACCAATTCAATGTACTTTTTGATTGGAAATTGATGAAAATATAATTTTCTGTTTTGATGATAGGTTGTTGGACCTCCTGGAACTGGTAAGACCGATGTTGCTGTTCAGATCATCTCCAACATCTATCATAACTTCCCAGAGCAGAGGACTCTTATAGTCACACATTCTAACCAGGTAAGAAAGACAATGGACAAAGCATTATCCCCCAAGAAATTCTTCCCCAATGGAGTAGGTGACCTGGGGACACTTTCATAAAAGTTGTCTATATCCAGCAGTTCTAAAACTGAGAACTGGAAAAAAATATTATTTTCCCAGTTTCTACCAGTTAATTAAAAGAGATGTTGTTAATTTAAAGTACGGTTTTTGTCACAATTTGAACAAGGAATTTTTTTTAATAAACAGCTAGATAAAAAAAAATATCTCTGGCTTTGCATTTTGGGATTTCATATATTAAAGTTATTTGCTGTAAATTCTTGCATACATTTATGGGCAGTTTAATGAAACATATCCTGCTCTCAAAATAAATCTATATTGATAAACTTCTCTGTATATGATTAGTACTAAGCAATGACCATTGATTTTTTTTGTTTTTGTATTAATCAGGCTTTGAATCAGTTGTTTGAGAAGATCATGGCATTAGATATCGATGAGAGGCATTTATTGAGGTTGGGTCATGGTGAGGAGGCGCTTGAGACAGAAAAAGATTTCAGCAGGTTTGTGAGGATTATATTCATACTATAAATGATATTGATACTAATACTAATGATACTTATAATGAAAATAATGATAATGATATAAATTCCTTTACTTTATACCAATGTTACTGGGAAATGTTTTGTCCTCTCCAATTGTTTAAAATCCTTCCTAATGTAGATTCGGTTCTCCTTATCATCACTTGCCCTGTTGTTTTATGGAATAAGCCCAATGTTCTCCTTAATGTTGATTCCTCTTATGGTAGGTTTTAGGCAGATAAGATGATAAAGATGATAACAATTATAAACAATTATTATTACTAGTAGTAGTATAGTAATCACGGTGAAATATCTCCTTGGAATTAAGGATACAAGTAAATAGTTACTAGTTCAAGATTAAGCTGCAGTATTCCCTTATTGCAACATGCCCTAAATGGAATTCATTTTGTGCAATTACCAGGTATGGCCGTGTAAACTATGTTCTTGGTCGTCGTCTTGAGCTGCTCAAAGAGGTAGAGAGATTACAGGAGAGTCTTGGAGTTCCTGGTGATGTTGCATACACCTGTGAGACAGCTGGTCACTTCTATCTCTATCAGGTAAATTCCAGTACTGAAAACATATTTCCATGTGGAAATGTGTAGCAGTAACAGGCATGATATACTCCTGACTGAAATCTGAATAATATAATATATAATTTTTGTTCAGATTTTTTTTTTTTTTGGGGGGGGTGAAATCCTTTGCCTAAGAACATTCTCATGCTGTTTTAACTGCTTTTTTAAGTAAAATGATAACACTATCATGCAGACTCACCTTGAAAAATCACTTTCGATTTCTTTACTATGCAAGAGCTTGTAACCCTGACCGAGGCGCCTCTGACTTTGGCGGTGACTTAGTGACCCTTGGCTATTTTTCAAATTTTTTTTTTCAGAGGGGACTTTTTCAAAGCTTGAAAGGAATCTGTTAAACTCTTATTTTTTGTGGTAAATAGGTTTTATCTCTAATGTGGCCATTATTTCATGAGTTTTTGTTTTGTGATTAGCCAATTTGTTTGTAAGACAAAATACTTGCATGACCGCTCATTTCAACCATTTAATATGAGACCGTATTACTTTGTTTGTGAACGTATCTAAGCATCCAGTGTGCACCACTATTTGCGCAGAAATTTCTTTGGCAAAATGTGCATTCTTTTTACTGTGATCATTGTGATGTCATGAATGAATTCCTTTCAAGATTCACTCACAAAATGCAGAGGCTTGCATTTTTGGAAATCTGTTCGGCCTCCCATCTCATGAAATATGGAACCATGGAACCAGAACATAGATATTTCCCCTTTTATGTGAGCAAGCATGGTGTATCAAATAATATTCAGATAGATGGATAAAGAACCTTGAATATTTAGGTGTATCCAGTTGTATTTTTTCTGCTTCTGTGAAAAGAATTTATTTTTCTAAGAATGGAGTGAATCGGTTAAAGCTCCTTGAAATATCTGACCAATCAAATAAGGTTTTCTGTAATGTCACCCTCCTAATATTTGACCTTCTAATCACCCTTGTCATTCTTTTAACAGGTGGTAGCACGATGGGAGAAGTTTCTGAGTAAGGTCAAGCCTAAGGGAGGCAAGGAGGTTGGAGTAGAAGACATTGTCACTCACTTCCCTTTCCATAAATTCTTTGAGAATGCCCCACAACCAGTCTTCAAAGGGGAGACCTATGCTCAGGATATGGACATTGCAGAGGTATGTTCATTGTTTCTGTCAGTATTTAACATAGAATATGTTTTTTTTGTTCTGCTCACAATTCTTCACACTATTGATATTGTAAATTGGAGCGAAATTTGCTGTGGCAAATTTTGAGCATTTTCCCATGAAGGTATATACAAAAGAGAGTGGAGTCTCACTTTGGATTCCTTCCCTTGTAGCAGCTGTGGTCGATTGTGTGCATCACAAATTGGTCTTTACTCTCACATGAGGACTCACCACAGCAAATACTTGTCTGCCCACTCATCTGGAGCATCGACTTAAGATTGTAGTTATGTATTTCACAATTCAATTATCTTTATAGGTTGTTTATTGCCTATTAAAGGAAACTGTACTTAGTTATTCCAACATACTTCCAAATCATTTGAATTTTATGACATTTTATGAAAAGGGGCAAAATAATTTTTTTTATTGTTTTACAGGGCTGTTATCGCCATATCAAGAAGATCTTCCAGCAGCTTGAGGTAAGAGTAGTATCAAAGTTTTGTTTTATTTTTCAAAGAAACTGAATTTCATTTTTCAAGGAGGTATGCTCTCATCATTCTTTGAGTCTTTGAAAACACCACTTTTTTGGATTAAAAAAATGATAAGATTTTCAGAGCAGTGACTTTTTTCTTCATTATTACATCTAATATTTCATTTTGAATTGAACCTAAATTATTTCAAGAGAGTTATTTTGCTATTTACAATGGCTATTTTTGCATGAGGGGATGAATTGCTCTCATTATTTTGTTTCAGTGTTTGATAATGCAATTTAATAAAATTTTTTCTAAAATAAGGACTAATAATGGAATTTTTTTACATTGACAGGAATTCCGAGCATTTGAGCTATTGCGGAGCGGGAAAGACCGATCCAAGTACCTGCTCATCAAGGAAGCCAAGATCATCGCAATGACATGTACACATGCTGCCCTCAAGAGGCGAGACTTGGTCGACGTTAGATTCCAGGTAAGCTTCTCCTTTCATGTTGATTCTAGAGTTCACCTTATTTGAAAATTGACATGAATATTTCTTTATAAAAAATAGGAGGGTGGGAGGTTGTGTCATAAATTTTTGAGTATGTTTACAATTTTTTCACTTAGAGTTAATGTACATACACAATTCCTACTTGAACAAAGACCTTGAATTGGAATATGTATGTTTACATAAATTTGTAATTCTATGAAATGTTCATGTTGACATGGAATTGTTACTTTACACTTTGAGTGCTATCTAGCGGTCTAGCAAGCAATAACAATGATAATTCCTATTGCTTGGTAATGTAAAAATGGATTCGAAAATACAAGTACATGTATATACATATATATTTAACAAAGCTTACTCTTAACTCTATTCCAGTAAATGACCCATTGTATGAGAACGGCTCATGCTCCCGTCATTGTTACTGTTAATGTTTTGTATTTCTTTATCTTCCCCGACAGTATGATAACATCTTGATGGAAGAATCTGCTCAAATATTAGAGATAGAAACCTTCATCCCTCTGCTCCTTCAGGTAACCTCCCCATTTTTTTTATTCAGGGTAATCGAGAAAGGTGTTCATTATTCATTTAACAATAAATAAAGTATTGCTAAGAATTTATCAAATTTAGATCATTCATCTCAAATTTGTGGCCACCTTTTTGTGCTCAAGCGCCACAAATATTTTTTGCTGTTCACTCACCTTTTGAGGGACTGCGGCCAAAGAATATAGATAAGGTGAAGAGGTTCATTATGGATTTGTATGTAGGCCTATACATACATGTATATGCAGCTATCAAGGTCTCATATTTTCACACTTCCAGTTTTATAGTTCCCTTAGACTTATTTTCTCCTGTCTGGTAGATTGTAGTTTCCAAGGCTCTGTATTCTACACCTCATAGTCAGTTCTTAAGAAACCCTTTCAGAGTTTCATGTAATACTCTCTTGTAATCATAGCTTGTGTACTTCTTTCTGTGAAGTAAATACAGCATTAGACGTACTAGGGTTGCGAGAGGTAAACTCTTTTTTTGCTTTTGGTTTACAGATTAATTTCAACTTATTTTAGCTTTCCTCTTACAAAAAGTATGGGAACTCTTCAATTTCAGCTTACTTTGACACTTTTTCAGTTTTTTTCAGCTCTTTTTATTTGTGATGCCTTACATCCCTTCTGTACAAGAAAGTTGATCTGGGGGCCGTTTCATAAAGCTGTTCGTATAATGTTAATAGTGACTTTAAGAATGACTGGTAGTCCTTTTTTTTGAGGTAAATGATACTCACCATTAAATGTTCATTTTTGATTATTTTGCATGTAAGAAAGGTTCACCAGCCATTCTTAAAGTTGCTCTTAACTTACAAACAGCTCTATGAAACACCCACCAGCTCATGGAATTGCCTATATTTGACAATTTAGAATCCTGAGGATGGTTTCAATCGGTTGAAGCGATGGATAATGATTGGTGATCATCATCAGTTGCCACCGGTCATCAAGAACATGGCCTTCCAGAAGTTCTCTAACATGGAGCAATCTCTCTTCACCCGGTTCGTCAGGTTAGGTGTCCCTACCGTCGATCTGGATGCACAGGGTAGAGCAAGATCAAGGTAGGGTAATAAATAATTCACTCTAGCCTGAAATCAAATGAATTGTTCTACAACTGATCTATTACAATTGATTAATTGATTTTACATAATGATTAATACAAGCAAACATAAAAGTTCATCATTTAAAAGCTAATATAAGTTGATAAAATATGTCTGAAGAAGTTTTACTTTTGCCAATTCATGTGAAAAAGCAGCAACTTACTTATATTTCATTGCTAATGTGAGGATATATTTTTCATTATTTTAGGGCTCTGCACTGAAAGTCATTTGGCCAAACTTCATAATGTGGTCGAGTTGAAATATATACAGCTGTTTTCTAACATAAACACTTATGATCATCAACAATTTTTTTGATGGAAAGTATTGGGAAGTGCATTACGGGACCACTCACCCAGCTTCTTTTAGGGTTTAAATCATTTGCATATTTCTTGTTGAATAGGTTGCTTAAACTATCAATGAATTGGTATTGATATTCTGCTTTGGTGCCTAATCTGGAAGCAATGTGCAATGAATGAGGGTTCCTGACCATCCTCTTGTCATCAATGTCTTTCTCATTTTGTTGTCGTTGTAAATTCCTCATAGCATTGCTACTCTCTACAACTGGAGGTATCGTAGCCTAGGAAACCTGCCTCATGTGAATAGGATGCCTGAGTTTCAGACTTCAAACCCAGGGTTGGCCTTTGACTATCAACTCATCAATGTAGATAATTTCAATGGAGTCGGTGAATCAGAACCCAATCCTTACTTCTATCAGGTAAAACACAAGAGGTTCCATTTTGGTCTTAATATCAAATCCATTTTTGTATTCATGACTACCTTCATGAATCTAATGGCGGCCATGTGATGAGAAGTAATTCATTCATCAGTTTGTTGAAGGATATTACTGCATTGATTTTCATTTTAATTTTTTTATGAAGTAAAAATCTGTTACTTAATGTAACAGATGGTCAAAAATAATTCAAGTTGGAAAGATAGTGAATAAGAAGTAGACATTTCATAAGATTATTTTCATATTTATGATTTACTTAAGCTAACCACATACTACACAACTGGCCTGAAACATTTTTTGTAGACCCCCTTTTTATATTTAATGTTTGGATGGGTACTAAATTTAACGTTCATGGTATGAACCCTGTTTATGTGTATATACCAGCAAAGTCAGGTTTAATCGCAACAGTGCAATCTTACACATGTCAATGATTTGTAGCCAATCTAGATTTATTGATGATTCCAGTATTTATATGTTTATTTTGATTCTCAGTTTAGATAATTATATTTGTTTATAGTTCTATAAAGTCGGCTGAAAGTTGGTTTTTCCAAAATTTCATCACAGATCGGTTGTTTAGTGTGCAGTTAATATTATTAAATATCTGTTTTTTCCTACCTTTGCTTTTAGAACCTGGCTGAAGCTGAGTATGTGGTGGCGCTCTTCATGTACATGAGATTGCTGGGATACCCGGCAGAGAAGATCAGTATCCTCACTACATACAATGGTCAGAAGCATCTCATCCGTGATGTCATCAACAAACGATGCTCAGACAATCCTCTGATTGGTCAACCTCACAAGGTAATGACACATTGGATGATTTCAAGTTCACTGTTGGTGGTTGGGCTGGTTTTTATATCAACACAACACCAAACCTAAATAGATCTAGTCCCGGGAGGAATCTCAAAATAATGTAACTTGAAGATATATTGAATTTTGAATTACTTGCTTAAAGCTAGGGAAGGCAATCAAGTTTGTGCTTCCAACGTCAACACCAGCACCTACACAGAACATAAATTCACCTGTTTTCCATAAAGATGATGGATAGTGAAATAAAAGTTACAAATGTAGATTATTTCAGTGTATTGTCTTCTTAGGAGGTTTTCAACAATTGTGTATGAAATTGTTTTCAATGCTTGGATTGAAACGCAATATTGATTTGTTGTTTAAATTCAGGTGACAACAGTAGATCGTTTCCAGGGACAACAGAATGACTACATTCTTCTCTCACTCGTGAGAACAAAGGCAGTTGGACACATCAGGTATAATTGTATAGAACTTTATCAATGTCTTATAAGCTTTATTGTGGAGTAATTTATAGTTACTCTTACAGTGCTTTGATTCATTGTCAGCAAAAAAAGAGAGAATGATTAAATCATAAAAAACATGTGAAAGAGTTAATATCAGGTCTAATTAAAAAAAATGTATAATTTACAGAGATGCCTGAAAAAGGGGCTTGTTAACATACAAGTACAGTATTTGGTTTGCTCAATCGTGGAATGGGAGTAAGTCTGTATTTAGCTTTCTGATGTACAATGACAATGATGATATTGATGATGATGACGATGGTGATGATGATGATGATATTTATAATAATAATGTTGATAATGATAGTAATAATTGTTATAATAATATAAAATATTGTCATGATCTTTATAACTTTATCCCTGCCAAACAAAATTTTAAGGGTCTATGTTAGGAATCAGTGTATGGCTAGGCAGTCGGGCAATTTTCAGTAATTCTGACTCCTTGTACAATACACCTTATTTTCTGAAAAAGGGCATATTTTAGATGAAAATCAAAGTGGCATCAGTGATAATTGTACAAAATGCTTTCCTTGTTTTCAGAGACGTGAGGAGACTTGTTGTGGCCATGTCTAGAGCTAGGCTTGGTCTCTATGTCTTTGCCAGGGTATCTCTGTTCCAGAACTGCTATGAACTATCACCAACATTCCAAAATGTAAGAACAATCACACTTACCAGTAATCTAAAGTATTTGTAAAATAGAATGTTATGATTATATAACTTTAGATAGACTTCCTTTGTTGTTGATAACCATTTAGTTTCTAGCAACTGTCAATTCAGCTTTTTCAAACTTTTATAGATGTAGTAGTTGGGAGTGACAGGTTCATACTTTATATTTTCTTGGATTCTGATCATTCTCTACAATGATGGATGTTAATTCCAAAGTTTTATTGATCTTTTTATGTATTTCTTGTTTTGTAATTTTCATTCTTGAATTTATCTAACTTTCTTTGAAGTTATTGCTTCCATAAAGTAATTTCCATGTCAATAAAAAAGATCTTAAATGAAATTTAAAAGGATAAATGTTTAGATTGGTATGGTGCTTGATATATTGTTCTATAGATAAAGAGTAAGGATAATTAGAGAAATGACGTATTTATCTTTTTTTTATTTGCAGCTGATGTCGAGACCAATTCACCTCCATCTCGTTCCAACTGAGACCTACCCACCACAAAGAAAGGTAAGTAAAGAAGCCTGATATTAATATAATTCTTATGTGTAATCCATCCTGGAGAAGGAAATTGGAATTCTAAAGGAAGACATTCCTTGATTGCTCATGCACCTTATCAATGTAGTCATGCTTTAATTGAGGTGATGGTATTGCCATTTATCTGTGTATAATTGCTGCATTGTAATAATAGTAATATTAGTAGTAATTGATCCTAAATTAATATTTGACTTACCAGTTAAAACTGTGAATGTGATTTGTAATACTGATACAATGTTACACCCCTCACCCAGCCTTTCAGAGTTTTTATTTTAAGTAGAGGAAAACAAATGGTTGAAATTGAAACGTCAGTTCATGAGATTCATCGTGTTGGGATTGTGATTTAATCTTTGTTTATTTTATTTTTATTGACAGTGAGACAAAAGACGATATAAAAAAGAGCGATTTAAAGAGAAATACCAGTAGTTGCAGTAAACACTGATTTCATGAGAAAGTCTGTAAAACCAGGCTTAATTGTCAGTATATCATCGAGGATCTAGATCTGGTACAGTTACATAAACTGAACTTTGTGAACTCTTGAAATCTACACTGAAAAATGTTCACACTGAAGATCACCAACACAAATAGGCACACATGGGACATTGTATTATTATTGCTGGAATAAAGACCCGACGGAAGTGACCAAATTTGCGCTTATTTTGCTTATTTCTCAGCAATTACACAATTTCTTCCAGAATCCTTTGGCACATATTTTTTATTCATACAAACAGACACTTGGGTGGTCATTATATTAGTTTCTGTAAAAAGTAATTTTGAGATAGTTACCAGAACTGGAATCTATCTTTAAACACATTTGTCACACTTCAGAACAGCTGTTAAATCCGAAAATGTGATCTAAGAAGGAGAAGGGCATGAATCTGGCCTCTGACCCGAGCCCTGGATCTCAAGTTTTTATGTACAACATTTTGGAAACTTTTATGACACTAAGTAGCACTTAGTTCTGAGACAACGCATCATGATTTTTCCTTTTGTTTTGTTTATTCAGGCTGGGCAACCTGTACAAGGTCGTGTGATGGTGATTGAAGATATGCCTCATATGGCTCAGTTTGTATTTGACATGTACAATGATGGTATGCAAAGAATGCATGCACAGATTGGGGTAAGTATGATTTATACTGAATCAAACCAAATCAAATTATCAATAGAAAATCCATGATTTATATAGTTATCACTTTTCAAAATACATATGTTACATTATCACAATGATAATAGCAGCAGTGAGAGTATGAAGTGAAAGAATGATGATAAATTTTACATTCATTTGACTATGGCTGACAATAGAAAAATTATCATGAATCTTACTTGAGATTTCATTGAAAGAATGTTTCATTTTGCTGACCACAGACTTTTAATGAAATCTCTGTTACACAGCTATGGGGCTCCATCTCAGCCTTGAAACTGAATAATATTCCTTTGTTTATTTGGCCTAAAGGTAGAACAGGGGTGAAATGAGGATATGCACAGAAACTACATAATGTTGCCTTGCCATATTCTTCTGTTTATGAGTAATGTGAATTGTTGATTACTAACGAGCTGAACATACCCCTAAGCATAATGGGATGTTGTAGGGTAGTTATTCATTATACTACTGATGGTTATGTTGGAGCTTCAAAAGGGCATTGCATTCTCATTTATTACACCCCTCGAGGACCAGCAGCACCATGATTGATGCTGCTGAGTAAGGCCATCCTCCCGTTTTCATATATGAATTCACATGTTTCAATTTATATACTTGTTTGTTTTTTAACGGACATAAATTCAATCAATTCAATCAATCAAACCCCAAACTTATTGACCTTTGAAATGATTTGGTGATCTTGTGTAGCGCCAAAGAAGAATGGAACGTCTTGCCAAGCCTCCAGTGTCTCACAAACCCCCTCCAAAGAAGGTGGAAGAACCCATGGAGACTAAACTAGATGAAGAAGCCAATAAAGAGGTGGTAAATACCGAGGAGGAGGTGGACCATTCCAAGATGCCAGAACATCCAGGGGAGAGCAGCAGTGAATCAGAAGGGGAGGATGATGAGAAGGAAACACAGGAAGTAAAAGAGCAGGTAGAGACCACTGTGGAGAAAGAGAAATCAGAAACGTAAGTTATTTCTTTAATGATTTTGTATCATACATTTATTGGTGTTATTTTATGATGGAAAATTTGATAGCAGGAATTGAATTTAGCAATTGTGATATTTATAGTTATGATTTTTTTTTTGTGCAAGGGAGTCCTTCCAAATTTCAGTTGTGACTTCAGAGGGTATTAAGAGGCTTTTGCAAGAATTATACTTCTATATCATTATCAAGCTTGCATATGAAAAGATTTGCATCGATGATACAAGTCATTTGACTATTGCTGTTCCTTGGATATCTGTGTAATTTTGTTCTGTCAACATCCTAAGGTACACATTGCAGCTTCTGATGATTCTCCCCTTATTCTTTCTTTGTTGCCTCATTGGAGTTTTTCTGATAAATAAATAATGAAACTCACCGTTATTGACTTATAACTTTTAATTTTGAATTTTCTAATTTTTTTTCAAACAGGATTGAACAGATGGATGAAACTTAACAGCTTGTGGATATTTAAGGTTTCATGACGTTCAAAAGGATACAGCAAGGATGGCCACAAAAATCAATGATGATGATGATTAAAGTGATCATTTCACTTTGTTCTGATTTAAAAAATTCTCATTTTGGTTCTTGAAAAGGGGCTAAATATTAGGCTTATAGTGTAAAAATACCATCCCAAAAGTTTCAAAGTATTATATCTACAGGATCAATTTCAAAACCTTGGAAATGTAAACCAAAGTTTGAAAATAATTGGGAATTGGTTTCAATGACTATGTGTATAGAGCGAATCTGTGCAACACAGATGAACACAGCATGACCTACATACAGTGTTTACAAGGTATACACTGAATGTACAGTGCACCTAACAATATGGTGTGTATAGGAGATACAGCAGAAGGCAGTCAACATAGCCAACGGACTTTTTGAATTGGAGAAAACTGGTCATAAGCTGGAACCCATCTACTAGACGGTTCTCAAAATCAGGCTAATAAATTGCTACTTGTACCTAAATTAGAGTTTTTCATCCTATATTGTGGTCTGTTTCAGGGTTTTTGAGGACAAATACAGGCACTCCTACACATGTTTCGTCTCAGTTTGAGAATTTTTTAAATCAGCTGCTCACAAAGTTAAACGATCCCTTTAACTATTACCAAGTCAACCGAGGCTCTTAGGGACTGAGGAAATATTTGATTATGCCTGTGATGCATACAGGGTTTATTCATAGCACTGTGCCATCCGAGGAGTTTGGTACAAATGGGCCTAAAAAGATCATGCTGGGTTGTACCCTTGTGCTAGATAAAACTGAGCTCTGCTGAGCTCAATTAAACTTTCAAATCAGTGATCACAGCTACATTTAATCACATTTTAAGATTAAACCCTGAATTACATTTCATTCCTGTATGTGTATATAAACAACCCTATAATGAAATCTGTTTTCAATAAATTCTCCAGAACAAAGTCCTGTAACAGTTATACTCTCAAATGTCAATGGTATGTAATGTTAAACTCTATATAAGTCGACCTTCTATGATATTTCAGACCGGATTATTTAAAATGTTTGAAACTGAACAGATTTCTTCGGTCCAAATTCTGGTAGATAGGACATACGCAGAGTTACCTGTATATCAGTTGGTTACAACAGTAGGTTTAATGGCATGTATTATCTTGCTGGCTGTGATTGTGTTTGCATGTATTCACATCATGTTTGGCACAATTGTACAAATACATATTCACCATGAGGATGTTTAATACCTATTTATTTTCAAGTACTTGTCTCTCACCATTTATTGTCACAAGCATGTGGTGACACATTTCTAGAAAGTCATAAAAAAAATCTATTTTGTTAATAGAAAACACCATTTTGCTTTTAACCATAAAAGAGCCACCCTTTTCCTGTAATTTTCTATAAATATCTGCTTTTGGAAGAAAAAAATGTCCCTGGCTCCTAACATCTTCAATTATTAGATGCATCTTTTATGATACAGAAACAAGTCTTTATAAAATCTATAGTGTCTGAACAGATGTTAAAATTGTTTGTACTATGGGCCTAGTTATAAACATGGTAACATCTTTCCCATCATGGCCCTAAATACTGCAGTATTTTTCATGATTATAATTTTTGTAAGTTATTATATCAAGCCTTGAATTGTCAAACCATTGTACATATTACCTTTTGTACGTAGGATGGAAATAAAATCAATTTTTGAGTACAAAATTTTTTGTTTTTGCAAATGATTGAGTACATTGGATGAAGAGAGAATCATTCAGATTTCTTTCTGATCGTCCATGAGACAATGACCGATTCTTACAAACACAACATATTCATATTCCTGTATTGGCTCATTTTTAAAATAATATCTGAAAAGTTTAGGTATGTTTTTATAGATCTTTATAGAGTTTAATAATGATAGTAATAATAGGCCTAAATACAATGATGATTTTGATGTTGATGGTGATACGATGACGATGACAAGGATGATGATGTTGATGGTGATGAAGATGATGACGATGTTGTTGATGATGATGATGATGATGTATCATTAGTCGGAACTTGTCCTGAGCAGATTCAGAAAATTAATGACTGTCTAGTAACAAAGTATCAAAATATATTTCATTGATAGTATATGCGCATAATAATGAGAGTCATAATATTTGTGTAAAGTTTCACTTGGCCAGTCGCAGCAATTAAATAGATTCACTTCTTCAGGAAAATGTAGAATTTGAAAATATATATATGAATTATATAAGTGTTTGGCCCCTGGCCTTAATTATGGGGGTGGGGGATGGAGTAATAACATTTTCGTCAGAAGATTTTAGAGGAAATAATTGAACTTTTTGTTCCTGACCCCTTCTCAGCCCTGACTAACCTTATCCTAGAGTCAGCAGTCTGTCTGTATCGGAGCTTTTACAATGTGAACAAAATGAAATTGGGCCCTTTGTGCGTCTTACTCCCGGTTTTGACATTTGCAGTCAGTTCAACATTTTCATTTTTGATGATCAGCGACACCGTAAACGAAGGGTCACAGTCATCGCCTGTTTTCCTCACAATTCAGTTTCAAATTTGCGATAAAAATGTTGAAAAACATATTGAATGTTGTTCGAAATCACACTGTCCTTGTAAGGAAAGAAATGTGAGTTGCAATATATGAGTAAATAATATTTTAACTGGTAAAAATACTTGTTTCGAGCACGATTTTATATCTTGAGTTTATGTTCGGTCCCACACGTAATCATACATGTAGGAAATGTGCAGATCGTCAAATAAAACAGCAGCTGCACCCCGCCGGTAGCGTAGGTCTACCGGTAAAGTTAAAATCATTGACAATGACATTGTCAATGGGCAGATGCACGTTGATTAAGAGGCAACAACAGGGTGACTGTTACTTAGATCTAGACTAGAGAGGTTAAGGCCAAGTAAAAAAAGATAGTAGTCATGGTAGTTGATCGGGTTTTTTGAGAGCGGTGATTTGCTATCTTGCTATTTTTTTAAAAACAAGGAGGCACTTTCTCGGCCCGATGTTTGACATCAGTGTTGAGGGAGGTCCTTACTATTTACTATTTTTTTTGCTATTTTTATTCAAAGGATTGTCAGGCCATGTCAAGCTCGAATTATGTGATCGATGCATGCTCAATATTAATAATAAATGAGTAGAAATATATGTATGTATCAATATATCTACGATTGATTGGAAATCTATGGAAAAAATGTAGGCCTATTGTGCGATAAAATATATTGATGCATTACTGATGTATACTGATACTGTATTGTTGTGAAACAGAATGTTCAAGTGAATAATTTCAACATTATATATGTAAGGGCAAAAAATGCATGGGGGGGGGGGGTAATTTTTATTACCATGGAAATGATGGAGTCATCTTCAGTTTTCCAGAGCCAATCTCTTTTTAAGCTCTGGGCATGTTTTTGCATAGACCTTATCGCAAATAGATTCACGCAAAGGATCATGGGATTGCAAAGGGGGCAATAGCGCCGCTGTTGTCCGGATGCGACCATGCGAGCGCAAGCAGCCGACAATAAAGTGTACGATTTCCATAGTGTATCAAAATACGATCGACGCCCGCAGCCGACATTTTGCAAATTTTCCAGTAAACGCCTCGTCATATTTGTTCCAGAGTCTAACATCACTTTTCTTCTTAATCATGGGTGGCAGAGATAGATGTGCTATCTATAGCTGCAAGAATTACCACAGATTTTATGAAGAAAAGTATAATTTTCTTTCATTTTTGCGCACTGTCTGTGCGTGTTTTGAGCTGCGCAGCTGCTGTGCATGCACGGACAATGGGCATGCACTCTCGGCCCGAGGACACTGTACGTCGGCGAGGCAGTGGAGGAAAAATAAAATGATGATCAATAAAACAAACTCTGCAGTACATTTGATTACTTTATTCTAGTTATGTATGTTTGTAATATCAATCGATAGTCAAGAATACATGTTTCATAAATAATTATCTCAATCATGATTTTATTCAGTAGGCCTAAAAACCGAGCTGTGTTTTCTTTTTCTCTCCACAGTAGGCTACATAATAGTTGCATATTATTCAGGATCGTGGTCGGACATTCTGAAGTTTAATCATTGGCATGCTTAGACAAAATAATGAATGAAATAATGAGAAAAAAAAAGAAAATAAAAAATGAGCATAGACGAAAATATATTGAGAGAAAAATAAGATACAAAAAGAAAATTAATGAGGAAGGTGATCTGTAAGAGAAGTGACTGAATGCGATGAAATAAATTGAAGATGTAAATGTTGAAATAAGATTTTTTTATCAAAAGAATGGAATATATATCATTTATATGAATTAAATATCCATCATCTACTAAGTTTCAGACAAAATAAAATTACAGAGAGTTGGAGGGATGTTTCAAATTCAGGGATTTATTTATTCTGCAAGTCATTTTTATATGTCCTTCATTATGTATATATATATATAAATAAATATATATATATATATAGCTAATTTTTGATATACTTTAGATTTGTCTCACCCCCTATATAGAGCTTGTATGATCAAACTAAAGAGCCCGAGTTATATTTGCCCCAAAATAACAAAGCTATATAGCTAAATTATATGGAGATATATGGTCTACATTATGATTTTCATGAATATTCTTTCATGGAAAAATTTGCTATCTAATTGGGATCGCCGACGTGCTCTTTTCTTAAGTCGATCGGCAAGTTGACCCGCAATCACCGTCTCACTTTTCCCACAAAATCTTCCCAAGTTTAGCCCCATAAAACGAAAATATGGTGAGTATTGAGTTCATACTTTCACTGGGCAATCATGATACATATATTGTTCTATAAATCCACATTCAAGTATCCAAAGTAATTTAAATACGAAGAAATCAGACTTAAAAGAAAGCCTGGATTTTGAGTGACACTGCGCAAAACATATGGCGTTGTATGGCTTCCCAATAGCCGATTCTGCGTTTGCCCCCTTTCGCATCCCATGATCCTCTGCGATGACAGACGCCCTCACGCGACAGACGCTATTTGCGATAAGGTCTATTGCAGTTTCCAGCTGCTTGTTCGTTTACAAAATGTTTAATACTGTTCAATTTTCATTCATTTTTAAAATTGATATTGAATATTAAATCCCTCATTGAATATTCGATGCATTGCCTGCTGACATTAGAAAACTCGCCAGAAAATTCAATGCATTTCACAAATTCACATGTCACGCCAGCACAGTCAATCACATCATCCTAGCACACATGCAGTTCATCCAACAGAGTCACAAGCACACAATCACCGTAAGTCGTAACACACGTCTAAGTACAGGCGCTTTCACTCACCAAAAAACCCCGCTGAAATACAAATTACGTCATTAAAATTGATTTATCTGCGCCATATTTCCAAAGCACGCGATGGATTAGTTCAGATTCAGTAAGCGGGGTCCCCGAAAATGCACTAAAAATGAAGAAATCCGTGATCTTATCCGAGTTTGCAAACTTTATTTCCTCGCTAATTTATGATGGTATCTTCAAAATTCCAATAAAAAACCAAATCAGAATTTTTTTTCTTTCTTGCAATTACGGCGATATCAGACTTTGCAATTGTTTTTGAAGTTGCGAGAGAGATCCCAGAAAAATCTTGTGAGTTTTTTCGCTATTCAGTAGCCATTAAAATAGGTAATAACAAGAAAATTGATGCTGCAATCAAAAAGGGAAGAGGGCGCAGACGAGAAACAACACAATATTTTTTTTTTTTTTTTAGAAAATAGCAAATAGCAAAAAATTTCATGCGGCGGCCAAAATCGACGCGCGCGAGGACGATCAACTACTTTCCTATTTTACTTGGCCTAATCGACTCTGACTTAAGACAGACATCGACATGCATGACATGACAGACCGATAAGATTTCTGTCAATGCCGGCAAACAACCACTGATTAACGACAGCGTCTAACGTTATGAAAAATATGTCCAACTTTTTATGACTAGACCCTATGCCAGCATGGTGGAGAAAGGGTGCAATTTTGCAACCCCCTCGATTACTGTTAAATTTGGCATGCCCTAAATTTTGCTTTTTGAGAGGGTAAAATGGAACAAATTTTAAGATAAAGTTAAATACATTCTGTTTAGCTTACCACCTTTCCCCAAAATATGCCGGAAAATAGCGAATTTTATGAAAAACAGATCAGGATCAGCTAGGTTCTTTGTTAGTTGTCAGCTACAGCTGAGCACACGAACAGAGCTACCAAGTTTCACGCAAGCATTTTGGACTCTTGTTCATCCCCTCAAATCTCTGTCTCACGCAACTATCACAGCCTATCCCCATATACATTGTACACAATGTCTGTGATCTCACTCAGATTCACAGAAAATCTCACGCATAGCTGGTCTTTGAACTTGGCATCGCTGTACAAATGCACTAGCGGATTGGCTGGCATGTCCGTATGCTGGGCTGTAGCTTACGGCGATCAAAGAAAAAACAGTCTGAACTTCGTCTGTTTTTCATCAAAATTTGCTGTATTCCAGCATATTTTTTGGAAAGGTGGTAAGCTGATAGTATTTATTAAAGAGGGTCTAGATTTACCTTAATCATTTCTTCTTTTTTCCTGTGTCATCGAGGAGGGTGCAAAATTGCACCCTATTCTCCATAGATGCAGTAGTTAAGGCATCGGTGGAGCTCAACCACTACTAGCCGAATGGCTATCATCTGTCTGTGTAGGAGGACAAAAAAAGTCAGAAAATGTTAGAAATCAGGAAAAAATCCTCTGAAGCAGCGGATTTATCAGTCTAAGTCTGACTATAACACCCTGGCCCTGCCTGGAATTTTCATGGCCACCATGTTAACAAAAGCGATGAATATAACACTCCAGCCCTGCCTGGAATTTTTCATGGCCGCCACAACATTTGACATGGCCGCCATGTTAACACAAGCCAGCATAATCGGTCATCACTACACACACTGTCATTGTTCTTCTATATACAGGTATACCCAGTTGTGTGTCTGGACGATCAATTTTAGAAAGTCATCTGGAAAAATTTACAAGCGAAGTTTCATAAATTTTTAGGAAATATTATAGGGAACAAAATAGAAGATGATTACAACTATTGAATTCATATTTTTAGTGTAATCCAAAGACAAAAAAGAAGGCTTCAAAAATAGTGTCCAGACACCCAAACCCCCCCCATAATACAGCTCACTGGATCATTGCAGTTGGCCTAGTGTCCATTAATAACATTTTGCTGACTTGACCATTCAGATTCTGGAAACTCCTGATTTCAAATCCAAAGTCCCCAAGTCAAACTTTAAATATGCAGAATCTGCACCATGTATCCAGTGCAAACGGCGGCTTAGCTCAAATTTAAGAAAGTGGGGTCGCCGCAAAAATGCGCTATAAGTGAAGAAGTGTGGTTTTGGTTCCAAATTAATGAACTTTGTGAGAAAATATAGGATAGTATCTTCAAAAGGACAGATTGAAAAAGAAAAACAGTAAAACTCAAATGCATTGTCAAATTGTGTCAAACATAGGGAGGGAGCTGTCATATTGTGGCCGCAAAATAAATGTATGGTGATACATTTCAAGATTTTCTCAAATATTGAGGTGGAAGTTAAAAATAACATTGCAATTGAAAATAGGCAAATGTATTCAACAAACATTGATGCAAATTTCATTTTGTGAAAATATCTTTTAGAAAAAACATTGCACAAAAGCTTAACCTATCAAATTTTTGGCAAGTTCCTCTTTATTAATATTACTTGGCTAGGTAACTAATCTATGCAGTTTACAAGTTCAAAGACCAGCCTTGCAGCCATGAAATTTTAAAATTATGAGAAAGAGAAGGGGGGGGGTGTGCAAGAGTTGCGAAGGGAACTGGATCTGGACTGGAGAAATGCACATCTGCGGCTGGTGTCGCTGGCTGAGTAGGCAGTTAGGGTTGAGATCTAACTTGGGTAGGACAGCAGTAATTTACAGATCTTTCACTTTGTCGTTTAACACTTCAAAATAATAAAAAACATCTAATCGTGATAATTACAGTACATCTCATTAAATATTTCCCTTTTGTTTTCTTCTACAGAGTTCACAAATATCTCCTGCCATCCATGGTTCACCAACAAGTTCGTCATTATGATGATTTTGATACAGAATTTGAGCAGGTAAAAATATTCACATAATGAATGGATGTTTAATGTACAGTTAAACCTGTCTGTTTAGGCCACCACAAGGAAACAGAGAAAGTGGTCACTGTAGACAATTGAACTTTACAAGACAGGTTCTTTGACACATATTCCTTTCAAATTAGAGTCGATTTAGCTCCATTAAAGACAGGTTGCCACTAAGACAGGGTTTATATTTTCATTTGATATTGATAACCTGGATTTGAATGGCACAAAGCTATTTCAGCTGTTCACCATCCAAATAGGCTATGTAAATGTATGGAGGGATGATAATTTGTTACCTAAAAGAATGGCAGCTTTCAATCAGTATGTGGGAAATTCTGCACGACATGACTCTTATACTAATGCACCTAAAGAAAGTCTCTTGTTTATTCCAAAGTAAATGCAAAAATGGTGTCAAATAATCTGGGGTAACATACTCTTAATGAACAGTTCATAGTTTCAAGTTTGTGGTATAATTTTTTGTTATTTTGCCATCTTTCATTACACATAAAGATGAAGACACAACAGGTTCCAGACCAAGAGATTCCTCCAGCCAAAGACTCTACAGTTTATGAAATCATGAACTTCAAGGTCCAAGGGTATGACTGTACATTGGTTGAACACTTTGCTCAGTATGCCCATAACCTAGCCAAGAACATGGAACTCAATATCTTTGAGAGGTATTTATCATTTCCTGGTTGAGTCAGAAGAGTATGCCTTTAGTTCAATTTAAAAATGACAAATGACATATGGAGAGAATTGAAGCAGAAAGAATAGCCCCCAAACAGAAACTATTTATTGTCCCCTTGATTTTTTTTTCATCTTAAGTCATATCATTCTCATTTCTTTTTAGTACATTACTGGAATCTTAGGTAAAATGGTAATATAGAGTCAAAAGTGAATCATGCAGTTTCCAACAAATTTCTCAGATATTTTTTATCATACTTCCATCAAACTAATCCTGTGCATGTAAATAATTACATCTGACAAGTGACCAAAACATGCAGCAGTTATATATCTTGTCAAGAAATTTGAAATGTTTTTATTTTTTTTATTTATGTAATATATTGCGCTGGTAATAAAGTAAAAATAGAAATGTTCCCCTCTTTTAATCATCGCTTGGATTATCATTGAAACCTAAGTGATTGAACACAATTTAAGTATCTTCTGAACCAGAATTATATTCAGTTTCTTGTTTCTGATTCTTTTCAATTGCCATTTATGAAATAATTAAATTTTACAGCTATGCTATGCCCACCAAATCAACGCTGATACATACAATACAAAAACCAGGTACACCTGAGAAAGAGAAAGTTAGAGACTTCACTTTACACACACATGAAAGAGTTATACAGGTAAGATTTCTCTTATGATATGGTTGTTTGTAAAACAAACATTTAATGAAAAATGTATATATATATTTTTTATAGGTTCCTGTCAGGTAATCATTTACCTAACCTAGCTTGAGTTTAGCAAACTTTCATATAATAATAATAATTATACTTATATCGTGCCAAATCCACTCTGTAGAGTGCTCAAGGCACTTTTTAGGAAATTATTAAAGAAATTAAGAAGAATTGAAGAGAAATGTTTTGAGGTAATGTCTGAAAGTTTCAGAGGTCAAGTACTGTTTGATGTTTTCAGGGAGGCTATTCCATAACTTAGAGGATGAGTAAACAAATGATCTTTCACCCCAGGTTTTGGAAACTTTGGGGGTAACAAGAGAATTCGAAAAGGAGGAACGTAAGGATCTTGAAGGGGTATAACTTTTGATCAGTGAAAAGTTAACAAAATCTTGAACATGATACGTTAACATATAAGTTAAAGGGCAAGTCCAACACCAACAAAAAGTTGATTTGAATAACAAGAGAAAAATCCAACAAGCAAACGCTGAAAATTTCATTGAAATCAGGTGTTAAATTAGAAACCTATATGTTAAAGTTTCACTTAGATTCACAAAACAGTAATTTGCACATCTGGTGTTATGCAAATGAGGGGACTAATGATGTCACCCACTCACTATTTCTTTTGTATTTTATTATGTGAAATATGAATTATTCTTATTTTCTCCTCATTATGTGAAACAAAGTTTTATTTCTACCTGAACATGAGGTATTACTATTGTTTTAACATTTTATGGTTCAGTCGAGTTGGGCCTTATTTTCGAATCGGTAAAAATTGATATATTGTCAAATTCAAACAGTAAAAACAAAAGAATTAGTGAGTGAGGGACATCATCGACTTGTTCGTTTGCATGTCACTAAGGTGTGCATATAACTGTTTTATGAAAAATAAGTGTAATTTTAAAATTTTATAGCTATCTTATATTACATCCTATTTTGATGAATCTTTCAGTGCTATGCTTGTTTGATTTTTCTCTATTGATTAAAAAAAATCAACATTTTTCTGGGGTGGACTTGACCTCTGAAGTCTTACCGAAGGACAAAAGTACCACTGTTGGGTTTGAACCCTGAACCTAGTGATCTACAGGTGTAATCTGTAGATGCATCCAGTGGACCATGATGCCTCAGAAATATTTTTTGTTTTGTTTTATTTTCAGATTCAAGATCTTCCAAGCACGACAGCACCTCTCTTCACTGAAATGCTTCAGCTGAATCTACCTGAGGGTGTACAAATGAAGATAGAACCAGTAAGTTGAACTCTAAACACATTTACTCTTATTTGAAAGTGATTGCATTGAGTAAAGAAATGGAACTTAAACAGTATTGTCAAGTATCTTTTTGCCAGAATTCTTTAAAGATGGCCATCAGACTTTGGTATCTTGAACGTAGGTAACATTTATCTCCTTTTTATGCCTCTGCCTATCGTAGTCAGTAACTAGATACTTAGTCTTTCTGTGTTTATGTCATTTGCAATAAATCCAGTAAACTAATCAAATGTCAACTTATTCCATGTATGCATATTAGTTTGGATTAAAATTATGAAAGCGTTTGAAGACAAGCTTTATTGCTCTTAATGTTCTTTATAACTATTTTTTGGTATGTGTGATAATCTAATTACTCAAAATATTTGGATTATTGTTAATAAGATTGGACATTTAAGTTTTGATTACGATCTAACTTTTCCAGTATTCTTTCTTCTTGCTCTCATTCTTTCCTGTACAGCACACTCAAGAACACTTCAAGGAGCGCTACATCAGGAAGGAGATCCCAGACTCATTATTATGAAGACCTATCAAGAATATTGTAGCATAAAAGACTATCATCTTGTGTAGAAATTTATTGTGGCCTTGGAAAGATAGACATGAAACAGGATATGGATATTGTGCAGCATGTGTAAAGAGAGAGTGATCAGTATTCTGGATGATGCTACTTCATGTTGCAGACCTGACCACCTGACCCGATCACCTGGCCTGATCATGTGACCTTGTGACCTGATCAAATCTTGATTTGACAGAAAGTACAGCCATATTTGAAGATTAATGAAGGTTGTGTTGAGATGCTGGATTTCACATTTGCTTTCCATATCCCCCATTGGTTTGTTGAAATTGGAGGATTTAGCAATTGATTACTGAAATTCTTCTTGGAAGATATAGAGGTGTCAAAAATTCTTGAAAGAAATTACAATGTTGAAATACATGGATGATGTCATCAAGATAATGGAAAGTAAAAATGACAGGAAACAACTTTATTTATTTTATTCGGGGATATTCTTCTTCATAGTAAAGGCAAAATAATTCAACATGTTATGTTGGGTCATTTATCAACTATGAAAATGTACTGAAACAGTAAATCGATCCAATATCATACAAATCTGAAAAAAGGACATTTCAAACATGTGGTACTCAAATCATCTCCTTTAGGCGACTATTGCTACAGTTAAAAACTTAAAGATTTACCTTTACCTTTACCTCAGGTATGAATCAACATGTATTGAAGTATTGAAGTATAAGGCACTTATGTACCAGTGCAATTATTGTAAATGTTATTGACAATATGCATTAGGACGAGCTATTATTTGAATAACAATGATTGCTATTGGAATTGCATTACTGTCTTTACTTTATCCATGTAAAGTTATTAAATATTTTGAAAATCAGTATATTAAAGTACAAATAAAGATGTGGGTGAATTGAGTTATTTGAAAGCTGTTTCATTTTGTATTCATTCCTATGAATTGTTCCTGTTTGATTGACGAGGAAACTTCATTGTCACATATTTTGATGAGCCATATGCCAGCTCTTAATTTCTACTTTATATAAATATATGTGCGTATATATACATGTGAGAATTTATACGTGTACAACAGCTTTGGAAACTCTTTTTATTTACATATAAGAATGTTGTGATAGAAACGAATGAAGAGAACAATGGTAGGCGTAGCTTGAATCGAGTTTGCCCAGAGCTATTTATCCTGTGAAAACTTTGGTGAGGCCAAAAGATATATGTTTGTTGGGAAAAATTATTGTAGGTTTCGTGGAAGTTGCTGTTATTGTACCTCATACTACTGTTTCAGTCCTCACTGATGGTTATTGAAAAGGTAGTATCTCTGACTTTTGTGCAAAAAAAAATTATCTTCAGAAATATTTCTGCTTCTTTCACTTTTCAATTGTATTCATATGCTTTCACTATAAACTTATTTTTCAATATGTTTACCGTTTCTCCTTCTTCACCCCAAAGTACCTTGAATCTTTCAAACTATTCTTGTAGCTCTTCAATTGATCTACTTTATATTTTCACTTTTTCTACTCACGTAGCCTTTTGTGATGTAGAAACTTTGCAGTAGGCCTATATTTTCTTCGAGCAGCTATATAATTACTTGCCGCTTATCCTAAAAACATGTGTTGCTACAATTTAATCCAGTTTTTTGATGTGATCCTTTTGTCTTGATGTGGGAAGGCCTCTTTTTTTTCCAAGTTCATACTCGCCGTGACGTCACACCTCCCACACACACACACTCCCATTATCTAAATGCATCTAGATGGCCATTTGAGCTGTCAAACATGATGAAGATCAAGTTCATCGGCAAAAACAAATTTAGATCGTTTACGATTCGTTTAGAAAGACGATATTAAATATCTGTTTGATCGCGGAATTTCTGGTTCAATACCTTCTCAAAAGTGAGAAAAAGGGATGAGGACGTGTGATTTAGAAGGGGACGCAGTGATTGCTGTATTTCTTCTGGGAAAATACAGCAGTGTTTAATTGGAGCAAGAGAAACCATTTTGGAGATCCGTGATTACACACGTTTTAAGGTAATCGATACCTTTCGAATTGATCTCTACTCCAATTACAATGCTTATCTTATTGAACGATGCGTTACGTGAGGATTAGTTTGAAAATTGTGTAAAAGGAAAGGAAAGGAAAAAAAAAAGATGGTCCGAGTTTCTGATGGATGATATTTGGTTGCTGTTCTATGCGACTGAAACTGATGTCAATTTGTTGATTGGCGGTGTGCTGTTTTATACAAGAAATGCCACGCAAATTCTTGTCTCGAAGGGAATTGATGCTTAAAATATTCAGATGGGAAGGAGGAAGAGAGAAAGAAAGGGGGAGGGAGAGGGGTATCGGGGGAGATTGAAAATGGAGAAGGTGGGAGAAGAGGGGGGGGGGGGGCGGGGGGGCGGGTGGAGATAAATGAGATACACGAACAGAGTGTTTTTATGAGAGAGGGATGGAAGAGGTCCGTGAATAGGTAGAGGAAGTCGAGAGGAAGATCAGGAAAGATAGAGAGGGCGATAGAGGATGGGGAAGGAAATTGATAGAAAAGGAGAGAGAGTTAAGAATTAAAAATTGGGAGAGAGAGAGAATATGAGACAGATTTGGGATAGAAAAGCAAAGAAGCGTGAGGGAAGTCGTTTGATTTTTCCGTCCCTCCCAGATCGTGAATATGTTATTTTTTATCTGTCTCCCCTATCGTTATCAATCGCCGAAGCATCCAAATCCTTACCGAAATACGAGGAGTTTTCCCAGTCTTGGGGATAAAGAAGGCTTTTCTTCCCATGACGGAGATGTGATTGTAGACAAACGAGGGAAATAGATATTCCGAAATTTAAAATAGACATTAAACCTGGGTGCTTTTTCAGGTCTTTCTCCTCATTAATCTCGAATTCGAGAGGGAATGAGGAATTGTGGGTCGAGGATTTAAATTTGATTCTCAAGATAACCAGTTTTGATAGGAAGTCGAGCGCGATATGAACTGTTCAACCTGCCTCACGTTCCTGTCTTGTTCATATTTGCGAATAATTGCTTTAAACCTCGCAATAATCGTCCTTGATGTTTAAAGCTAGCAAGAAATTTTATACCTTCATTTTGTGAGATTTTGGTTCTCAGGTACCAAAGTTTATTTTCACAACGCCTGGAAAATAACACGTAGTATTATTAGATAATACTTCAATAACGTGATTCTAATTTTAACAAAGTTCAGAATTTTTTGTTCATTTTTGTCTGGAGAATAGAATAATTTAGCGGCGAAAATTTGTGCACCAGTGTTGTATGATTTGATCATCAGCCTGGAAAATAATTCATCTGAGAGTTCACTGACTGCATAAATTATTATTAATGACAAATAATGTAACGTTCTTATCCACCAAAATATTGGATCTATGGAAAATTATATTTCATTTATGACAACATAAATTTTATAGGCTAATATATTCGTAGCTATAAATAACCTTTACACTAATGTTACGAAAAGGACCCGTCTTAAATTGTCTCTGTTGCCGAATTCATGAAGAAAAATGTATGCTAACTAAACACTCGGGGGTAAATTTGTCGTCTAAATGTCAAGCCAAACTATATTTTCTTAAAAATCTAGGAGCACCTAACTCCATTATTGCAGTCAATAACGAATATTCGATTTACAACCCTTTAAGGTATTTTGGTAGTGATGTTTTTTTAATGCGATGGTTTATGCATAAAATCGACAGTTGGACAGCTGATATGTAAAACTGATTTTGAAAGAATAAAATCTATATGTGCCAGAATTAGATAACGTATAGATGGCCATTGGAATAAATGTGAAAATAGTAAGAACGATGGTGAATAAGAGAAAGTCGAGGGGTGCGGCATCTTGGAGGGGCACTTTTTTGTAGAGAAACGAGTGATAGATAAATGTGTAAAAGAAAAAAAAAGAAATTGTGTCTATGTCTATTGAATAATACTTAACATACTTTCTTCTTACCGATACATTTCCAGTTATTATTATTATTAGAATTATATTATTATTGTTATTGTTAGTATTATTACTATTAATAACATCATTATTATAATCATTTTCTTTAAGGGACAATTCTTTGTCAAAAATTTGTTCTCCTCACCCTAAATATAAGAAAATCCCATCACATTAAATCTGACAAACAAGTAAAAAGGTTTATCATATAAATGTCAAAGTTCCCTTCCAAAATATTATTTTAATCAAATACACTTTTCTGGGGGTGGGAGCGGGGTTCCGCGCCCCTGAAACTATACAACACTGTATGATTTCAAAGTTGCAATGTTGATGCTTCCTATATCTTAATGTTATTTTGACGATATATTTATAATTACCAACTCATTTTTATCTGGCATTTTTAACAGGCGTAGTATAGATTCTAAATAAAGATGCTACCCCATCTCTTATTTGATGCACAGTCCCTTTCGGGAGTTCACTGTTTGACAAGAACCAACGACAATTTTTTCATCATCATCATGAAGAGCTTTAACTTTGGCCAAAGGCAAACAAAATAATAAAAAAAATGAGAGAGAAAAAAAGATGGCAACTCTATAGAATACAATGACACAACGGGCATGTAATATTGGGGAAGACTCTGAAATACGATGTCCAGCTCGTTGACACTTCAGAAGGTTTAATAACTCGACCCGAATGATATATTGGTAAATCTGCATCCCCGTGACATCTGAAATTTATGACAATAACTGCAATATTGGCGCTTGGGTAGACTGGTGATATATATATTTTTTTTGCTTCAACAATTTATCGATGTAAAAGTAGGATGAAAAGAAGGGCAGTGACTGCTGACTCCTTGATTAAAAGGGCCATATCCTTTGAAAATGTAGGAATGTGAGAACGAAAATATACGAATTTTGAAAGAATAAACGAGAAATAAACAACTAAGAAGAATAGGAGAAAAAAGAAGAAGGAAGAGGAAAGGGAGAGGAAGTAGGAGAAAGAGAAGACGAAGAAGAAGGAAAAGAATAAACGAGAAATAAACAACTAAGAAGAATAGGAGAAAAAGAAGAAGGATCGAAGAGGAAAAGGAGAAGAAGAAGAAGAAAGAGAGAATAGGGTGGACAGGGAGGAGAGAAACGAAATTAAATATACAAGAAGAATCTGGACACAAAGTTCAAAATCCTGGATAATTTACAAGGAATGAAAACCTCCCAGTTATTTACTTGTATAATATATCTCATTGTGGTGCCCCACAACTTTTGACCAAGCAATCCAAACCGAAATTGGTAAGATATATGAATATCATATAGTGCTTTGTGGTTTCTCTTGTATTATTAAAATGATTAATGATAACAAGACTAAAGCAAGCCACTGAACTGTCTTTGACCGACGACAGTTTCATTCAACATTTACAACAAAGAGAGTGAGGGGATCTATTCACGAATGTGATAAGATTGCGTGGAAGTCAGCTTACTCCAAGCATGCTAGCAGTCTAGTATGTTGTCCCGGGTATGATGTTCACAGGAAACACATATGAAGGATGGATTTTTTTTCAACTCCTAAACAATTATTATTGAAGCATCATTTTCACAAAAACTACCTTTCCCTTTTCCATACACTTAGATCATGCACGTCGAGAAAAAAAAATTATCCCCATTTTGCGAGACATTATCTTTATCATAGTTTCATTAGAGATTAAGAAGTCCTCTTTTTTATTGCAGACAGGAGCGGATAAATATTAAATGCAATAAAATCAACGCAATTCTAAAAATACACATATATATTTTGTAGTTGCCAAAATCTGACTTCACATGTAGTAAAAAAAGGCGCCGCTTAGGGATAAAACTTCACAAATGACCAACGAAAAATAGGAATGATGAAATAGAGTGGGAGGGAAATGGATCATGAACTTATACATGTGTTCAAAATTTCATGTCATTTATTGATAAAAATATCGATTTAGCATTTCTTAATGACATATATACACTTCTTGTTTCTATCCAGCTTGAGTATGTGGATTATTTACTTTCCCACTCTTTAATCAATTTGTTTATGTCCATCACTCCCCAGTGACGTCATACTCATTGCCGATCAGAGCTCATACGTCAATATGCAATAATCATTAATAACTTCCTAATCCCTTTGGTGCAGCTGAAATGTTTTAGAAGAAAAGAGTAAAGGGATATTGAACCTTCCTTGAACTATTTTTTTTTGGTTGAATATCTGATGATAATACCTAATATCAATTTAGTTAGAATATAATCCACTTTAGGTCATCCTCGTGAGTCACTTACCGAGGCAATGGACCGGAAGCATATGGCTGATAATCAGTCAACCTCGAAATATCTTTTTATATCATGCTTTCTTGGGATTCCCTAAGCTTCTATTTAACTTATAATTAACAATTGATATCTGAAAACTGGCTAGTTTCATTTATCATCGATGATAAGCTGAATGGAAACAAAAATAATGTCGGAAGCGGTTATCTGCATGTCATCAAATTTTCAGTAAGTTTTAATTTCACTCTTTCCAGGCTATCAATGACATGTTTATCCACGAGGTACGGAAATAATTAGTTGCTATGGAAACGAGATAACATCGGATAGAAGAGGACTCAAACGAGTCAACCGATGGGTGAAGTGGGAGTCCGTTGGCTAATTTCTCTCATTAATGACCAGCGATAATCACCTTGTACCAGAACAAGATAGAAATAACACGTCATGGTGAAATGCTTATTCCAAATTGAGATCCCGTAATTGCCGCAATGGGTTAATCAATGATAACTTGGTAAGTCATTGACGATGTCATACTACACCGGCAACATTGGATAAATGCTCTCCAGTTTGAAGTGCTTACGAAAATTAGTTGATATAGGTATATAATTTGTGTCTATTTTTGAAATACAACTCAAGAGAAGATGAAAATCATTTCGACAACTTTTTGAAATTATGTGTCACATGTAGATAACATAGGACGTGACGTAAGCTGGAATTATCTTTTAATAGTCATAGGAAAATTTAAACTCTGTTTTCTTGTTTTAATGTTAACATTTGTTTTATACATTCATTAGGATTTCGGACTGAAGTTATATATGAAGAAAGTTAGATGTTAGATATTTCTTTTTTACAAAGAAAAAAAAATTCGTAGAACTGTAGACCACAAAACATAAACCAATTGCACTGTCTAATATTGTTTGAAGAAATGAAAATGAAATATCTATCCAGTACTTGTAATTCAATTTTCAAAGAAGTCAAGTTGGATCCCCAAACCTAAATAAGGTTATCTTAGCATGTTTCTGTGTCGTGTACTTTCATCATTGAGAACATGCTGTCAATATTGTCTCTTCATTATTCACACGATGGGTCACAAATGACATAACTTTTGTCCAATTAAGTGATCATTACATGTAGGATGACCAATTCCCAAATGACGTCATTAAACGATGTAAGCTTAGATCCCTCCATTTCGTTTTCTTTCCTTAAAAAAAGGGGGTGAAATTTAATTGCAAGAACGGCAGGGGGGGGGCTAATTTTTTTGTCAGGAAATGCTTTTCCCGAACCTTCGAGCCAATCGTAAACCACAGGAAGAATACCGTTTGATATTGAACCATCCTAAATTTAGATATAATTGTGTTCTTAATTACAAAAATTTGTTCCTCGAGCACAGAATCTCCTCCAAGGACAAACCGTGTTCATTATAGTTGTCAATGGCGTTACGGGAAAGGGGAATGCCACCCCGTCGAAAATACCGAGACTTGGAAATGTATACCGGCGATAATTAAAGACCAGGGCCCGTTCCATAAAACTTTTGCCATAACAAAACTCTGGCAAAAATTTGCTAGAGTTTTTTTTATGGCAAAAGTTTTATGCAACGGGCCTCAGAGGAAGAGTTCATTTTACCTTCCTGATACATGTATGTTGTTGATATTTTATTATTTGAAAGAAAAACTCCTTTGTCCTACACACCAGCTCTTTCAATCCTGTGTCTTATAGTCTGTGCGGTAGTACTGGGGTACAGATTGGGGGGGGGTGGGCCTGAGAGGCCATGCCTAAGAACAGTTACACAACCAAAATAAAATAGGAGAAAACGAAAGGAAAAGAAAGGAAAAGTTGTGAAATATGAAATCCTTTTTCTATTTCATGTATATTATGTCAAATCAATAAAAAAAAATTGATTTTTGTATTAAAAGGGTTATTTTTGCTCGCTCGCAGCCTCGGGTAATTTGCCCCATATCATGACCCTACCCTATAGACTTTCGAGAAAGAGGGGGAGTATGAATAGGAAATTTAAGCACCGGTAAAAGAGTGATATTAAGAAAGGCGGCTAGAAAATAAGATGCCTTTATGTGCCCCTGTCTCTCTTCCCAGATCAATATGACTGTTTTCATCAATCTAGCATGCCCCAGTGCAAGAGTGCCCCCGTTGACACTGAGTGCCAACTAATGTCTGTACCCCAGCTATGACACCGAAGAGCAAAGTGTGCCCGAACATGGCAGTGCCGAAATTACCGGCGATGTCAAACTCATTAATGCAACGGGAAGCAGGACGTACCGGAAGGAAAGAGGGATGATCACTTTGCTCAAGATTCGCGAAGGCAGTACCTACATCATCACTCGTGTCTCAGTTACGAGGACCTATTCGTCATCAGGAGAAAAATCCTCCTCCGTCTATCAATCAGTCCCAATTATACCCACTTCGACAGCATAATGCTGGAAATAATGTTTTGCACTCACGTCGTGATCAAGATAATCATTTGCTCAAGTATAACAAAGATAAATAGCAAAAAACATTGAAGATAAACAAGAGCAAAATTAACAAGGTCGTTAAATTAATTAGACATCAGGGACCTAGAATATGGAATTCTGTAAACAACAATACTACAAAATGCAATAGTCTCAGTCCATTCAAATATAAAATGAAACTCAACCTATTCTATGTATATAATGATCAATATATAGTTTTTCTCCTAGTTTGTTTGTTTATTGTATTACTTTGTGTTTTGTTAATTGTATTGTGTATATATCATTGCCTTGCTATTTCATTATCCATGATATTTGTAAAAAAGAAAGAAAGAAATAATTTGTTTACAAGCCCTGCTTCTGTTTGTGTCCTTTTTCACATCAATGAATTTTAGTAATTATGGATTTTTATTTTTATCATATTTTGAATTGTATTGAATTAAAATAATTTTGATGATAATGATGATAAAATTATTGGTAATAATAATAATATGATGATGCAGAAGATAATATTTTTAACATCTATAGTTATGATCATACCAAACTGTTAACTTAAAATATCGTCTTCAGCTGTAAAGTTCTATCATCAGAGCCTCTAGACTAACATTCTTCCTAATCAAGAAAGTAATAACAACAAAACAAAAGATTTTCTCACTTATTAGGATTTTCGATTTCCCAGCTGAAGGGATCACGCGCAAGAAATATTTCCATAGACCCGTGTGTTAAAATGGTATTGTTAAATAATTTAAAAGATAAAGTTTAAATTAAAGGGTTGAATGTTTACAGTGGATTGTATATATATCAGACATTCCATATCTGAACAGAATAGGGTACCTTAGCTCGCTCATTCTAAAAATAATTCGGCATTTATGAGGACATCTCCTCAAGGGATTTAATTCATCACCTGACACAGTAAAGTAGCCCTGATTCTTCCGCCAGCCAAAAAATAGTTCCAAAGTCATCAATATTTCGTCCTAATTTGGGAAAAGGAAGTTCAGCAGTTGCCACCTTATAATCAATGTTGGATGGTCAATCACATGCATACACTTTTGTCAATCAGCAGTATAAAAAAATATCAAATGTGTTGGGTCGAATGAATATCTTTTGCCTTCCTGTTTTAATTAGGCACGTGGCACCCCAACATTTTGAGAAAGAAGGGGATGGACGAAGAAAGAGATAAAAGAGAGGGATCTAGGATTTTCTTAACATGCTATAGAAGAGGGAAACAAAAGATAAAAAGACGCCAAAGTAATGCCACCACCATCGGATGTACACTAAAAACTGTGGTGTTAAAACGGACACCAATTGGTGTAAATAGAGGACCACACCCTGAGGTGGTAAAATAACACCCTAGAGATTGAACATAACACCAAAGAGTGTAAATGTAATAACCATAGGTGTTGTAATAACACCTATAGGTGTAAAACTAACACCATCAATTTAACACCGGTGTAAAATAACTGGTGTGGTCCTCTATGTACACCGGTTAACACCACAGTTTTTGCTGTGTATTTGCCCGTCGAAAAATAGTTTACAGGAGATAAACAGGGGCAAAATAATCTTTTTTGCTTCCACCTGATCTCAGCAAGAACACAACCTCCCATATTTTTGATTTGCTAAAGGCCACTTCATTAAATAATGAACATAAATGCAAAATAAATTTAAACCAATGAACACAAGTGAAATAAACCTGAATGAATCAGCCATGATGATTGCCGTTATAATTATTGTAATAGAAATTTATGATTTTAAGAAGCTATGATTTTAAGAAGTAAAATGGACTTAACTTACTTCGAAAACATTTACAGTATAAAGTTAAAAAGTACTTCTAAATATAGTTCTATCATTCTCTCGATTCTAACATTAAAGGAGAATGAAACCATTGGAACAAGATAGCTTGTGTGAAAACAGAAAAATCAAAGAAACAGATCAACAAAAGTTAGAGAAAAATCGGACAAATAATGAGAAAGTTATGAGCATTTGAATATTGCGATCACTAATGCTATGGAGATAGCAAATTGGCAATGCGACAAAGATGTGTGATGTCACTTGTGAACAACTCTCCCCATTACTTTAGTATATATTTCACTTGAATTGCCTCTTTTATCACATCTATCCATAGATCATGTGTTCTTTCTACATGAGGGCATGTATTACATATTTTTTAAGAATACATCATGGATAAAGAGTTTGTATCATCATTAGAAAAAGCAAAAAGAGACATTTTGAGGGTATTTTATAGTCCACCAAAGGGAAAGTTGTTCATCAGTGACATCACACATCCTTGTCGCATTGCCAACAGAAGGATCTCCACAGCATTAGTGATTGCATTATTCAAATGCTCATAACTTTCTCGTTATTTGTCCGATTTTCTCAAACTTTCTTTATTCTTATTCTTTGATTTTTCTGTTTCTACACAAGTCTATTTGTTCCAAAGGTTTCATTCCCCATTAAAAATACTACCAGTATCATCACGGAAAGAGACATAATATATGTCTTGCACCATGTAATCCAAATAATTCCATATCCATCTGAAATCCGTTCAGATAAATACATCTTAGAATTGATTTCATTCTGATATTCCCGTCTACTAGAATGTTCATCTCTTAAAAAGCATATTATGTCTTTAATTACAACAACTTAGTCGAGGCTTTCGGCTCGGATGACAAATCAGAGGTGAAGGCTGCGAATATTTCTGTACATTCACCTTTTGTCGACAGCAGAGTCACAATACTTGTGATCAACGAGCTCTAATAAAAATCTAGGCTTGAGACATTTACCACAGGACCTATCAGTACCTATTTCTTTACTTCTGTTATGGAAATTATGGTCATGAAGTATAATTGACACTCCAATGAACGTTGTGCTCTCCCCAATTTGTTGAAGGCCAGGTTTCACAATGCTCTGCTCTGATCTGCTACTCGTGTAAAATAAATTAATAAAAAAAATCCTTGCGTTCTAACAAAGGAGACACGTCGTGTAACATTTCCGTGACCCCTCTCGATAAAATTTAGAAACGACCACAACACAGAAGTCAATAGGTGCAACGCCTCCAAAACGTCTCAAAACGAATGGCTCCGACGTTTATGTGACAACCCCTCAATTTCAACGAGTCTCCGAGCCGTTGCAGAGACGTTGCTGAGCTAAAACAAAATCAACTCATTCATGCCAAAGGTGATGAAACCGGAAGAATTCTCGCAGTGACGTAATGATATATATAAAAAAAAATCAATTTAGATGATTCATTGCGGAAAGGGTGTACTTAAATTCAAACAAATTATATTTCTTTATTTCGTTTTTAAAGAAACGACTAGGCCTAGTAAATTTGGTGGTATTTTTGATCTCAATCCATAATAAAAGGGAATCAATGGAATTATGAATATACCATTCACGTTCATGAGCTCAGTATGGCAGCCAAACCATGCTAGCCATGAAATATGTATGACTTCAAATTATCAATTTATTTCTGGTGATTGGCCTCGTAGTGGAAAATTGCAGGATATTTACACTGATTGTCTTGATGGGAAAAGCCACTTTAGATAAAAAGCATTTATCTTTATTTTTCAGAGCTGTAGGTCGCTGAAGATTCCGAGGGTAAATAATGATCATTAATAAAATTGGATGTGGAGGACATTATTATAGGAAGTACAAGAAAAGAAAATAGGTCAACATCAATAAACAGTTTAAATTTGAAGCTACCTAGAAAAAAATAACAACAAGAATGATACACTGAAAAAGAATCCAGGGAAATGTCATGTGGAGATGTGTTAGTGTTTTTTGTGGTAGAATATTTTTCGTGTGTGCAACATAATGAACAGAAAGTTATTGATTAAATGTTTTATTAGCTTTATCGTTTAAACAGACCATACTTTAATAATTGCCATTTTATTCCGCATTAGAGGCGATGTTAGGTGCGGCGCGGGGCGGGGGGAGGGGGGGGGTGGTTACGTTCTCACAATCTGTTGGCAAAAAAGGGGGGGGGGGGAGAAAAGAGAAAGTGAAGGTAAGGTGAATCTCGAAGTACTCAATCTCTTAGCTTGCGAGCAGGACAATATTAACCAACCGAATGCTAATTACTATTCTTATGAAAGAAATTAATTATGGGCCACCAGTGTTCCACTCATTTAGCAATACAACCATAGACGAGTTCCACTCCATTCATTTTAACTAAAAGGGACCTCTGTAGTTTCAAGTCTCACGTTTTCAGCTTATTTCATTTCAACTCAACAGGAATAACTACGCAATTTTCACACAATTAACAAGATAAATTTGTTTATCTTTAAACAGAAAAAAAAAACATAAAAAGATAACAACCATACAAATGCATATCCAATAATGCAATATAAGACCCCCCAAAAAAGTCAATGCACGGTGAACAGAACAACTGATATTTATCACGACTTTGTAGAACCAATTTGCTAGAATATGAAATTATATAGATTAGATCTCTTTTATACCGACGCTCTTTCTACTGGCTCATCGTTTACTATACATATAATTATATGATTAAAATCATTATTCAATTTTCGTTTTGTTTTAGAAAAGTGATTCAAACTAAAAATGAAATTAAAACTACAATTCCTAAGAGAGATTCTTTGAGTCGGAATTTAAAGCAGCTATCATTTTTACTGAAGAACATTGCCTCACACTGCATGAATATCATTAATATCTTTAAAAAGCGTTAAATATCGAATAACGAATATCAATAATTCTATAATTTTCAACAGGGATAGTAACAATTTCGGTCTTAGGATACTATTTGTAATCCAAGGGATTTACAAGACTTAGAGATGCATTTTTAAACTTAAGATGTTAGATTATTATACTCTTCTATGTCCCTTCAATTTTCGATTTGTAATTAGTATGATGTACAATAATATGTGGCTGTCGAATTTACAATAATATCGAATGGCCTGCAAAAAATATCTTGATAATGTTAATGAATAAACAAAAGTAATGTATAAGATTTCACTTAACGACGCGTGGTGTATTTTGTTGGAAATATACAGTGCGTATCAAAAAAAAGTTTACACTTTGAAAAAGCCCTGGGAATTAAAAAATATACAACATGTGGGTAATTTTTTTCACATATAATCTTGGGTTTGGGTCTCATCTATCCAATGAAAGTAAAAGTTTTGACAGAATGTCAAACTTGAGTGAGCACTGTCCATTTTTGTAAAGCTCGCAGAAATCTGTTTGCGCAGAAATGCTCGTTTTCACGCTGTGTCAAGGTGAAAGGGCGAAATCAAACTTACCCTGCGAAACATTTATCATACATTTCCCTTGCTCTTTAAGTCAATTTAAATAAAAGGGATAAATTCAAGCATTTTGTAACAATTTTGCCACCCAAATTAAAATTTCAACACTTAGTAAGCACAATCTTTACACATTTGGGCCAGCTGGATCTGAGGACGTAATATTGAATCTGAACAAAAATCTCCAGCATTTTTCCACTAAGTTTTTATCATTTAAAGTGGGTTTATATTTCACTTTTCATTTAATACTTGTTTCTCCACACTTTTTCAAAGCTTGACAATGATTAACAAAATAAAAATCAAGCCTAAACCATTTCGTGTAAATCACAGCTCAGTGTAAAGCAAATATCGTCACGATGGCCTCGGTGTGTCGGGGAGTGGGGTGGGGCGCAATGCACTCTTCAAAGTGTTTTGGGCAAGGAAACGGGTTAAAAAAAGTAGAAGATATCTTGAAATCAATTTACTAGCTAAATTCCATGTGTTTTTCGTGATTAAGGTCTATTTTTATTCACATAACTATTTTAAAGTTCTGCGCAAATCATTTTTCACTAACTTTTTAAAAGTATGTGGTGCTCACTCAAGCGGAAATATTTTTCGACAGTTATATCGTCATTTGCTTAAATGGATCGGTACCAATGTTAAAATGTGGAAAAATCTTCACGATATTACAAATATATAATTTTACAGGATTTTTTTCTAAGTGTAAACTTTTTTTTGATACGCACTGTATAGCATACGAGAGTCAAGACAAGATGAATACGCGGGAATGCACGGTGAACATGGAATCTACCTCGATCACAATGAAACGTAAAACTGGTATTTCACTCGGCATTATTTTCTACAAAGGCGACAGGAATAAAACTGATCGGAGGAACGTGACTTTGGGAGCATTCTACCATATCAGAAATGCTTATTTGTGCACTTATTTAGCATCATAATATTTATTCTATTTTTTCCCCATTTGCAGTAATACGATTACACATGGGAAAGGAACGGCAATGGATAGATACTGGAATTTGCTTCAATGCTTCAATATTTTTAGAAGCAACAATAGAAAAAGAAAACGTAGTAGCAGCAGCAGTAGTGGTAGTAGTAGTAGTAGTAGTAGTAGTAGAAGAAGAAAAGGTAGTATGGAATAGGCTTAATGAATATTATGTGGACAAAGGTCAATGAAATAAAAATAAAATAATAGAGTTATCATTACAATGTGACGAACTGAAAAGATGAAATGACTGAATTGATATAACAAAATATGCTTAATAGATATGAATTAGAAATTGATTATGATACGAATCCGAATTCCATTAAAATGAATACAAATAAATAAATAATACTGATCTCATTGTGGAATTCTATTTTTCGTACATTTTTCGATGTCATTGTCAATTTATTTTATCAAGATGTCAATTCAGTTCAATCATGCATAATGAAGAAATCGAATTAAAACCGTGAAGCACAACACGAACACAATAGTACCTCAAACCGATTACGATAGCAAAATCTTTATTACTTGTGTATTTTGGGGATTATCCACAAGTTAATTTGTTCCGTCGTTAGTCAGTAAAATTTCTGCACGTTTAGTCTTCTAAGTTCTTGGTATTTGGAGGTTATTCAGTGTCAGCATTTTCCTTTGGGATTGAGTGGTTCTCATTCAGTTTAAATGACTGTCTTCTTAATATTGACACACAAATCTAATCAAACGCGATTGAGATTCGCCGTCCTCTCTCTCTCTCAATATTTAACCGATATTGCAACATGTTACCATACGTCACATACACCTCCACAGGTTTGTCGTGCCATCCTCCCATGGATCCTTACCGAATTCCAGCTAAAATTGGAGGATAGGAGAAGGGAGGCAAACAAAACTTGTCACGATAATCAGTTTATTGAAGAGATAAAGGGTGTCAATATTTACATCGTGGAGGAAGCCAAAAGAAGGAAAAAGCTCGTAGAGGTTGAGAGATAGGATTGTGTCGTCTGATGTGGTGATGCGATGATCCCCTCCCACACAATAAGTAGCGCGCCACGACTCGGTTTGTTCTTGGATGAGTCGGTTCTTCACAATTTGACTTGTACTCTTCCTCCTGTCAAGTAACCCGCCTAACCGTTTCCTTGGCAACCTTATCAATACATGACTCTTCCCGTGGATCCCCGATCCCCGAGCCGCCGAATTGAAATCGCTTGGGAAATATGCAATCACTGGTTGCTTCGTGGGACTCAACCCGAACATCTCAACTTTGAGTGCTTTCATTTTGGACAAGATCAAACATAAGTGAGATGGACTTTAATCCTCGCTGCCCCGTAACGTTTTAATTGATGTCCAGACACTTTACTTAACTTAAGGACGATTTACTGTACCTGCACTGAGAGGAATAAACGTAGGTTGTAGACATTTCAAACCACAGACACATTACATATACGAGCGTTTTAATTTGGATTAATCAGGTGGCGAGTGATTAAACTGTATGTTACACGTGGCCTTTTCTGACACGTAATACAACTAGTAGATGTTTCTTAACTAAAGTTATAAGAAGTTCAGAGAGAGAGAGACGGAGATTGAGACAGAGGAGCAGTACAAATAGGTAAGGAAAAACTTATCAATGCATTCTTATGATATTTCATGAATTGTATCCAACACGACCTTGTTACCTTCCTTAAAAGATTATTTATGTGAATGCTACTATATGATCCTTTTCAATTGAGAATGGAAAACGATGAAGGGGGGGGGAATGTACGGTGCCCATCGTGTCTTGCATTCAATTACAAACACACACACATCCCACACACACACACACGCACACACAGCCAGAGAGAGGGAGGGGGAGAGAGGGGGGGGGGGGGGGGAGAGAGAAAGGGGGTATAAGAGAGCACCCAACCTGTGGTTGTCATGGGCTTGTAAAAAGGAGACACTCCCTTTCTTTACCAATATCTAATTGACTTATTATTATGTACGGCACTAAACTTGCAATGAGAAAGCGATATACCTTCTAAGAACTCCATTAAAACTCGTAGTACACAATCAATGTAATAAATAATGATGGAGATGATAACTGTGACTTGTTGAATGCATAACATTATATGGATTCAATAAAGTGATTTTTTTTCAATTGTCAAGCACGTCTATTCACAAACATCATGGTATATGATAGATGTGTGTGATGTGTGTAAATGTGAAGATAACAGTATACGTGTAAACCCATGACCGAATTATGGTGACTCAACCAAAGGAAAGACAAGAAAATACATTACAATGCAAAGCGAGACATAGACAATTCGAAATCATCCCCTCATCACGCTTTATACGCGTTACAGGAATAAAAACTCCTTTCTCACTGATTTTTTTAAAAACCATAATTGCGCAGGCAAACCCATGCTACCAAGATGTGGTATAACACCCTGAGTTATAATGCTATGACTTGTCCAACCATCTTTGTAAACAAATTATAATTTTAAATTTGTTTTTACTTTTTTAAGAATCTGAACTGTTCATAGATTTGTATTGATATTGCAAGATGTGTTTAAAACTATCGCTAATCAAGAGACATGTTGTTGAGGTTTAATTACGTCGTGCTGTGTTGCTGATGTCCTTATTGAAGCATTATTAGCAATCACTTCGGAAACGCTTTCTTTAACGCTGACAATCTTTTGTCAAATGCACTTCACAAAAAACAGCCTTTGTCGAGAATCGGTGAATCAAAACAGCAGTGCCGTCCTGGACTCTGGACAAACCACATATTTGCAATTTTTCGTCCGGTCCGAATCTTAATACGATGTGTTCCCGATCCATCAAATTTCGATAATGACCTCTAATCTATCCATTGTGATGATAAATTTTGATAACAAATACTAGACAGCATTCTGTATGCTTCTGTCTGGTAACTTGTGTGCACCCGATTTTCCTTGCTTTCATCTTTCCGTGTAAAGGTTTGCTTTTTATCGAGCTCAGTTGTTTTTCTTACACTACTTTAGCTGTCACTTTATACGTATTACATAAAGCACATTGTTAAGGGTAATTTAACAATAGCTCTCTTAGAATTTGAAGTAAGTTCTGATTTTTCTTTTCTAATTTCTTTCTAATTGTTTTACTTGTTAGGAATAGGTTGTTAGTTTTGTATTTGACTGATTTCTTGAAAATAATTCTAATGAATGACTGAAATATTGAACATAAAGTTTTCTCCTATGCTTGTATACTACACAACGTAATTATATTATTTTCAGATTGGACGTGCTCTCTTCTCTCTGTCTCGACACACACCCACACCTTCTCTCAAAGCCAATTACACCCACAACCACACACATGTACACACTCATGTACCTGCTCGCATCCATACCATACACAGGAACGAAAACACTCGCATACACACGTACAAACTCACCTATCTTCTCATGCACACACACGCGCATCGCGTGCACCCACCTACACGAACGCACACACACACCCTGACACACACACATTTTATTTTCTTTCTTTTTTCCTTCTTGCTGCACTCTTAAGAACAAAATACTACCTTTTCATTCACTCGCTCCCTCGCCAATCTCTACCTCTGTAAACTATTAATCATGAGTTTACATAATTCTTTTTCTTTGTCTTTCTTTTAACAATCAATCAATCAATCAATCAATCAATCAATCAATCAATCGATCGATCGATCGATCTTCTATCAGTCTTATCATTCAGATCTCTTGGAATTTCAATCCAAAAAAGGTATACAATATAGATACATCTTGTTTTTATCAAATCCCACTTCCTCTATCATGAAGTAAGCAAGTCCATGCATAAATCAGCCCAATGACATTGTAATAAGGTTAATAGCCCGAAGGCCGAGTTTAGATGCAACCTAAGAGCAGGGCTCGGAGCATGTAGTAAAGACACCCCTCCTCGGATTGTATCTTATTACACGTGTTTCACTCAATGCGTCTTCATACTTCCGGTGATGAGAGGAACGTTGATCCTTATTCCATTCGATCACCATTATCGATATCAAATCTTGTCGTCTTGATATAGACGACGGGATAATAGCTCAGTTGTCTATTTCCATCATACTATTGCAATATTCAGACCATATTTTACAGAAATTGTCATTCCTCTGTTGCTCACATAAGGGAGCTTCAAAATCACGGCGGAAGGGAAAGTAGGACGAAATCTGCGCATGTTTGATCCTTAGGAATATCACGACTAAGCATGCGTAGATTGATTTATATTTGAAAAAAAAACAATACAGAAGAAAAAATCTGAAAACATGAAAATCATTAAAGCTTAAAAAAAGGGTTATTGAAATAAAAAGATACCAACTATAATGATCTAACTTAAACTGGTAATGCAAATGGTATATGACTTGTGAGTTCTCTTTTTACAGATAATTATGTGTATATAGAATGCCATAAAAGCAAAAATCATAAATTTTAAAAGCAAAGGAAGCATAGCTCTAAAAAAAGTCTCATTCTTCTCCAGTGACCATATGTGTGACAAAACAAAATAATAATTCAAAATTTGTTTCTGAAACTGTCATGAAAAACACGTCTACTCGATTTTATTTTTTTTTCGCTTTTTTAAAAATATTTTTGTTGCGATTCTTGTATTTATGAGATGCAAAGATTATTTCTATTGTATTTAATTTTAGCTTCGAAATATAACTTCTTTGTTATCATTGTCATTGAAATTTGTTGTGCCAGATAAATTTAATAAATCACTTTAGATAATAGAATAAGATGATCAATTGATTGCTTAGTTTTAAAAGGTAATTGGAAACAATCGAGTGCCAATATCATTTATCCGTACATTTATGAATATTTCGAATATTCCGTTTCTGACTTGATATCTTAACATCTTTATTTCTGAACCCCCGCCCCGATGTCTACTTGTTAAATAAGTTTATTCTCCACTTAGTGGTCATGATTCCATGCATATATCTTCCTTGAAATTTAACATATTTCATTTTCATAATTTCTCCACTGTCTGATTTCTTCAAAATTCCTCTTGTCATTATAAACAAATATTGAATAAAATATTACCGTTGTAACTGTGACAACAATTGTGGCTTTTTTATTTTGCCAATTCCATACAATTATAATAAAGATTCCAATGTTTCTTTTTTTTAGTATATAAAACCCCCCAGCATGATGGTCTGAACCTAGTTTATTTTAATGCATTCTATTTTCCTCTAACAAAAAAATCGGGGTAAGTCCATTTTTAGTTTGAATTTACCCTCAACTATTTGTCAGAGTAGAATCTTTATTGGTTAAAAGCCATTTTATATGTAAGTTCTCGGAATCCTATTTATCCTACTACAGCGCAGCGCATGTATAAAACCACCGTATATAAACTACAAATTTAATTTGAATACAATTTATGTAATTTTGAGAGAAGTAGCAACCTTTATCCAATTATATATTCAGCGAAAGTGATTGTGGAAAAGTGGTTTATTATAAAAGGTTTAGAGTGAAAGAATTTTAAAGTCAACCACGGTCGTTATACATTATTTTCATTCTATTTTCTTTATCAATAATCATAATTTCAAGAAATTAATTTTGTCCTAAGTGCCTATTGTAATTAAATTTAAACCATTTCTTCCTCACCAACTTTAACAAAAATAGTTTACTACATGCTTGTAATATATTTCTTGCATCTTTGCAGCATACTATCCTACAAATGTCCTGTACTTCTTTTCATGCAATTCGAAATTTCTGCGTCATTGTAAACATTTTACATTTTTATGTTGATTCAATGTTCTTTCCAAATAAAAATACATGTTTATATATATCTTCGATAAAGTATTGGTTATTCACTACACTCAATTTATATTTTTTGTATTGCAAACATTTATATGTAACGTCAGTGTTATTTTATTTCACATATCGCATGTAGTGTGGTTACACGATATGCATATGAAACTTGACACGATTGGGAGGCATACATTGTGGTTGTTCGGTATGTTGTTGGTTCATTTTATGGATAGAATATGTGATTTCCGTTTCTCGGATTTCAAACTCAGACCAAACCAATGGTCATCAAAGCATATGTATATAAGATCGATTTATAATTTATCGCAACAGTAAATTTGAATTTGAGGGGTTTTCGGCCTCTTAACTGCTTAAACAGTTAAGGCAACATATCACCGTTATCTTGGAAAACATCAGCTTCAGCCCTGTTACAACCGATAATGTCGCAGCAACGCATAATGTCGCAATCTGCGACATTATGCCAAGAGCGTCCGACGCATAATGTCGCAGTCAACGCATAATGTCGTAGTTTTTCTAACGCATAATGTCACATGTCGCAACGCATAATGTCGCAGCAAATCGTCAACGCATAATGTCACATGTCACAACGCATAATGTCACAGCGGTATTTTCTTCAGGACTCGAGCTACAGATAAGATATAAAACATGCTTTGACTTAGTATTTTGAGACACGAAAAAGAGAATGAAATTATTTTGAAATCAGGATTACTCTTTGTATGGATATTTGTCGCTTTATTACCATTTCGTCTACTGCCTTTTCCCCACTATCGCGACTATTGCGACATTATGCGTTGCTGCGACATTATCGGTTGTAACAAGCCCTCTACTATTCTTCTGTTTCCGTTTCCCTATACCCAGAATGCAATATTCATAATGTACCCTCGCATCAGATGCACTACATGTATACTCAAATTGAATGAATTCCTACTATTTTCAACATTCATCGAAAGGAGCATAATTATCACAATACACTTGGATAAAGTTTTTCTTTTACAAGAGGAGAAATGGTTTGATATTTATCCTAGAAATAATTTTCTTTTGAATTGCTTTATCAAAGAATATGTTTTTCTTTTAAATATCAAGGCAAACACTTCATGGTTTCTTTGGTGGGAAAGTCTTGGAAGTAGAACAGAGAGAGAGGTGGGAGATAAGCGATCAAATGAAATGGATATCTCAAATTAAAGTTAATAATTACTGGAATTATTTTCTCAGGTACATACCGGCATCTCAATCATGTCAATGTAAGAAATACATTATCAAAAAGGCATTTGGGAATAACCATGAAAAAAAAGAGACATGACTTTGATACTGATCGAGTCGATGTTATGTATTCCATTTGGGATTACCTTCAATGCGCATATTGAAACATGAGTAATTGAAATTGCAGTTACTCATGAATATGGATTGATAGTATAGTATGAATTACATTAATAATGCGTGTTTCTTAATACGTGTAAGAACGCTTTATCGTCATTCTAAGGGGTGATAGATTATTAGGATTGTGTATTGGAACCGCACAAATGTCAGAACGCATGAAACAAAATACGTAAAAGACTATAAAAGGCTTTAAAAGTCGCTTCAATGCGCCTCAAAATAAACTGCAAAAAATGACATAATTGTAAAAATGGGAAAATAAAGAAGAAAAGTACGGAGGAAATAATGGCTCGTTTTAATTTTAGTAATGGATCGCGTGTCCCATTAAAAAATCTATAAAACCAAATACATGTAAGTATAATAATGTGTCAGTTACAAAGTAGACGTGAAAAAAACGTTACATTGCGGAATATCTGACTTTATTTCATTTATTAATCTTTTCATTATTATTCCTTTGTGTATCTATGGTCTTGTTTTATTTTCAATTTCCTAAGTTTCATTTCTTTTCAATGTCAGTAAAAAGCCAATTGATACAAATAATCTGAATACAGATACCTCAAGCAAAATTTAAACAATAAAGCATAATAAACATCGCTATATAGTGACGTACTAGAGATATGTAAATCTTTTCAGTCTGGAAAAAGTCGTTGCTTCGATGAAATCGATCCTTCTATTGTTAGAAAATTGATATTTTATATTGTAGATCATCTTAGCCATATCTTTAATTGTTCCTTAAGTTCTGTATATGTACCTTCCAAATTGAAGATAGCTAAGGTAGTACCTGTATTTAAAAAGAATTTACTAATTATCGCCCAATATCGCCTTGAATGTAAAAAATATTAGAGAAATTGGGTTTTAACAGAATTAGCAGGAAACGCGTTTTATATATATATATATATATACATGTATATATATATATATACATATATATATATATACATATATATATATATTTTTTTTTTTACTGAAAAATGATATTCTATATAAAAGTCAATATGTATTTTGCAAGAATTTTCCAACAGATATGGCGTATGGTATAGTTATCGAAATACAAGAACGAATAATAAGTGAATTAAATAAAGATAAAAAAGGTTATTGGTATTTTCATGGATTTGTCAAAGGCGTTTGACTCCCTTTCACATGATATTTTATTGGACAAACTGAAATATTATTGTATTAGAGGTGTACCCTTTAATTGGTTTAGGTCATATTCATTGAATAGAGAACAATTCACTTTAAACTAAATCATATTTTAGAAATGTTAATATGGTTGTGCCCCAATGATCCATTCTAGGACCCTTATTATTTTCATTACACATAAATGATATTGTTAATTCTTGCCATAACTCTAATTTTTATATTATATGCAGATGACACATTACTTCGTGCCTCTCATGAAAATATAGATATCTTAACTGAAATTCTGCATAGAAAGCCTGCCCGATAATTTTCATTGTTCAAGTGCAGTCAACTTTCATTAGATAAAAGTAAAACGCAATGTGTGATCTTTCAAAAGAGAGGTGTGTGCAGTATAATTCTTGCGACATAGTTTTAAAGGTAGACGGAACCCGTCTCAAATTCTATGACTCTGCAAATTTTAGGTGTTATATTGAGTAACACACTCTGTGGGATGTTCATATTTAATTTCATTTGTAATAAGGTTTCTCGTTTTATTGGAGTTTTAAATCGACTCAAATATGACTTGCTAAAACACATTTATTTATTCTTTATAACACTTATTTTCTCACATTTGACCTATTGGAACTAAATTTGGGGAAATATATTCTTGTCATCTACACAAACTGTCTCTATTAAGTCGATTATCTCTTTCGTCTGCATTTATTCATGTTTTAATGATATGTTTAAATTTTTATTATTTATTTGTCTGTAAATATCACGATATCAAGTTGTTTTTAATGAATTGAAAATAAATGCTGAATTGAATTGAATATTTCTAGACGTATTCAAGTATTTTAAAATGTACTACCTGTATAGTGTGTTCGGAAGTAAACAATCAAACATTAAAACAAATCATAATTATGATATTCACATTGTTATTCATCCAGACGTTGACGTCGGAGGTTATAGACAAGTTTAATCTTAGCCCGGAATCTTAGAATTCCCCCGGCTTGTCCAGACCGACAATAATCTTTCGTGTCACAAGAAATATAAGCTGAATTTTTTTGAAATATTTGTGTTTTGAGATAAATATAGATTCTTTCAATATAGATTCTTTTCTTTAAAAAAGAGCAAATTTTAATCCAAAGAATTTTTAACCGGGGGCGGGGTGTGAATGCATAAGCCCTTTAAAACATATATATATACATGTATATATAAGTTCATTTGGGGAAGAAATACCCCCATTAGTTTCGTAGCAAATTGGTATGAACATTTCTATTTGGGACCAAAGTTGAAATCACATCTTCCGCACTCTATCGCTAGGAGAAACTGATTTCAATTGAATATAATCAAATTGAACTTTTGTAGTAGAGTAAAAAAACATCACTAAAATTGACTACTAGTTGTAATGGCAAAAAATGTCTCTTAGATCGTCGTTTCACAATAAGATAATACATTATCTGGAAGATCATATGAAATAGAGAGAATGACCAAGAGAAAGATAGATAGAGAGAGGGAGTGGGGATAGCTGGCGAAAAGTCGGGGTAGGAAAGGTATATGTGACATTATTTGGGGGAATTGTTGCAAGTTGGAAGATCGTTAAGATGATGAAGACAGATAAAAAAATATAGTACAAAAAACACGAACAGGGACACATAAAGGTGTTTTGGTTGTCAGGAGTGTAGGCATACCCTCAGAAATGAAATCAAATATCTTCTTATTACCATTCTGACCACCATCATGTAGCTACCGGCAATACAACGTTCAATCAAATGTCATTCTCTCGCCTACAGATAACTCGCTAATAATCTGCAGCGCCAAGTCGTGACCCCATTTCGGTAATCACAAGCAAAGGAGTAACAATGTTAGCGAAGTAATCCTTATTGCGAAGATACTCTATTTCTTTTGCGCAGGAGGGGTAAAGAATAAGAGTTTTCTGGGGTTGACTGCGGCACACTATAAGGAAAAAAAACAATAAGAATAAAATGATGACGGTGTAAATTATGATGAAAATTATGATGGAGAAGATGGTGTGATGATTAGGAAGTAGGAGAAGAGGAGGAAAATGTGGAGAAGACGATGAGAGGGAGAGAGAGAGACCAAAAGAAATGAGAAAAGCAGTTCTTGTGGTAGTCGTAGTAGAAGTAGAAGAAGAGGACGAAGTGGAACAAGGTAAGAAAGAAGAGGGAGAGAAAGGAGGAGATAACGGAGTTAAGAATTAAGAAGAAAAAACAGACATCATTCAAAGAGAGAGAGAGTGAGAGAAAGTAGAAGCGAAAGGGAAATAAGGACGATGAAAGAGGAAGATGAGGAACCAGTAACGTTTTTTATTTTAAAGTTTCAGACTTTATTTCAAGACAACGTTAAAAGAGACATAAATTGAGTTGGTTTATAATGAGACCATCGCGATGCGAAATTCATCAAATATTCAGCAATAATGACCCATATTTAGAGAATATTTTTTGTGGTCATATTACCACCGGAAGTAACACTTGATGAAAGAGAAGAGGATCAACCAGCGATGCTTTACCTCCGCAGCTTGTATTAATTAATAAAGGAAGAAAAATAATCCATAGATTTTTCGATTCAAAATTTATCGTACAGAAGAAGACATTTGAATTTCAAATGTCTTCTGTACGACAAATCTAACAAGAATTTTTATCAAAGAGAGAGAACGAAAGAGTAAAAATGAGCTGGGAAGGGCGAATATCTTTTGTGTATTATGAATACTGAGTACACAATGTAATTTCATTTTCAAATGATGTAATGAATACAGAAAATACACATTTAAAATACTTCTTATACATTTGAAAATTTCATTGACAATGTATTTGTTTTCAATTAGTATAGTTCCTTTGGTTATCTCTCACACAATATTCGTCTGGCATCAATGGATTCCAAAGATGTAAGTGAATTGTAGAAATGTTTTTAAAACACTGATTTTTGCTTTATATTGCACAATACTGGAAAAAGAGAAGGGTACATTCAATTACGATTAAGTTCATTCTATTTACTAGGAAGATATCCTCTGAAATAGAGCAAGGACATTGAAAGCGAGATCGGCATCGATGAATCCAAAAGGATGCCTTGGTTTCTACAAGAGGAAACAAATGAAGGTTACCAAGATGAAGATCACTTGATGCAATTCTTGCCCTTGATTTCGAGCGATGAACAGATATTTGACTAAAACTGGTGCCCCATATTGCCCCATTCTTAAAGTTTCCTGATGGATTCCCAAGACAGTTTTTGAAAAAAAAGAACGAAATAACCTAGGTGAATGCATTTTACGGGGTGAAGTATTCTTAGAACATGGTTCACCTACATTATCCCGTTGAGAAAAGGGCCCTTCGCTTTTTTGGTAGTTGAAATATGACAATTGTAACTTCATTGTTGATAACAAGATAGAGAGATAAAGGGAAAGATAGATCTTAATATGCATGTATTGATTATCAGGGAGGTCGTGGGTTCGATCCTCGCGCGAGTCATACCAAAGACTGACAAATACAAAAATGTATATTATTCAGCTCTAATCATGAAATACTCACTATTTAGATTGGAGGCAGATAATGATAACAATATTTTATGTAGGCTATGTTGTTAGATCAGTTTAACTTAAACGATTATCCTTGATGAATAAAACGTTTTTTTTTAGTATCACTATCATCGTCATCATTGTCATTATCAATAAGTGCTCTGGAATTTAACAAGTGATCATCCGAATCATGAATGGATAAGAAATATTCTTGTGTCATTCATTCAGCAGTATCTCACCTCTACACAACGAGCATTTGCATTTTTAATGAAAATTATTTTCGAAACATGGGGGCGTTATGGTCCCTGTGGAGTACCAGCTGTAATATATATTCTGCAGTTTTGTGACAGACCGGAGTCATTGGAGTTCATTTTGATATCTGTGACAAGACAATAATTGCATGATGAATAAGTAATGATTCTGACTTAAATGATATCATCCCATTCTGTATGCAACTAGAATAACCATATCAGATATTTGTGGAACTTTTCTTTGATATGCGCGATATGGGTAAACACGGTATAGATCATGAACGAACCAAATCTAACATATTTAAATGAAGGAACAAGTTTAACAGATGTTGATGGAGAATGGGGAAAGGGTGTGTGACTGTGTGTATGAGTGTGGAGGAGGAGGTGGGGGTAGTTCCACTTCAGAGATCCTCCGAGGAAATGAAGCTTTGCCCTCATCCTAGGGATGACATCACGATCTCACTCCTTGCACTTTTATTCATGACGTCATGGTAAGGACACACTTTATGATGGGTTGTTAAAGAGCTAACACCTTCTTGATAAAAAAAATCTGAAGTTTTGCACAGTCCCCCCTTCACAGCTACTTTGTATCTTCAACATTATGAATTCCAACTAGTCCAACCACAATGCTTAGTGGTGTTTATGCAGTATGCGTTCAATCAATGAGTCATGCCGCCAACCGATGTTGAAAGTTTCATAATAGATGTCTTTCAATTGTATGCCTATCAGAATGGATTTAGATTAAGAGGATTAATGAAATAAGAATTAACTGAATTGCGGACATGCTGGACTCACAAAGTTGAGAGAGACATGGCCCATAGTTAAGAGCACATGACACGATAAAAAATGAAGCTAATAGTTACGTATCTCTATGACGAAGTGAATGAGATAATGATTGATGGATATTCATTAGCAGTTTGTTTTCAAGCTCCTCCCTCCTGTGATATCCACATCGATATTGTCAAAGGAGACCTGAACATTCATATTTTATTAACAGACAAACACCCTGTAGAGGACATGTCAGCACGAAATAGGTCAATCTCTTTCCCCCACCGATGAGTTGAGAAAGTGGGCGATAGAGAGGGAAATAGATAAAAAGAAAGGAGAAGAAGAGAAAAATAGAAAGTAAGGGTGGGGGAGAGAGAGCGGGGGGGGGGGAGGCGGGGGTGAGGGGCGGCGAGGGTGATGGACTAGATAAGGGTGGGGGAGCGTGTTTACAGCTTGACACTTTTGCTATCTGTCTAGTCAAGAAACTCGATACTGTAGTTCAAGTTCCTATCGCATCTTCCATCAGACTCTGAGGTTCCGATTCATTATACCCCCACCTCACGAGATGGCGATTCTGCTGCGATCGTCAAAAATCGACAAAGCGTGGTATATCGTAGCTTGATCGTGGCTTGATCTTTTCAATCTTCTCCGTCGTACCTTGATCTTTTCTGAAGGAGGAAGAAAAGCCACCATATTCCTGGTCGCCACAATTTTTTTTAATCCATTGGATGCTAACACGTGTAACATAAAGGAAATTTGTTCACATTACTCTTAACCCGACATCAACTTTTAAAGACAGATAACCTGAGTGGGAAACAGGCAAACAGCGCTAGATAATAGCGTACTCCATAGGAATAAAAACTCGAATAAAATACGACTCTTATTCAGTTTGAAAGAGATGCGACACACACACAAGTTGAGAGCAAGAGAGAGAGAGAGAGAGAGAGAAAAGAAAAAAAATGGGAGAGACGGAAGAGAGAAAAGGATATCATGAAGAGAGGTATTGAGAATGAACCAAAACAAAAATTACAAACGAAAAAAAAAACAGGAAAACGGGGGAAAAACTAAAAACTTTTAATTCTGTAATATACGTTTGTCTCTGTGAAATGTGGTTCAAGTCGGAGAAACGGATGCATTAAAACACAAGTAAAATATAATCATGATAATCAAGCACAAGTGCGTTCATGTCATAGGCAAAACAGGAGAGTTTAAATCGAAATTCAAATATGAAATAAACAAATGCAGTTAATACGGTAATATCGTTCAAATACAAAGAGTGTGAAATGTCTTCTTGAAAGTGTGATATCTGTATCGTAATTCGACTGCATAGATAATTTAAGGACACTTTCATTAATATAATCTAAAAAATGTTATGATATTCACAAACATGATCACACTTTTATCGACAGAAAATAATATTTGAGATACATTGTATATCACATAATCATTTATTACTGTAATCCCTTTAGTATATGCGTTTCATTTTTACACTGTGTGTTGAATATTGAAGGAAATAAATATACCTCCATAGATCTTCTTCTTTTGTTTCGAGAGCCTGAATAAAAAGCTTTAGGCTTTGCAAACATTTTATTTCTATACGGGAATGAATTTATATTTCACAAGGAAAAATCTTAGCTAAAAATATAATACACCTGCTGTATCTATACTCTACCATATAAATCAGATTAGTGGTATATTAATGAAAATAACCACAGAGTTGGCGTTTGAAAGATGTTCATGATGACGACGCTTTCTACAAGTGATAAAACTGACATAATAGAAGTTAAAACTCAAACCATTTTCCTCTCATCGATTTGTTTATAGCTCATCCTTTTTAATACTTTTTATTTTTCTTCATGCTCTTCTCCCCTCCCTCCTGCTATCTTCTTCATTTTTTCTTCTTCTCCTTCATTTTCTCCTTCTTCCTTCTCTTCCTCTTCTTCTGCTTTTCTTCATCTTCATCATCTCCTTCTTCTCCTTCTCCTCCTTCATCTTCTTCTTTTTCTTCTTCTTCTCCTTCTACTTCTTCTTCTACTTATTATTCATTAAAGAAATTGCAAGTATCTTCATATTTTCACGATTGATATCTCTCGTTATACGAACTCGTTACATAAGTGTTAACGATGAATATGACTCATTATGTATTCACACATATTACCTAATTCTCTCACTCGATTTGTTTATCATTTGTCTCTTGATTTCAATCTAACTGTATAGAACTGAGATGGAATTGAGAACGAACAACGAATAGATAACAACACCAACAATTGTAGTCTTGATTATACCAGTACTGTCGAAATGGTAATAAAAAATGTAAAAATCATAATAACAATTGAATATAAAAAGGGGAAAGGGGTGATGCCCATAATGATGGCAAATACGCTTATGATGATAAAATTGACGATAATGATGGTTTTAATCCGTATATAAAAAAATGATTCATATACAACAGCCTTTCTAAGAGACTTAAAGTCAATATTTTTTGCAATTGAATTCATTTAAAAATGAACAACTGACCCTTCAGTAAAGAGAATGAAAGCCTAAAATAATGAACATAAACTCAATTTACTATTAAAGTCATGACAAGGTATGGAAATATGAGTGAAAACTATGCAAAAACAGAATTACCTAAGAACATTAATAACGAAATGACTATACGAAAATACAATACTTGCAAAAAAGGGGAATTGCATCTTGACAAAACGGGCATCATATCATCCTTGTGTTTTTCTATTAGAAAATGCTTCCACTTAAACATGCTCAAGCAAGAGAGTGCTTGACATTCTCGAGGTAATGATAATCCGGGGAGTGTGTGAAATAAAATGTCAAAAGTGGTGATTAACCTATGATTGTTTAATGTTAAAATAGATCTAATAAGCACGGGACATTTCTTTTTCGGAGAAAATAAATGGAAAATTACAGAATTAAATGAAGGTCCTTAAAAGGGATTAATTTTTAGAAGATAGGTATGTATTCCTGGAACAATGTTAATGGCACTTATATTCTAACGTTATACGAATGAGAAATAATGAACAAATTGAAAAGGCATTTCAACTCTGAGAGCTAATTTCTCTCTGATGGAGTTTCTTTTCAAACATTTAATTTAAATTTCATAATGGCGTCCTTTATCATTGTTGCATTTTAAGAGAAATTACATTTTGTCTAAATTACTTTACATTACTTACGAACTTTAATTAAATTTATAAATGAAAGAAAAAGGAACAAGGATAATTTCTGGGAAAATTTTGACAAACATAAGATGATTATCCTAGTACAGGGAATTCAAAATATGGATGCATTATGTATCGTCTTATCCAAGCTCCTTTGGAAGCGAGAAAACTTATTTTTTCGAATGATCTTTAAAAAAAATGTTGAGTGATGATAAAGGTGATGGTGATCTTTATACTTTTTTCTTTTTACTTTCACACTTTATAATTATTATTACCATATTCATGAACACGAATATTTTATTAGAACCCAGCTGGCTAAAGCTTTGGTAAATTCAATTCATACTCGAGAATCTGGGCCTTTTTAGATCTAAAAAAGAGGAAAAGGGCAAACAAAGGTGGTAAGTGATAAGCAAATAAATTAAAAGAGTGATAAAAGAAAAAAAAAACCAGAAAATGAAAAGAACAGAGGAGAAAAATGGTAGGGTGATGTTTACAGGCAGTATAGCTGATAGCTGATTGCATAGGCGGAAGAAAAGGTGACTAAGTTAAGAAAAGTGGAGTAATGGGGAAAAGGATAAACTTTGAGGTCATTATTGGGCTATATCAATTTCTCGGTCCATTATCCTGCTAGCATTGATCATCCATTCAAGACGATACAATGGCGCTTCAGATATGCCGTTTTCATGTCAGAATGAAAGAAAATTTTGCTCGCACATCGGGCTCTTATTATTTTGTTTGACTCACGCGCCCTGTTCATGATTACAAAAACGTGCTTAAAAATATGAAGTCTGAATATAAAAATATCTAATTGAAGCACTTGCGCCTACATAATGTTATAGCGAAGGATACGTTTCATAGAACAATATACTTCATTAAATTGAATAGTGACAATTCACTGATAATTATGTATGATGATAGAAAACACTTTTTAATAATTGCATTCCCTGGGAGTGGGTCCATGCTATCTTAGATCATAAAAATCACATCTTCTGCTAGCCCAGTACCTACACTTATCATAGTTAATGGACAACGTAAGGATGTTATAAGGCTTAATCTGAAGTACTTTAAAGAGCGCTTATGTAAGGACGAGATAATGTCTTTCAAACTAAAGTCTCTCATTGGCAAAAATACATGGATAAATTCAACGTTTTGTAACACATGAACATAATATCAAAACATGATTATGGAATGAAAGCATTGTTCAATGTTTAATACGATAGAGTAGTCAATCATCATTTGAAGTATCCATTATCTTAAGAATGAATGAAAAGCAATCTTAATATTCATATTGGATCTTGACATGTAAAACGTGTCGATCGAGGAATCGTGAATCCGATTCGGTGTTTTAAATTGCTATAAGACTGAAAAAAGTCGATGTGATATAATCACCTCCGCCTTGTATCGATTTTGAGAGATCGGATAATGTTTAATCCTTAAATCATCGTAGCTCACTAACCGATACCCGCTATTACATTGTGAAAACTTATAGCGTGTGAGCAATTTTGAGTAAAAAAGGGGTTTTGAACAACATATCTGTACTATTTAGAAACGTTTTTTAAATGTTTCATTCAAATTTGTATTTTTAATAGACAGTGTAAACCGTATGAATATGGCGACATAGTTCAAGTATTTGAACTATTTGTATTTGTTCGTTTTTTAGAACACCCAGTTTTGTCAAATTTGTTATTCCTGATAGCTCGTAGTAAACCACATATCATGTCAAATTTGCTCAGTTTTCCTAATTATCTTAATGACATGCTCTCATTTCATGCTGGTCTTCAGTTTCCAGTGGAATGTTTTCCCCCAAGTTTGTTACAAGGGCAATTTGTTATTTAGATCACCTACTTATGTCTAATTTATCATCCCTTATTACTCGAAATATGTCATAATAATTAAAGTTTGATACTTGTTCTTAATTTTCATATTCTGACTTTCATTTGAAACAGGGTATATTTTTTTCGATTTAAGAATGGATACAAATGATTTTACAACATCCAATACCTTGCCTTTAAAACGCATGTCAATCTTCGACACCTTTATTAGGTTGTTAATAAACCCCTAACCATCACATTTGGGATTCACAATTTCCGCACCGTCCCTCGTAATAAACATTCCCAATGATCAATCTTATTTACTTCATTTTCTCAATCACTGCTTTTAAACCAAATCAGATCTGCCTCTTCAGCCTGCAGTAACCGTTTGATTTGGATAACCTTGAGGCTTTTTTTCTGTTTTAAGTCAGTGTCATCGCTTTCAAGTTTATTATCAGATTATTAGATTATTTGAGGTTTAAGAAGATGGAATCCAGAATACAAACATAAACATTTCTCTCATTCTTTCTTTGTAAGTAAGCCCCATATTTGCAGTTTGAGACCACATAGAAACACACTTTTAATTCAATTTCATTTATTTTACTCATTAAGACACCCAACGACTGCCTCTGTATTCACCTTATTCATATAAAATATTTGGCAATGAGGTTTTAAATGATTCATACAATTTTGATAAGAATATAAAGCAATATCTTGTTAAAGTTGTAATGGCTGCTTTTGAAATGGAGCATTATATTGATAATTTTAATGATGAAAATGAATGTGACGATTTATAGAACAAACCTTTTTGTATCGTTTTCATGTTTCCACTATTATTATGTTTCCCTTCTTTCCGGTACCAGATATCAATGATCGTGGTAAAAGTGACACGATTTATTTTTAGATAAAATAGGATAAAATAGGTTTACTGAACATTACAAGACTACTAGGTTACAACGTGAGATTCTTTATTCATGCCGGAGCTATAACTTTGGCAACGGCACAAATCCTCCATTATGTTTTAACGATGAAACTTAATCAAACAAAACTCTTTTAAAAGGAGATTGAATTTTATTTGTTTTTAGTTAGATTAAAACAAAAGTTTGTTTAGTGATTGATACTGAAGCGTTACTTTTTACGGCAAGGGCATAAACCCTAAATTATGATATCGATATGGTATCAAAATTTAGGGTTTATTCCCTAGAATACAAAGCAACAAAATTGTTTCAAGATAACAAACATGTCACAACGTTCACCATTTATTCTGGTTGGTGAGTAAAGAAGCTGGACTAGACGGTTTCAGCCAGAGGGAAATTTTGAGAATCATGATGGCCGATAGTCCATGTAATATGCTACCTTCCTTCTGCAAATTATTAAACTTGATTAAATAAATTTTTGCTTTACCTCGTATTACTTACATCTAGAGTTTCAATCAAAAGTAATGAATATGGGCTCCGAAATGTATAGATGATATTACATGTCGATTGAAACATTGTACAAATAAGAAAACATTTTTGTCTTAGGGTTAGAAGGGTTTTATTTTTATACTTGCGAGTATATGTTGGTATATAGGTATCCACGGTACCAAGCCTTGAATATTTACCCCTATGCATTTTTTTCATGTCACCGTTCATTTCCAGTGTTTTCCCTCTTGCTTTCCGTTGTCTTTCCGGCTTTTATCCATCATGTCTCCAAGTTTGTTTTCGTTTGCACCCTTGAAGCACACTCCTTGTTCTATCCGTCGACCCCCGTCACCCAAATTTTTACGCACTCCTTCTAAGCTCGTCTTAACACTATTACACTCCTAGCAATTGTGAGGGAAAGTAGAAGGATGATTTCTCCATTCACAAAGCTTTGATTAAATTGTGTATCTAGCTACCCCCTTGGACTATCGTTATTAAAAAAAATCAGTATTATAAAGATTGAATAGAATGGCCAAAATACTTTGGTAAATATGTGTCCGAGCAAAAATATACGTTTTATCAAATAATTTGAAAATAACATGTTTGTCCTTCTGTACTTGTACTTTGGTAGGATATGACACGTGACCAGTCACATTAAAGAATGTTGACAATAATATACTGCTTACCTGTTATCTTTCAGGGGTCAAAAAGGGGAAAAGTAAATGAATAAAATAAGCAACATCAACGGTATGAATACGCTTGCACTATAAATGGTAAATTGTGGAAAGGGATTTGGTTAAAGCTTGGCCAAGCTCTTTTTAGGCTTGATATGACACTCCTAATGTAAAATGGGAAAGTAATGATGCAATGCACTAAACTCACCCCTATCATATTACACTGGCAGTATTTATATATGTTTGGGTAAGTGGGTAAGGGTGACGTGAGTGTAGAGGGCTTATAAATAAACTTCAAGAGTTACCGCATTCTGGAGAAATACTATCGATTGTCGATTGTCAATATATTAAAAAGGTAATGGTCATTTTTAGTGATCAGTAAATTTTTGACAGAAATAAGTGTTAGCTTTATAGAAGAACAATTCAGGTGCTAAAATATGTAAATAGTTTCAATCGATTCAGACTGTGCATGTGATCACTAGTTGGATATTATGTGAATTAATTACAGCAGGATATTGCCTTATATTGATGTACGCACATAACACAGCCACTGCAGTTTGAAATTCCATCGAGTCAACAAGTTTTCTTCTAAAAAAAAATCTTTTTCTTCAGTCAAACTCTATAGGTTTACAAAACTTTGTGCCCCGATCTTACGTTGTCGAAGTTGAGTTACCATTTGGCCTTGGCTAGACATCCTAAATCATTATGAATTCATTCGACTTCTTTTATTTTTAATCGCATATGATTTTGTTAGCAGTATTTCAACGAAATCTAGCCATCTTTCCTATGACATGACTTTACTCTTCTCTAACATGAGCATGGAGCATACTGTGACAAGATATATCTTGCACATCCTAAAATCGTATTAAATTGTTCACCGATACTACGATATGATGCATATGATATATTAATTCACTTGGGACAGATTCTTCTTCAGCTAAAGACGAGTCAACGACTCTTCAGCAATCGAATTTACGGACGAGCACTATCATATTGGATGTCTGCCAAATTGAAAGAAAGAGCCCGATAGGAAAGAGATACAGACTGACTGAAGGTCTGCCAGACTATGAGAACATCGTCATTGAAAAGAAGGAAATATGATAAAGATGAAATAGTCTGAGTCGGCTCAGATTTCAAAACATCAATCTAGTGCCAAATGACCGTGATGTGTATATTTCGCCATGTTCGCGTTAAAATGATTCCAGAACATCAAAACATGTTCAAAGATTCATCTATCTCAGTGAAGATGAGAATGCGGTTTTTTCTTCTTCCATGTTTGTGATATAAATCGATGTTTCCTATGCAAATTTTCTCGAAATGCATAATTGCCCATGTATTCCTGCAGATAATCATCTAATGATATAGAAACCAGTGTGGTTTGATAATATGTTGCTGATCGTAAAAGTTTAGTTGCTGTTGAAATTTTAGTATTTTTGACAGGAAACAGAGTGTGGTAAAGAATGCTACAAATCCCTGATATTGATTAATAGTGTATTTTTTTAAAAATAGTATTAAAGTGAACATATGTTATTAGTTTCCAAGCACCTGTTCTGGAAATCACTTGTAAAGATCCTACAAGCATTTAATCATATAATCCATTTACTATGACTTTAATTTTTTTATAAAAAAGAAAACACTGCCTTTCGGTAAAGCAGGTGAAAATGCAAGAAATGGTGTCTCGTTTTAGACTAGACTGAGAATAGCATTTACAAACTGGACATCTCAAAAGATACATCGCTGATGATCTTTGACAGGATACCTATTTGTCAATGTGTTATCCACCTTTCTTGAGGGACGTCATCGATCCATACCCACTTTTTCCAAATAATCTCTAAGGAGGCAGAGGGCAATTTTTATTCATTGATTTCATGACAATTGCATTTGGAAATTGTTACGATACTGCAACAAATAACAATCAGAAATTGATGTATAAAGTTTAATTTCCTCTTTTTTTTATTACAGGAAATAATTATACATAAATAAAACAAATAATGATCTTACATAAATCTCTTGAAATGTCCGATGTAAAATCCCGAAGTGATGATACTATATCCAAGTAATAATCCAAATGATAAAATCCCAGTTGACTGGCGAAAATTCACAATGATGGCGATGATGAAACTGATGTTGAAGTCCGATGAATAATAAAAGTCACTGTAACGAGTTGAAATGTCCGTGAAGACGATGTTGATGATGATTAACAGTCAATTTCAGCAATCCATGGGTTGAAGCGTGTTCATTGAACAGGTTGATGATGTTGATGATCTCGATGAGAACTGATAATTTCTCTCTCAAAATAACTGCAAACAGTTCATTGATGCATAAACTGCTCTGATCTGATCTGATCTGGTGAAGTGATCTCATATGACGTGATGTGATCTCCTGCTCTCATATGATGTGATGATCAAGTGATCTAATATGATGTGATGATAATCTTGAAGAATCCGCCAGCTTTATATAGTTTGCAGCTATTCTTCTAGAACTCACTATTAAGGAAGGTTCTAGCATTTTCTTAAAAAAAAACTTTCTTCTTTCAGGAGCAGTCAAAATCCAGAAGACTCTTGAATGACCTCATTGAAATCAACAGTGTGTCAATAACATAGCTAAGCCTATTGTTCCTAATCTCTATTCAGAAATAACAATACAACTCCTTGGCCTTTTAAATAGGCAAGGCCTGCATAATAAAAAGACATTCCTGAATGTTCTTTACAATTCTTGGCTATCCTTAAAGGGAAATAACTAATAGATGAATGTAATTGCTTTTAAAATTCTTTTACAATTATTCTTATATATAACAAAATATATATGGTAGTAGGTTGAAGGTACTTATGAGAAGTGGGCCTTTTTTGTAAATCTTTGAAGAAATGCATCGACGTCCGAACTGAATATTTTTATTGTAAGTATAGGGCATATGTAAACATAGGCTTTTAAGAAATATTTAAGGATTATATATGGTTGGAATATTTTGCTCCAGAAATAATTTGACCTTGGGAGAAAAAACGCCTAGCAAACATATACTATATGGTTGGACTATATAAAATATTTCATGAGTAAAAAAAATAATAGAGTCCCATTAAGATATTTTGATGTTGGAAGGTAATAATAAATGAACAACGATTTGTTTTTAAGATACACTGTTAGAGAAAATTTATCCTTAAAATAAAAAAGTTCAAGAACACCTGTAATCTTACCAGATTGCGTAATCTTACATTATATCATGTAAAATTACAGGAAATTGGTATTTGGTGTATGGAACCATACAAATTTCCTTAAATAAAACACCCTTTTCCCCTTTTTAAACAGACCTGTTCTGTTAAATTGCAGAAAAATTACTGTCTTATGAATTTACAGAATGATTCTGTTATTGCTTTCTGCAAAATCTTTTTCCCCCTGTAAAATCGTGTTTTTAACAGTGTATACAATACGAAATACGAAAGCCATCATCAGAATAAGTAATTGATTAATTATTTTGTATTAACATTTTTCCTGTCATTTGATTTTAAGATATTTGCCTGTGTGGTCTAGACAGGAGATTGTGTAAATTGTACGTTTTATTTTTAAAGGCAACTAGTTTATTTTTGGCAAAGACTACTTAATTCTATCTGAAATAATATTTGTTTTGTCAGCTAATTGGTTTCGTGTTGATGATCAAATCCATTTACTTAGATAAGATTGTTGTATCTTAATGATTAATTTGGGATTTTCTTGAACTGGTAATGACAAAACAAATAATACAATTCGAGGTGCATAATGGATGTTCAAGCAGAAAAGAATTGCATTTAAAACTAATTGATTTTACATTAATTGTTGATATTCTCGTTAAGGAAAGAAGAAAAATAAAAGAATACGCCTTTAAATGAAAATAAAATGACATACTGATAAAAATAAATAAAGTTGTTTAATGATTTACATAATAACCATTTTCATATATTCTGTATTGTTAAAGGAATTTATAGCCCAACGGAAGGGGTCACATCGGAACCCCTGCATCGCATTCATGGTTTCCGCCCACGTGCCATTACTTTGCCATACTGCAATAAAACCAAGATGAGTTCGACATCAATTAGTATTCCTTCTGCCCCCCGCCCTGAGTGACAACTACAAGAACAAGAGATGTTGAATGACATTAATCTTGGTAGCACTGCCGCGGCTGGTTTTTGAGCTGGTTATCTGTCTCATCAGATCTCATTGAACTAGTTCACGGCTCCCACTGCTGGTAACCCGGCTCCAACATGCGTCGTAAGGCTGGATTGTAATGCTCTCTCTTTCACACCCAATGGGATTACCCTAATTTAGCCCGATTTGAAACAATATTGATTGTGCATGTCTAACTTTTATTGCCCACACTTCCAGTTACCTTTAAGCTTCAACCACGTTTAAGTATTTCTTTCTACCCCCATGCTGAATCCAACTGGCATTCTCAGTTCAATATTCCATTCAGTTTACTGAATAAGATATTCGTTTGTGGCAGGTTACTAATTGTTGATGAAACGATTGTTATGGCACAATGAGTTGCTCTATTGTTGTAATTCCTGTTTACCAAGTTCATATCTGCATGAGATTAAAATGAGGTATTAAACATTTTTTTTTCCAAAAAAAAGAGTAAACTTTTTACTGAATATGTAAAAAAATGGATTCCAAACGACACGAAGGTCAAACGCATTGAGTTCTGTTACGTACTGTTATCTTGTTTTGTTAATTGTTTCAGCATTAGGTTAATATTGTATATAAGTTCTTTGCCCCCCCCCAAAAAAAAAAATACAGTTATGTTTGCGTAATTTGACTTTTGTATCTGTTTTGTGACGCCTTGCTCATTAGGCCCAAGCTTCCTTAGCTGCCACTTGTTTTATCATCAAGGCATTTTAAAGTATGAAAGTAAATGAAAGAAATTAAATAAAAATCATTTTGAGGGCTATTAATTCAGCTGATCCAGAGAATATTTGAACTTTGCATCTTTAGCAAAGCTAAATCAGGAGCACCTACATTGTACCATGAGTATAAAAATGTTTACACTTATCCTATGATACAATGCATTATGATTATCTTAAAGCTTTACATCTATGCATTGGTACAGGTCTCTTTAATCGAAGGACGATTTAACTGTTGAAAAATATTTCTGCTTGAGTGAGCACCACTCACTTTTAAAAGTTTGTGAAAAATTATTTACACAGAAATCGGAAATATAGTTATTTGGATAAAAGCAAGCACTAGTCATGAAGAGCACATGAACTTTGGAAAAGAAGAATGATTTAGGTATATTTTACATTTTTAACTTGTTTCCTTGCCCAAAATACATAATCGAACGCCAATGCACCCCCATCCCCAAACACCGAGGCCATCGTGATGATATTGGATTTACACAGATCAGTGATTCACACGAAATGGCTAAGGCTTGATTTTCTTTCTGTTAATCATTGTCAAGCTTAGTAAATATGTAGGGAAACAAGTATGAAAATGAAATTGAAATGTCAACTCATTTCAAATGATGAACATGGTAAAACAATGCTGGAAATGCTGAAATTAACTTTTGTTTACATTCTCTTATGTCCTCAAATCCAGCTGACACACACAAAAAGGTAACAGTTGTGCTTACCTCGGGTTGAAACTTGAAAGGTCAATGTCGATGCCAGATTTGTTACATAATGTTCAAATGTATCTCTTTTTTTTATATGCATGAAAATGCAGAATAAAATAAGCGAATGAACCACATGGTCAGTTTGTTTTCACCGTCTTTAATTGACACAGCGTGAAAGATGAGCATGAATGAACAGTGCTTACTCAAGTTTAACATTCTGTCAAAATTTTTATTTTTATTTGATAGATGAGACCCAAATCCAAGGATACAGTGTATGTAAAAATCATTATCCTCGGGTGGTATTTATTCAATCCCGAGGACTTTTTCAAAGCGTAAACTTTTTAATGATTAAGCACTGTATAGGTGCAGTTTTGCACCTTTTTGGTGTGAAGGTACAAACATGCACCCAGAAGGTACTCCTACTAATAAGTATGGCATTGGGTTTCACTTTTAAAATTGCAAAATGGATTGGAAAAGGAGAGAAATGGAAAAGCGCCTCAGTTCTTATAATCACGTGTAACTGCAGGGTAGAAATTGTCACCCAATTATATTCGTGTGAATAATCAAGACTCCGTATAACGAATAATTATATCTTATGTATACATGTATATGTTTTATTTTATCTATAATACCACCTAACTACTTCGGACGATTTTGCACAATCCAGTATAAAGTCATATATATCTCCATTGATTAGTTATTCGCCTACTACTAAATCTGCTAATGGAATAAATTAGACCCGAAACAAGGTCATAATTGCGAAATTCCCTGATCTATGGATCCAACAGAATGAGACTGAAATATACAGAGGATAATCGATGTTGAAATTAATGCCACCGTAATACTGCAAATAAAAATCAATTTTAGTGGTTTATCATCACATTGCAGCCTTTTTAACTTTCACCGGTGGTCACGTTTCATTTTGCGCGTGTTCAGAATAAAGTTAACAATATATGATATATTGAAAAACGAATAGCCAACAATCAGCGAAAATAAATGATAACGAACACACTTCGAGGCTTGTTACCGCCAATATACATGATCCATATCTACATCTGATAATGCACTTCATCGCTGTGTCGGCATTCCTTTAGAAGAACGCCGCTTCCTCTCGCCCTTGCAGCAGACTAACTGTACTGAGTACGTTGTACTAAATCAATCTATCATTTTTACTCATCTCAAATTTGTTCCAATCGTAAAAGGACTCTTCCGGGAAATGATATTCACTCTGCAAAATCCATCTGTTCCTGGAGTAGGCGATGACCACAGATACGGTTGACAGGAGTCGGCCTTGTTTTGCATATGTCATATTTTCATGAATGCGATATTAAACCAATAAATTGTTGTTCGCGGTAATATTGCCCCTTTTTTGCGGAGGCGCATAAGCTGATATTGTTATATTGGATAGATAAGTGACGTAGCGTTTACTTTTGTATTACAAATTGAATAAGAGACAGGCTAAAAATAAACCGTTTCCTCTAAATCGAGTACATTGAATTTCCGGTTTCTTTGAAGGTTCTTCCGAAAAACACTTATCAAAATTACCATCAGCAACCATCACCCTTTATTCCATCTGAACAGAGGTTATAAACATTTTTCATTTTATTACCACGAAAATTTATTCCGCATTGGGTTTGATCGCAAGGGAAAATACTTTTATATTTCATTGTAAATTTCACCACTACATAGATGAGTAATGCTCTGCTTTCTCCAGAATATCAATGAACATCCGTTCTATTAAAATGATGGCAAAGACCTCATAAATGTAGCGTCAGTTGGTGCACATAGTCGTATAGAGCTCACATGAGAATAGCTTTCATCCCAGTGCCTATGTTTTTAACGCAAATTGTCTTTCAATGTACGTCTGTGAGCTTCTTAATTTATAAATTATTTCTTTCAACCGTAGAGAGGTAAATATGGTATTTTTTGGAAATCTAGAGTTTTATGTGAGATTATATAATCTTGAGAATCCAGACTGATCATGAAGATCAGAAAAAAAATATATAACAATTAAAGTTTATATTTTTGTCATAATTTGTGCATATTTTGAGAAAAACTGATTCATCTTTAATTTGTTTACGTTATAGCATGTGTTAATGATTACTTTTATTAATTTGAAGATCGTCTCTCTAAATTTGCGTTTATGTGATTTTTTTTCCAGATTACTTCTCACTTCCTGTGACTGCTAATAATGAAGTTGTCTTCGTATATGTTGGCCTGTGTACTCGTGGTGCTTCTGGGCTTATGGCTTCCTATGCTAACACATGCACATTACTGGGAAAGTCCCGGATGTCATCTTGTCGGTAGGTACATGCTCCATCTGATATTATGAATCCCAAAGCTCTTAAAAAAACAATGACTAATCTAAAAAAATGTATCTATGTGCTATCAATTACAGTTCATTAATATAATAAGAGTATTCGTTGAAGAAGACTTAGTTTTTTAAGTCAATAGGGTGTTATCACTCCGCAACGTACGAGTAAAACGCCCTTAATGACAAAGAAGCGGTGAATATACACTCCATTATTACAGATTAAAAAGATTGCCAGGATTAAACGTTTACTCGATGAAAGTAATGTCGGAGAATAGAAATGTTTTAATGATTATTATTTATCTCTATTTGGAGGAAATCGTTTTCGGTATCAGTCAGTTTTCGCATGACAAAGAGCAACCAAGAAGTCTTTGTCGAAAAGTAGTGAATCAAAACAGCAGTTTCGTCTTAGACTCTAAGGTGAAAATCTTGGAGAAGTTTTGAACTCCCTTTCATTCTTTTAAATTATTTTCATATAAAGTGGTGCTTTTTCAGCTTAATTTTCAGGTTTTCCTAAGTCGTAATTAGTAACTTGTAACTGATTGAAACATGATAATAAGGGAGAGAGAGACAGAGAGAACATGAAATATGAGAAAGAGGCAGCGAAAAAATATAAATGATTCAAAGTGCATTATCGTTTGAATACTAAAAATCTGAGGCAAAGTTTAGTAACAACGTCGAACGATACAAACGCATTTCATGTCACAGCCGTTTTATTTTCTGCTGCAAAACTGTATAGCTATGTACTCTGGCGGATTCATAGGGTATCCGCAAACATCTCACTCTGACTTGCAATGCAAAAGTTATTTGACTATGATTTTAATCCATTTATATTATAATGTACAATATTGTGTTTATTTGATATTTAATCTTTCTGTTTAAAGGTCTAACTTCTGGTGTACTTTTCCACAATTTAGGGCAGATATGATAGACTGAAAATTTGTACCGAACTAACATTTTTATATTTCGTGATGTATGTTTGTTTTTCCTTCCCTCCCCCATCATTGGTTTACCACACACCCACTCTATAACCACAGGTAACTTAAGACTCAGTTTTGATATTCAGATAGATTTAGTGCATATTATAGGATGATCATAGATTACGGTCGATATAGACGGATAAAAACATGCTCACCGAATGTGTCTTGTGAGGCTACTATTTAAGTAATAGAGATTATATTATAAACCAAACGGATTACCCAAGTTTACCAAGGTTTAACGGGGATGAAAATTCCCCCATTTTCGGACACTTTTCATGAAGGCTATCCTTCAAAGCAAAAAGAAGCAAGTAGCAGATCAACACCTCGTGATTTAGACCTTATAGGTGATCAGGAACGTAATGTAAAATGGAAAAATCGTGTCCATCCTGTACGTGTACAAATGAATATCAGATATTTGGTCAAAGTAGATTGTAAAGAATGGGAATAATAACACACATCCACACACACCCACCCTCACGCGCACCCCACCACACACCCTACACACGGACATGACGCCACAGTCACTTAACACAGATCGTTAAGAACCACTGTTACTTCTCAAAATCTCAGATGTAGACCAACCGGACCTCCACACTCGTCCCCATGAAGATCCGCATGGATCGAAAGCTTGACCAAGGAAAGGAGTAAAATTTGGAAGCTATACGACCGCCTCATATAACATTTTTTCATACTTGACTCGTATATGTATAAATATATACATATATATATATATATACATGTATATATATATATATACATATATGTGTGTGTGTGTTTGTGTGTAAAATATCATTAAAACTCTTGTTCTTCTTGTCCTTGGTTGGAGTACAGTAGATGGTTCCAGATTTTACTTGGATTTGATGTCAAATGATAATTCCTTTCTATGATTTTAATTTTTTTACCCCATCAAAATTATATTTCATTGTTAATCGTTTGGGTTTTTATCCTTAGGTCGCTGTTGGAAATGATTCTACATCATTTCATTAAAGACAATGTTCATATGCAATTCACGTCCATATACTGAAGATTAAAATTAAACTTGCATAATGATATTAAGAATGAAAATGCTGTTGTGAAAAATCATTGTCGACTTCTTGTCAACCATATTTGATTGCTTTTAGTTTTATCGTGGATACTTTAACCGCATATCTACAGATTATGTTTTCTTTCTATTATTTTTTATGTTTTACCTACAAAAGATGTTTTGCCCCATTCCTTCTTTACATTTTCCTCCTTCCGTATCCTTCCCATCCTTGATTTTCCTCTAACGTATTATTGTTGCGGTTCTTCTCCTCCTTTTACGTTCTCCTTCTCATTCTCTTTCTCATTTTCTCCTCTAATTCCATTTTGTTCGTTTGCTCCGTCGTTTCCTTTTACTTTTGTCTTTCTAACACTTTTTTTTCTTATTTTGTGAAGTTCTTCTTCTCGTTCTTTTCCTGCTTGTTTGTTATTATTCTGTTTCCTTTTATCTTTTGTTTGTCATTCTTTCCTTTCTTTTTCAAATTCTAGTTTTCTACATTTTTTACATTCTTCTTCTTTTTCTTCATCATCTCTTTCTTCTTCCCCTACTTTTTCTTCTTTTCTTACCTCTTCTTTCAACCACTGGTCATTCTGAGTAATAAAGATGACCTCAGTATAAATTGTTACACTGTTATTCAAATAATTGGGTGTTCTGAGGCCGAAATCAAATATCAAGAATCCACATCCACTTACAATACTTCTACGAAAGGTATCGGTTCATCTTAATGGTGGAATTGCATGGATTAAAAAAAGAAAAGACTTAAAAAATCTAAAAACCAAAGACACATGTATGTGAGACAGTAACAGTAAGGTTAAAAGCGATGAACTTTATTCTACATTCATATCTTCCTGAGACGATTTGCGTCATTGTGAATGAAGGGACTGTTCACATGCACTCTGCATCACGTAAAGGGTTCTTAATCCCTTGGGAAGTAAGAGATGAATTCACCGCTCCTCTACATTTTATCCTTGGCCGACACTCGAGAATGTCAGATAAAATACCCGAAACAAATAGAATAATGCCCTCTAAAACATGCTATGAATTTCGTAGCATACTAGAAAAGTTTTTCATTTTCGTCAGGTACGCTGTTTTTCAAGGTTGATTGATTAAAGCAAGGATTATGCCTGTAAAATAGACTGGCGTCATCAACCAGAACAGAAGAAGAAAGACAAAAACAAAATGATAATTTTAAACTTTTTTCTTTTGTTTATTTGTACACCTTGTTTGGTAATGTGTAGTTTGTCTCACGCCTCGATTGACCATCAATGTAAAGCATAAAGGATTATACTTTATTGAACTTTAGTAAGTCCTAACTACTCCGTAGAAAATCATTTTACATAAATTCATGTATTGATAATCAGTAACATCTTAAACCATAATATTCAACTAGCAATTTGGGTTCATTAGTAATAATTGACCGAAGCTATATCATATATCAATGAAAACAGACATGAATGATGGAATGTATCGGATATCAGCAAAAACAGACATAAATCAGAGCTTGGTTTTAAAACAAACAATATGATTTGAATCACTTCATTGAGCGCCTTCTGTCCGCATGCTTCTAAATATATCTTCTTCTACTCACAAATTGTTACATTGTTTTGTTCATCTTAGTTCCCATCTGGGCTCTTTCCCGTCTCATCTTTTCCCGATTCCCATCTTGATGTTTAACGAGCAAACACGTTCTTAGTGAGTACGCTGCAAATAATCACCAATCCCTGGTCGGTATTATTTATTCACCTCTGGTCCCCGGAGTGACTTTGTAGTTCGATGACGTGTAACGCCTTTTTTCAATCCTGCCTTGCAATTATTTTTTGTCAATCTATTTTGTCCCTTTCCCAGTTTTCTCATTAGAGTATAGGTCTCCTGGCCTTGTTGATCCACGCTCCTCGCGAATTATTTTGATGACATGACTTGATAAGATATACATTAGCAATTACACCAAATTGAATGAATAGAGCGCCGGCAAAGGATTCATGACGTTTTGGATATATTTCCATTCTACCCCCACCACTCTTCTCCCTTTCCACGAGTTTTACGACCACAGACTTTGTACCATTTCAGCATTTGAGAATATTATGGAAGACATATAATTTTCCATAAGATATATCGCAGAAATAAACAAACTTGTATTTTCTAATGGAAGAGTATGGTGATGTATCTGGCTTCAGTTGATGTTAAATCGCGTTTTCCTCGTACTTTCTTATCGGTTTTATCTCCCGAACCTGGGCTTATTGCCATTTTAAAAACCACATGATCACAGAGAAGAAAGAATGAATTCTGATGGGACTGTATGTAATTTGCATTACATTCGAGTGAAACAAAGGGAAAAGATTGACTGAAAACAAATGGAACAAAAACAATTTCTATACTATTCACGCTTATCATGCTATGTTTTTAGGAAAACAATAGAAATAAAGATGATAATAATAATAACAATGGTAACTTATGCAACAATAATAATAATAATAAATAAGTGGTAAAGAATGGTTAATAACTTGCGACTGCACCTACCCTCAACGTCATTTGCGTCGTCCCCACACCTCTCTGTAATTTTATTTTATCTTTTGACTTATTATCTTCAAATTCTTATATTTGGTAAATATATGATACCTGTGTAGTGTATTTATCTATAAATCATTATTCCAACCAGAATTCATGGCAAAGAACGAGTTTACGTAATGAATCTAAGTTCTAGTGCTCGCCTTTAGACAAGCTTTGCATTTTCACAAAGCCCGTCCGTTGTGATTTTGTATACTGAATTCAGCTCAGTATTACTTTGCTTCGTTAAGTTTATGTTCGGATGACTTTTAAAAAACTATTTTCCCTGGACAGAACTGCGCATGCTCAGTTAGATATTTCACATGTGCATTTCTACCGAGTTCTGTCCGAGTCTCGGACACCGAAAAGCCAGTTATCTCTGCCGAACGTCCTGGTGAGTTGCAGTTGATTACCGAATTTGGTCCTGAATGAGGCTTCGGGCCAGCTAGGGCAAAGTTACCGAGGTATATCGTTCAGATTTAAAGGGATATCAAAAATAAGTACCAGACTTTTCTGACAAAAGTATTGGCTTGGATTATTCACCCTCGGTTGGACAGGCAACTGCGCATGCTCAGATATTTCACATGTGCATTTCTACCGAGTTCTGTCCGAGTCTCGGACACCGAAAAGCCATTTATCTCTGCCGAACGTCCTCTGCAGAGTTGCAGTTGATTACCGAATTTGGTCCTGAATGAGGGTTCGGGCCAGCTAGGGCAAAGTTACCGAGGTATATCATTCAGATTTAAAGGGATATCAAACATAAGTACCAGACTTTTCTGACAAAATTATTGGCTTGGATTATTCACCCTCGGTTGGACAGGCAATATTGCTAGTTTCCTCCAGGCTTCGTCTATCGGAAGAAAATTGTAATCGCCGCCGCGATCCAACGTCAGTAAATAATTCATCACTCCAAACTATATTTTCTAAAAACCTTGTATATTGTTTCATATTTTGTATATAATCGTAAAATGAGTAAATAGCTTCTACGATGAAGGTTTATTATGATCTTTGAATTTTTTTCTCGTCATATCCATATCTTCGAGGTAGTAATTCTCTCGCATACGTTCGTATACGAAGGTAAAGTTTTGCGTTTACAAATATAAAATAAAAGACCCCAAACAAGAGACAAATGCTGCTGAACCAACAAACATCTATTAAGGAGTTTTCTGGTAATGTTTTCACCTATTACGCCCTTGAACCTAGATTTGGATGCACGCTCATATCTAGTGGGGTTTATAGTTCAATATTTCATTTGCCTATATGCAGTTACCTGTATCTGACACAAAGTCTTGTTTCTAGAATTGATTATGGGGGTCGTATAATGCATTTACGGAATGTAGATCATAATAGAGAAAGTGATGGAATTAACCGAAGTTGAATAACAATTATGTCAAGGTATAATATCGACGTGCTTATTCATGCGAACAGAGAAGTACTTACGCAGATCAACAATGAATAAAACATACGGCAGACATTTCAAATTCAATGCCGATAGCAGAAATTGAAAGCCAATTCCACCAGAAAAAATCGGCTTACCCCTTTTTCGCTCGCATCTCTTGCACTGAAATAAAAACACTGGGCCTGAATGATGCTCTTACATGTCTATAGAATAATTAATCTAGCTTGAGGAAAGGTCAAACATGCTTCTGAAATAATTTCCCTCCATTTTCCCTTACACTCTTTGAGTCGGTGAGAAATGATGTCTTAATAATTGGAAGTCTGTTTGAGATAAAGATATACCGGTAGGGTGGAATTAAAGATGGTGTAAGGTCATTAGTGGGGAGTTTGATGGGTTATTTGAAGCGTAATACACGTCTTTCAACACGAACCCGTTTTAGATTTAAAATCGACAAAATGGAGCACGAATATAAAGGACACCCTCAGAGCGTATTTCTTGGCAAATGCCACATTATTAAAACAAGAACCGTAAAGTAACTATCATGCTCGTGCTACACATTCCATATTCACTCCAACTATTGTGACTGCAATCTAATAAGAAAAAATATAAGAATGTACAAAAGTAATTTCCCACCGGAACGCGAAACCTCTCGCTCATCTTTTAAAGCTGGACTTGGCGGCATAGGAGTTGTTTGGCTCGCCATTACCGTCATTAGGCTATCACCTGAAACATCGCCCTAGAATAGAAAACAGTAGTCATAAACACATACCCATGGGTTTTACTTCATATTGTCCTAATGCGTAAACTCTTATACAAACTTGTTATAACTGACTATAAGAAAACAAAACTATTATTGTTCTTTCTCCCATGCTTCTGTCTAATCAAGTGATTGAATCAAGACTTCTAAATGTGTTAAGTAAATCCATATGACATTTGAAGAGACAGAAAGTATGGATTCAGAATCGCTCCGGAGATTTATATTTGGTTTAACGATTAGCTTAATGCACTCAAGGGAGATTTAAGAACCTCTAATTTAATGTAGAGAACATACTATTTACCTTTCATTTCATCTCCAACACTGCCCGCTCATAGTGTACTCAAATGCGTATGTATGAATAATAGTAAAAGTCGAAAGTGGTGAAACTGCTGTTTAAAGCATCGACTTATTTTAAGAGAAAACAATGATGTGTAAAGGTCATTCGATTTCTGAGAATATTGAAAATAAATCCTTTGTAATTTGGATAAAAGTTCCATACGAGAGTTAGATGTTAAATATTTTGGTACCAATGTAATAATTTTTGAAACTGGTTTCTCCGTTGTGATTTTTCGTAGTCAATGGTCCCATTATTTTCATGTTTTTGAATTTCATACAGAAATCATAAAAGATTCAAAATAAATGGCATGGAATGCAAAAATATCTTAAAAGATTTACAAAATAAATGGCATCAAGTGCATTTTTTCTTGTCAAATCCTGAGTAACATCAATCATCCTCTCTCATAAAGAACGAATTGATAATGAAAACATTTTCTTGAAAGAATAAAATGACCGTAACAAACGGCCTTGCAAGTATACCACTTAAAATGATGAGTTACTGCATTCATTGCCATACCTGATATCATGTCGTTTCATTTTTAATCCTTTTATTCTGCAGGTTACACAAAGAAGGTTCGGATACCCGGATGTAGGGAAACTAAAGTTCAAATGAATGCATGCCGCGGTTTCTGCCAGTCTTATTCATATCCATCAAACCTGGCTACACTTCAAAACAGCGACTATACACAAATCTTTACAACACATGGCTCATGTTGTTCAATTGCCACAACACACGATGTAAGTATTATTTCTTGATAAATGCTCATTTCACTGTAGATAGAAAAATAGTAAGACAATGTTATTTCACCTAAAATTGATAATAATACATTATCGTCAAATTGTAGAATTTACGCAAATTAGTATTTACTGGTTTCGAAATATATATCTCTGTCTTGAAAAAATTAGCTGCAGCAAGCTATTCTATCTTCTATCTTTATTTTGAAGAGTCAGTCATCAATTTATGCTCAATACACTCTAAAAAAATTGGGTAAAATGCTTCATAAGGGTAATCATGTGTCCAACCAACAATTGGCATTTCTTTTTGGGCCTTTTTATTAATCCAGTGTGATTAAAATTTGGCCCATTCTAAAGTAATTGCTGTTTATTTTTTAACCTTACTAGACAATATGCTTCCCGAATTGGGTAAAATACTGCCCAAAATTAGTTGGCCACATAGTTACCCTCGTGTTGGTTAAAATTTACCCAATATCTTTTTTACAGTGTACGAAATTTATAAGGTTTATAAATGGATTAGTTTAGAAATAAATTTTATTTCATACTTTACGTTCAGTCTAAATATGGTAATCAGGAAGACTTTAATTCTAGATCCCCGTCCTCCATTTTCTGTATTGTTTATCCCATGTTTATATTGTTATCTTTTTTTCATTATGACCGAATCGATACCTAATACTTAAAAGATAAAACACATGTCCATTTTTGATCGAATATTGGGTAAAATACCAATCAAGTTATTGCAACTAACGTATCTTTGTTAAATGACGGATATCTGAAACAAGATAGCAAACCAAGAAAAAGTCAAGATCTGTCAAACATCTAACAATACCTTAATGTTCTTTTATTTTCCTTTCTGATTCTCAAATAGCCCTTTATTATCTGTAAACCATTTTTTTTATTTGGAAGTATTAAACTCATCAATCACTGCATAGTTTCCTTGACTACCTGCAAGTTTACAAGAAACTTAACTTGAGTGAGCGCCACCTCATGACTTACTATCCACCATTTGTCCACAGAGGGAAAGTTAACTTTCAATGCGTAATAAACATGTTAGTTCGCAGCCAAAGATTGATTCAGTAACCATGGTAACAGCACTCATGAGAGCAATTCGAATTCAAATACATATGTTAATTAGCAGGTATTTTTTTTTCTTTTTAAGATATGTAGACATTATTCTAACTCAGTGTTAAGCTGTTTTTGATAAAGACGGCACAATCCGAGAAATATTTAAAAAAAAATCCATAAGAGCGGTATGAGTTTTTACAGTTTACACCATGTGAAATCACATGCAATCGGCTTCTTCACTATGTGATGTAAAATAGATTGTATTGCTTTTTTCAGAAAATTTGGAATAATTGTACTCGTGTTTTCAATATACATGATTTTATACACACTGCTTTGGAAAGACGTGTGATAGAAAATCACGAACTATTAAAAACAAGAGCGCATAAAATTTTACCATCACTTTTATTCTTCGATTTTCGCAAAACTTTTGTTATGATGTTTGTCTGATTTTTTGCTTTTACTGAAACCAATTTAAAACACGACGTATAAATGAGAGGCAAGATGGACTCTCAATCGGAATGGTATGACAAAGTAGAAAAATGTTAATTTCCTAACCATGCTAACCGTCCCCTGCCAATAAAGTATTGATGGATGCCTTAATATTAATGATATTCATTAATCATATAATGAAAGTGTTTATGAATGCAACTCTTTCATCACGCTTTCGTTTTCTTTCATTTTTTTCTCATTCACAGGTTAATATCCGGTTACAGTGCTTGGATAATTATGAATATGTAGATACCTTTAAATCAGCGGCGTCCTGTGAGTGTTCCCTTTGTGTAATAGGCGACTGACGTCACTGATTATGTAACCCCCTCCTCTCTATAGACGCCATATGCTTTATCAAGACGACTTCTGTTGATACCCAAGTAGATTTGTTTTATTTCCCCCATTTTATTATCATTATTTCCCCCGTTTGGTTTGATTCAAGAAAATAAATCATATATTGTTTAATTTATTCGGCTTATATGCCTACCTTTATATCAAAAGGTACTATTTTCCACTTTCGGAAGCCATGTTTTATTCTGTCAATCATTTTGAATTGATGTAAAAAGTCTAACGTGGACCTAAAAATACTGTACTTCAAACAAAAAGAAGAGATTCTTGGGATTGTTATATCAATTTTTTTTATTATTTGATTAAATAATACTTCCGTTCTGTAATTCTATTCAGTTTTGATTGCAGCCCAGCGATAGTTGTAATTTTGTTGTAATCTGTTCTATCTTAATTTAACATAGAAGTATAAAATGTGAGAGAATTCTGATCAAGACACGTATCATCTGATGCATATATTTTTCTCACTAGTCTATTAAAGATTGATAAAGATAACGTAAAATCATGGACACTTCTTGCATTCACTTATAGGATTTTTATATATCTATTTCATATCATCTGACCCAACAATAAATTCTTCATTTCGTTATCATTCCCTGAGCGCAATGAAACTCAATTACCTTAATTAATTAATAATGATTTTTTAAAGTTTCATAGCTGAATTTCATTTAGCTCATCACTGTATGAATTTCAGAGCTATCACCTCTTCCTTAATGCATAGTACATTTTCGCTCAATTTCATTCCTAATCTTTTTATAAATACATGTAGATATCTTAAGTGATCATTTATTTCAAAGATCACTTCAAAACATTTTCGCTTTATAGATACATTTTCTCTCGTAACCAAAACTGAAAAAAGTACTATTATAGCTTTCTAGTATACACAAAACGTAAACATGTTGTGTTAAATGTAGATAGTATTTATGAATCTGTATTTATTGCAACGTTGATGTATAGTTATGTTCCCGCTTAAATTAAATACATGAAAATGTCGAATAAAATAATTTTAGAGTTGTAAATTTAATTTTATTGTTGTCTTGCGATATTGCGTTGATGAAAATAAATGTTACTTCGTGATTATGTTGAAGAAAATACGGAACATGATATTTGTCACGAAATAATATACCCGGGTCTCGTTCAATTATTAAAGTGGAGTTGTTTGTAGCCCTTCGGTTTCATGATGGTTGCCATAGCAAATGGAAAGTGTCATTCTTTTACATTTACTTTCATACGAGTCAAATATTACCGCTTACATACAGGATTTATTGAAATTTACAGAATTATACACTAATTTATTGCCGACAACTTCCATAAAACATAGAACTCTTTGAAGATGTTTTATTTCTCCTAATCTACAAGGGATTCTACATGGGATTCTCTTGTTACCTTTGTTTGTACAAGTATATACACAAAATATGGTGAAGATAACTGTTGGTCAGGGAAGATATTTTTTCTCTTAATGTAGAAATATTCGTATTATGTAGAAACGCTTTCAAAGAAATTAACCAATTGAGTACCATTTCCTGCAACTCTTGAAACTTAAGTAGAGTGATAGGCTGGAGGCAACGGGCAAATGATATATTTGGGGTTTGTAAAGGCGTCTTCAGTGGAAAAATAAGAAAAACAATGTGTCTCTTTTGTTATGTAACAGCGGTTATATGAGATTGGTATCAGACAAAACAAATAAAAATAAAATCCTTTTACAATTAAAGAGTTTGTATTTTTCTTCCGATTAGAAGTCATTTTGGGCGAAAACAAAAGCTCACTCAATATTAAATGCAGAAAATTATCCAGGTGACACCGTTCCACAATTCCATATTTCATCACTTATATGGGAAATTTTTTTGATATATTATTTGAAGTGGTAGTATGTTGTTCCTTTTATATGTCAAATATATCAACGAGGTTACCAGACAATAGCCATGATGGTGGCAGACGATATATGATAAAGGCGTTCTTATTTTGGCGGCAATCTGTCCGTCTCGTCTGCGCTGTCAAGGACAGTATGGTTCGTGTTTTTGGAAATGATGGAGACTGCAGAGGCAATTTCAATGAACTATCTGTTATTTAACGGCAAAATGACCATTATCAATTAAACGAGTATAATCAAAATCAGATAGCCTTTTTCCCCTTTAATATGGATGTCATTATGAATCACCACGATTAGTTCAGCAATCAAAAATTGACTTATTGTAGTCCAAAGTGACAAAGCTCAACTGTTAAGACTACAGGGCAGGGCGATATGTGAATACAGTTGTTCTGAACTGTTGGGATGAAGAGTCTAAATCTTAACAATCACTACAATAACTCTGAAACAAACTTCAACACAGTAATTTCATATTATTGCAAACAACCTGTCAATACATGTTTATGACTTTTTCAGGATTTATTTTGTTCATTGCCTTTTCTTCAGTTGAAATTTGCTTTGTTTACGGAAAATGGCAATGATGGATATTGAATATACTGCCATTACAACCTTTCTCTCACAAAAATTGTATTATGAAATGTACAAATGATTTGAAATAAATTATATAAATTATTGTCTCTCTCGTATTTTTTTTTCAATTTTGTCTTTTAATAAGTCACTTAACATTCAGAATGTGTTACGTGTGTATGTGAGTATTTCAAAGGCATGTGGAAGGAATTGTAAGAGTGCGTGTTTGTGTTTTGTGTTATAAGGTGTCGGGGTGTGTGTAGGGGGTGCTTTTGCGCGTGGTTAATAGTATGCTTGTGTAAAAAAAGGTGTGCATGTATATACTTTGTTGTGTATGCAACGAAAACTGGGAGAAAGAGAGGAAAAGATATAGATAGTAAGGGAAAGAGAGATTTGTGGAGAATGTGGAAATGAGAAAATGGAGATGAGAGATGAAAATATCACATTAACCCATCTGGAAATCTCTCACATCAACGTAATCCAACACAAAATTCACACACACTCCCGCACACGTTGACATATCATTTTCTTTCAATACAGAATAGAAAAGGATAATGCTTTTGAACATATCGTTCATTCTACCAGTTCAGCATCATTCTCTTTTCTAAAGATAATACATTGTTATTTGATAATCTAAATAATATACACTGTACCATTTAATACCATAATTTCCATGTAACGTGGTATTTTTTTTCTACATTTTGTGTTTTTATTAGAGAACAAAACTAATCTCAAAACAATAACAATATCTAAAAGTGTTCCATAATTGTAAACAGAGATAAAGAAGAATAACAACCACAATAATATAAAGAGGGTGGCAGAAAAAAAACACATGGCAAAATAACAATTGTTCGGGAACGACCTTATTCAGACACATATACGCAGACATGGAATCTTGTGAGGATCGCTGCTGAAAGACTAGAATTCAAATCAGAAGTAAATAAGGTATAAAAAAGCAAAATTTACATGTGGCATTTAAGAAATGGTCCAAGGGATACAAAAGGGAGGTTTAAAACGCCATTTCCTAAAATGGGCGGAAAAATTGCGATTCTTTTTTGCTTGAAAATAATTAACTTCTTTCTTTTTCTTAACAAAGGGTTCATTTGAAACAATATTGGAGAGATTATTATTAAATCTGCAGATACAAATATAATATTTAAATGACAAGAATAAAATGTAACAAATATGTCAGTACAGATTCCAAATATTTAATTTTATCGAAATTGGTTACATTGAAGGTAATATCATTAACATTCAAAATGATTAAATCAAAGAAATCCTGCCAGATTAGAACAACTTTTTCACAATCAAAAAGAAAAAAAAGGACCAATGTCTCCTCCTTTTTACCACAGTCAGTCAAGTTAGGTGGGTCTTTCCTTTTAATCCTATACTGAAAATCATTCAGGGTGATAACTTTATGAAAAAATTAAAAGTAGCAACGTGGTAAGTTGGTTTTAATCAAACATATATGTCAGTATAGTTTATAATTCTTGAAAAAACAATAGGTATAGAACTTATGTAGGCTGATCTTAAATAAAGCATTTGAATGGAGATGATTTTCCCATGAAAATGGTTTTGCGTATATCTTTCAGTATATCGCTACATAAAAAAGTTTCTTTCTTTCCATAAGGAGTAGCAATCTTAAGGTGACGAAATAAAGAGAAAGGGAGGGAGAGTGAGTAAAGTTAAGAGGTTGAATAGAAAGGGGTGTACAATATACAGAGAGAATTAATAAGGGAGAGAGATAGAGAAGATGTGTGAGAGAGAGTGGGGGGGGAGAGAGAGGGGGGGGGAGATAAGATAATAGAAGAAGGGGCTTTTCACTTGACCTTTGAAAAGTTCCGACCTTCTGATGAGTGAAAGTGGGCGTTGGAGACGGGAACTTTCTTTGACCATGAATCCATGACGTATGATCTTGGGCGTGTCCAAGGGATGACGTCAACTGATGACTTGTTCACCTGTTTTCAACTCAATACTTACCAGGATAGAAAAGCTAGAACATTGGATCCACCTTTTGATTCTTAATTTGTTTTTCGAAAACACTCCAATCCCAAATAAGAAGTTTTAGATAGCGATACAGGGAATCCGCATATTCATTTTAAAGGATGTCCAAAATAGCGTAAAGCGCAAAAGCTTTTATAACAGTCCGGAAATTTACAAACGAAAAGTGCAGGTGTAAACATTTGCGAAAATATAACAAAAAATATAAAAGATAAAAACATCATCATCCTTTGTAATTATTGCTTTGATTTAGCATCAATTAAGGCGTTTTTCCTTTTCTTGATGGGTTCACGGGGCCAAGGAGACCTTTCATATTACTGCTCTTAATAGTTTAGAGGTGTTGCGTCATAACAAACAAAGGTGAAGTTGATCTGTACCATAAAAAGGGAGCCACAATGTAAGGAATGCTGCTGATAACCTAGGTGATGTAGCCAAACCCTACTTCAAGAGAACAAGAGCTTGGTAATTTAAAACCATTAAACCCTTAGATACAGTATATCCGGACCGTTCAATATACAGTGGATTGTGATTTGCTCGACTGAAAAAAATAAAATAGTTACGAGTCGTGGGGACTTTGATTTGCAATTTGAAAATGCAATGTTATATCAATACAATACAGAAATATCATTGTAATAGCGGAAAAATATTTGAATCATTTCATTACTTTTTATGAAAGCTTCCCGAAATTAGCTCGATTTATTGAAGACACATAAGGCCATAATAATTTATAAACTGTACTCTGATTTATCATTATATATTGTTAATCAATTATGCCTTAATTTATTCATTTGCCGCATTTTTGTCCATTTATTGATTATCATCCTTATCATAAGGGGGTGGGGCGTTAATCTTATAAATACTAATCAAGAGGGGCAATCATTATTATCACCATCGAGAACATAATGTAATCTACACTCAATTCATCAATTCTCAAATATACCTAAACAGTGGCATGGACAATGTATCCTCACGGGGGGGGGTTGATGATTCCAAAACGGTCAACTGCATGATGTATACATGACTTATATACATTATTTGTCCACCTTGAAACAAGGGGGATGTTTGTCCATTACACCCCACCAGTAAAGTTTAGGGATGTATCCCATATTCCAATCTGAATCTAACCCCACTTCACACACCCTCCGCACACCCTCAAAAACTACATGCCTGGATGCCTACATAAACCTGATATAATACCAATTAACTAACTAAATTTTATCTCAAATCTTATCGTGAGAGAAGTTAACATAGGAACGAGCTAAACATATCAAATAAAATCAGAGGAACCCCGTAGATCCTTATCGATATTTGTAATACATAAAAGCAAGCAATACAAACTATTTCATCATCTTTTAGACCTTCTCCGATATGATATTACCATGATAATTTTTTTTACATTCGATGTGAGATATTGGAAAGTTTTTGCTCTTTTATTAACAAGAAAACATCAATCATTTTTAAAGTACACTGTATATATTAGAAAGACATATATCTATTGTGTACACCAATAAGTAAACGAAAATCTAATAAGTTTCATCAAAAGCTTTCGCATAATGTGAAAACAACAATCATTTTTTTTTATAAAAGTACACTGTATATGTAATAGAAAGACATATACTTATTGTGTACACCAATAAGTAAATGAAAATTCAATAAGTTTCATCAAAAGCTTTCCCATAATGTGAAAACAACAATCATTTTAATTAAAGTACACTGTATATGTAATAGAAATACATTTACTATTGTGTACACCAATAAGCAAATGAAAATGAAAATGAAAATTTTATAAGTTTCATCAAAAGCTTTCGCATAATGTGAAAACAATCATTTTTATTAAAGTACACTCTATATGTAATAGAAAGACATACATATATATCTATTGTGTACACCAATAGGTAGATGAAAATTTGATATCATCAAAAGCTTTCGAATACGCCACCAATACCAACACATGTAATTGATTTATTTCCCAATCTGAAAATTAAAACGGAAATTGAAATATTGAGCATGAACTTCATGTGTTTAATCAATCAAAAATCCAAACTAAGCAAAGATTCATTCCATAACTTGTTACTTTCCCAGAATCTATCATCTAAAAATGAATGTTTCTGCCAACAATAATTCTGTGTTGCATTAAAATCAATCAATTAATCTAATCAGGAAGTCAAACAGCCAATTCGCTGAACCCAACTTTCACTATCTTCATTTAAAGCAACCAACTAACCTGACGAACTAGACAAGAGGACGGCCAATCTATTAGTCAACAGATTAATGAAAGACTACCAGATTAACCTACCTACCAAGCATCCATCGAAACCATTTCAAAATCATTTTGTACACACAATCAATATATCAAACCAATCAATCAGTTAGTCAATCCGACAAATCAATCAATAGTTCAAATTATCACTTCTTAAATTCAAGGGACCGGGGCGCCGTTGCATAAAAGTTACTATCATGGTAACTATGCCAGGTATCCACCATAGTCACGATGCTCAACAGCCAATCAAAATCGAGGATGGATAATCGATTAATCCATCAAATACTCAAGTAAACAATTAGCCAATAAATATTTCATGTAATCAATCAATCAATCAATCATTCACTTACTCACTCACTCACTCACTCAATCAATCACTCAATCAATCAATCAATCAATCAATCAATCAATCAATCAATCAATCAATCAATCAATCAATCGATTGGCCAATCAATTAATCACTCTCTTTACTCCTCAACCAAATTATCAGTTGATCAATATTATCCAGCAAACCAATCAATCAATAATTGAACAAACGACCAACCAACCAACCAACCGGCCAACCGACCAACCGACCAACCAACCAACCAACCAACCAACCAACCAACCAACCAACCAACCAACCAACCAACCAACCAACCAACTGATCAATCAAGATGTACAATTAAACCATATGCAAAATATATATATTAATGATTGAATTAGCCAATCGATAAGCAGATATATGAACCCATAAAACAATTTATTCCATTTAATTAATATCTCTTTTCATGTATTTCCTGTACATTAATTCTTTTTTTAACTTTTTTTTAATGGTGAGCGAATCGTACATAATATCAAATAAACGTTGCAATGGAGCATTAGCAACAATTTCAACGATTCTATATTTGGGTTTTCAAAGCGAGCTGTGTTACAAAATCTATAGACAGATGTTAAGATATCACTGATCTTCTAATAAACTTAGAAGTAACTCAGAGAGCCGACATAAATAACAACCCATCGGATAGAATGAATTCCACCCAGAGTAATGATTATCAGAAAAAATATGTGTACTCATCATGTCCTTCCAAAAAACACATAAACTTGAACGTATTGACACCACGTTTTACAAATGTGTGTGTGTAAGGGTGGGTGTGTACACTAACACGTGCTGGAAAACGAGGACACACACCGATGCCATGCTTCACAACGAGACATCCTCGGTACACAGATACATTGCAAACTTTTCCAGATTCAGTGTTCTATCGTATTGGGAGTATAGTTGAAATGTCCTCAACTCCAATATTATCGTTTTCCTTTTATCAAAAATTTCATAATGACATTCTGTGCATGAGATTTCTACTTACACACACATAAATTCTTGATTATACATGTCCTCGATTTCCACCATTAAATCGTGTCTGTATACGTGTAAGGGTGCGTTGATGTGTGAGGATGTGTGGGTGTATGTGGGGTAGTGGGTGTCGGACGGTAACCTCAAAGACCAACTTCCCCCTAAATAATTCGCTGCTCGAATTTACGCTTGTTGCCTGTTTGCCGGAGTAAGGCAAATTTATCTTAAAGATTTCTCTGCAATATCTTTGAAATGATAACGAGTACAATTTTTAAAATCAATATTCAGGCTCTCTTCATACTTCTAATTGGCAAGAACAAACCGCAAATATTGGTGCAGTTATTCAGTTATAGTTACATTCAACAAAAACTTCCATGAATTTCAACTAAAATAAATCTTTATTCGGGCGTCAAGACTATTACATAAACAGAGAAAAAGAGTACGTTCTTATTTTTAAAGGGATTGTCCAGGCTGAAGATATTATATTTCAATAAAAAGAGTGAACTTCACAGAGCAAAACGCTGAAAATTTGATTAAAATCGGATAACAAATAACGAAGTTATTGAATTTATTCCGGTGAAACAATTAGTCTAGGTATGTCTTCATAAATATTCATTAGGTGGGCTGATGATTTTATATTCCCACTTATTCTTATGTTTTTTATTATGTGAAATTATGTTTATTCCTTTTCTACCAAGAACTAAAACAATTGGATTGACAACTGATTAAGTGCATTCGTTATCTATTGCTGCAACTTATTTCATCATAATGGAGACACATCATGTACACATGTATATAAAATAAAACAATTATTATTTCATGTAATAACATAAGAACAAGGAAAGTGTGGATGTGACATCATCAGCCCACCTATTGAATATTCACGTTTTCACAAAATATTAATAAACGTTAAAATTCAATAACTTGGCCAATTGTTGTCCGATGAATTTTTCAGCATTTTGCTCTGTGAATTTTTCTCTTAGACTATTTATTTAAATATAAATATTTTCAGTCCGGACCATCCCTTTAAGCCTGCCGTGCAATATAACATTTAAGGTTGTTTCATGAACATGTTCGCAAAGTTACGCATGACTTCGCGAAAAACTGGGAAATGTTCTCATGCTATGTCAGTGGATTTGTATTTTATGCAACCCTTATCGAGCTTAAAAACTTGTTTTCAAGTAATGGTTAACAATGGGATTTAATCTAAAAATAATAACATTTTTCCACTTTGGCCTAGGACTTTGCAATGTTTAGGAACCTGATTCAGAACAAAAACAAGTTTTGGTCGTTCGTAATACCCCCAGAATACTATATTTCTCTCTCTTCAAGATTTAAAAGGAGATATGATGTGAGTGACATCATTGGTAATGAGAACAAATAAATAAACTTACATGTATTCTATAGTACTGATAACTTTTTAGAACATCCATTATTAAAACAAGTGATGAACAATCGTCCACCTCATTACACACAAACTACTAGCTACAATTCGGATAAAAAGTTGTTCATGTCATTAATCGCTGTCATATCATAACGGGAACGTAAGCTGACAAATAATAGTTGACACGATCTTCGTACATGAAGTACATGAAACAAAATGATAGACTGCGATCTACTAAACTTTCTCCTGTATAGTTTTATAAGACTTGAGAATATAACCAAATTACATAATTATTTATAAACGAGTATTAACGAAAATAAAATTGCAATAAAACGATATAATTGGGTAATTTATTATTTTTTTTAAAGTACGATAATAAGAACATGTTAGTAAAAAGAACATTGGTTGTGTTAGCGGTAAACCTTCTTTATTCAAACAAAACAAATAATATTAAACAAAAGGGGACCGAAACTAAATGAAGGAACGTAATAAGAACAAAACAACAAGTATTTTTTAAAGGAAATACCTATTAAAATCTATAACCCCAATAACATGACAATAAATATGATATTGCATTAAATTATTACATTACATTCTATCAAATAATAACCACTGGAATGTCAGAAAACGCCATTTCATGAAAAAGATTATATTTCGTCATACATCTAGTAGTTATACAAGGTGGTATATCCATAAGTTAACCTGGTATTAAGTTAATAATAATCCTAATTTTCATTTCACACTTTCTATTTTTTTTCAATATTTTTGTCCTTGATGAATGCATTAAAAATCCATTATAGCACATCCAAAATACTCAGGGATTAACTAAAAAGTAGATTATGCTCCAAGAAAGCAAGTAGCATACAAAATAGAGCAGCCTTGATATATATACCTTGTAACAAACTCTTTTTAAACTGAGATTTTAATTGTTATGGTCATTTTGTCTTTGTGGGAAAACAAGAATGCTCGAAGGCTTTGGGCTGTTTTGTAGTTCAACGGTAACATTATGTCTAGTGTAAACGTGGCAAAAGTAGAATTGGGTACATTAAAGTTGCTGCATGTTATACCACTACATGGTCAAAATGTTGCGTATTTCATGTACTTGTTCGAGTAGCTCTGGACTACAACTGGAGCAGTCCAATGTGTCTGTGGCAAATTGCCTTTATGGACGCTGTCAGAATACCAACCATTAATTGTTTAGTCTCATTCAATGCACCTCTTTACTTGTTGAAATAAATACTCGTGAGAACGATATGGGTGATGTTGATGACGACTACGGCAACCATAATGTCAGTTAAATCGTTGAAATGATGGAAATTATGGAATGTAAACTTAAACTAGAGAATGCACAAGCACTTTCCCTTTTCTTCTATCAACTAAAGTGCAAAGAAACAGGGACATGTTTCAATCATCAATGTTTCTTTTGCATTGTGGTGACTTCAGGCGACGAAACATTCAGACATTTCAGTAACAAAGGAAACTTATAAATTGAAATCAGTCTAACTCTCAAGGAAGAAAGTAGTCTGGTCTGTAGCCGTAGTGGACAGCCCCACCCCTGACCTTCTTGCAACCGCATGTGGTGGCTTCTACGTAAGAGAAGGTCGGGTCAATGCCAGGGGCACAGTTATCCAGAGTTATAGTGACGTTCTTATAGCTAACCGGTGTACAGACAGGATGACTGACATCAAAGAGTTTGGTAAGAAGCGATGGCACCTGGTAAAAATAAATCAAGAGATGAAATAATTTACAACATTCTACTTCCTGAAGTCACATTGCCATGATATTTTTTTCATTTTTAACAATAATAAACAAGGAATGTGTCATCAAAGCACTTTGAGCACTCCACATGGTGGATTTGGCGCGGTACAAGTCCAATTTATTATTGTTACTATTATCAAAGCTTTGACGAGTTAAGCGAAAACCACTTTAAAGAATTAAACATTAGACCAATATTCATGTATTATGAGCATTTAGATGAATAAAAAAGACTTCATCTCTCTAGGATGAGGAGATCGAACGGTTAGTTGATTAAATTTACTATTCCTAGATCTACATTAGAAAAGGCAAAGATAACTTTTAAATGGCCCTCATCAATCCATTGTCAGTTTCAATTATGCTGTCGACACAGGATTATTTTTGCTTAGGGGCTGCGGAATGATTTTGGAAGTGGGGGAGGGGGACCGACCAAGACGAAATGATAATTAGTACTTTTTTACGTTTCATAAACATTTATTAATTTGCAAAAGATGCGGGCTGAAGGCCCCCAGCCCTCGGTTCCACGGAACCTGTTACTTGGGAAAAGGGATCGAATTCATCTCTCTGATATCCATGCATCTTGATATTTTGCATATCATGAAAGCAGTCTCCCCAAGGTATTTTACGCATCTCGATTTTCTCTTTCCCCAGGGTTTTTTAATCTTAAGTCTTGCTATTTTTTAATTTATTTCCAGTGATAAACAAGATATAGGAGAAATAATATATACAATGCTGATCTATAGGTTTTAGAGAAGACAGAAAACCTGAATGAATATTTTCAAAATAAATTTTATTGCTGAATTTTTATGACAAATCACGCTCATTTGAGATAATTCATTTTGAAGAGAAAATATACATTTTGAACATGACGGCGTAATCTCATAACGCCCTCCCATAGAGGATATATGAATACGCGTAATCGCAGTAGTCAGAGATGCGCCAGCTGGAGATCACCAACGCATGCAAGCCATGGATTCAGCCTCTCTGGCGGATCGATAACGGCAATGTGTAAGGTCTTTTTACTCATACTATGAAACAAAGGACGTGGGTTCTACTAATTTTTAAATATTCTTTGAGAAAGGAGTGAGCTGGATCCATGTAAACTTTTTATATTCATGACCATGAAAAATGATGCTTAGCTTTCAAAGGAAGGAAAGCAGTTTCTCCTATTCATTTTGAATTACCTATGTCAACTATGGCGATTAGGTACACACACCACTCCAACAAGAAATGGCGTGCACCAAAACTTTATTTCGAATTTTAATAAAAATCCAACGTTAAAATCATACAACCAGGTCTACTTTTCATAAATCTGCGCTGTAAGTCATTGTTGGCGCCCATACTATTTTTTTTGTTCCTGGAGTAAAAATTATGGCATATTTTTTTCTTCGGTCGGCTATGATGGACGTACATTTTCTACATGTTTTTGACGGAAATCAACTTAGGATTGCAAAACAAATATGAACACATCCTTTGAATCTACACTCTAAAAAATTAAGTGCTAATTCAGCTCTTAAAGAGCGTGTATAGTGACTGCACTTCGGAGTGCTGATTTGTCTAGTTCAAATTTGAACGAGAAAAATCAGCACTCCGAAGTGCAGTCACTATACACACTCTTTAAGAGCTGAATTAGCACTTCATTTTTAGAGTGTATTATGAGGACCATTGGGATCATTCTGGAACAGTTCGTTTTATTTTGATAATGCTTTAAATATGGACATTTCTTTGTCAACACAATTGTCACTCTTGTGATGGTTGCTTCTCCCATTATACAGAGCATACGAGTTTTTACCGGGGAAGCCAATGCCAGAAAAGACAACGACTTGCACGACCATGACGGTGGACAACTAAAGTTCAGAGTATTAAGCCCGGTAAGCCTATCAACTATCTTATTGTGTTTAATCCCCACCCTTTCTACCTTCCAATATTCAAACGCACAACCACCTCCTTTTCCCAATGAAAAGTGACACGGATTTAACTCATCACGATAATGAGAAAGATTCTACACTATTCGAAGTGTGATAAGAGATTAAATACAAGGATTAGGAAGATTGAGGATGTAGAACCAAACAGAACACAATGAAACGAGAATACGGGAATTGCGTAGTTGCACCTCTGTTTTTTTGTTATACGGGCTATTTGTTTTAGAATCATCAGTGCTGACTTCAAAACTGCTTTCTTATCAAATGAAGAAACGTATTTCGGAATATATTAGGAATGCCTATTGTCTATTGAGAGTCTTAATACATACCTCATTATACTGGTAAAAAAATATACTGTTTCAGCTAAATCAAATTGCTCTTAAAAAGTAACTCTTCTAATGGACCCTGAAATCTAAACCTTTAGACGCAGTTCGTACTCTGATTTACCCAACAGCTGATACCATCATTGTCAGCATTAAATTTTACTTGATAATCAGTAATAAACTTTTTGTGAACCTCATTGTTCTATTGGGGTCGTCTATTCGTATATTTATCTATAACCATTAGCAAGATAATACGCTTTTCTAGCTCAAAGATCTTGTATTATTTCGAGAAAAAAAATCCGAGGAACCTTAGGTCAGGTACAAGAAAGAAAAGGACAAATCGTAAATAATGATCTTAAAAATCCCCGAATATACAAAGTGTGTAATCATCTTTTATTTTTACTAATTATTATATTGTAGTCGAGTACAAAATCGCATGCATAATTGAGGTTAGTTAAATGAGTATTCAAGAGAGAAGGGTGGAAATTAATGGGCATGATTCTTTGCGGTACAATTGGCAGTACAAAATGAAAGTCGTATATTCTTATCGATATAAGTACCTGGTAACTGTCACATCTACCCCAGCAACCCCGGACGTTAATGACGCTTGAGTCGCAGCCGGTTTTTTCCGCCACATGTTTCATTCCGGTGTGTACGTAGCAATCAATGGCAGTCGCAGGGTCGAAGTTGGCAGTGGCAAGATGTGACGTCATGACAACTAGCATCGTGGCAGTGGTTAAAGTTTGAATGGTGGACACCATGTTGAAAGAGAAAGATTCAGGAGTTGATTTCGAAGGTCTGAGGCTGTGCGAAAATTAAGAGGAAAAAATGTGTACTTGATTGGTAATAAAATACATTTAATCGCAATTCAAAATAATAGTCGTGTAATGGTCAAGAAAGAAAGACATTCATAAACCTGAATTTGTATTCCATTTGCATTTAGATTTTCCTTTATTTTCAAAATGCGTTCACGAAGTATTCCATCAATTTGATTGAACTTAACACAACCGCGAACTAAAATGATTACAATTGAATAAGCTTGTATAATTAAAGAGTCACCAAAACGAACATTGATGTCCTGTAAATCTTGCAGATTTAAAAAATCAGAGATCGTCGGGAATTGTATACTAAAGAGAAATATTTAGTAACATACAATTTACTGAACTCACATCATTTTTTAACATGCAGATGATAAAGCACATCTGATCCAGTATAGACTTACAAAATCAAAGACTGTTTAATACATTGTACTCCTGAATTTTCTCATTATAGGATGAGAAAATCTAAACCACCATCTTAAGAGTCCAAATGCAAATATGCTTGCCACTGGGAATCGCATTACGGTAGAGAGATAACAACTGACAGACTCTCGTGATCAAATCAGTACTCGACATCTGATATGGAGCCATATATTCGAGATTTATGGTAGAGATAAAATCAAATCTCGAAATTCAATAAAAAATTATAAACATGAAAGATGATGGATACATGTTTTGGACATGTGTACCAATCTAGAAGCTAATTATCTTGGGAAGGGAAATGGAGTAATTTATTGCCAGTAATCATATTCAAGACTACCATTCCTCGATGATGGAATGATATCTGTAATCTCACACACGAACCATGCATGAATGAAGGTAATCCGGAACTCAAATGACGCAATTACCCTTCTCCCAGAAATATTGATCAATGGAATTATGTGATAACGGCTACGAGATTTACCAATTTTCAATGATTGCAATGAAAATCAATTTTTGACAAATATGAACGCAATCGGTGATACACATCAATAAATCATTTTACGGAATTGTTATAATAAGTACTAAAAGTATGTTCTATTAGGGTATATATTTGAGATATATATTCTTACGAACTGGAATTACAGAGCTTTTAAAGTTTGAGATAACGAAAAACTATTTGAAAATGAAATTTTAAATGTTAGCTTTAGAAAGAAAGTTATTTGTGTTTTAAAAGCTTAGCTCTGAGTCAATGATGAAACCATTTGATCGCTATAGATATTCGATGGAATATGATATATATATATATATATATATATATATATATATATATATATATATATATATATATATAAATAAATATGTCATATTCATATATGCTCGTATTCCACATCTGACCATCGAAATTAGAAACGCTCTGAAAGACACAAGCTTTTATGATCTGTTTTTAGTACAACCCAGTCATGCATTTTTTTTTCATATCAAATCCTCCACTGTTTTAATTGGTATATTAAAACAATGACATTAAAATTGCAAGAATGCAAGAACTTAAGTTGAGCCCAATAACTCTCAAATCTTAAGGTGCATAATAACCAGTAATTCTTCCCTACCTTTGACGAATGTCACCTTTGCGGAATAAGCAATGATTCGATAAGGCACATCTGTAACAGGGAACTGCTTGCAAATCGGCTGAATGACAGCGTAGAAAATCTAATCAATCATTGGCCAAACTAAATTTGTAGAAAGCTTAACTCTTGTGCTCCCTTGTGCTATCGTAGGCGCATTACCGGACACCGTTGACCTTACACGACCTGGCGTTAAAAAGTAGACGCCACCTTCGATGCAAATGAATCAACGTTCATTAAAAATACCGACGTGATCATTAAACCTTAATAACACAATGCACAATGTAACTGTCCGATAAAAGTCACTTGTCCAGTTTAATGCAGATATGAGCTGTTGAGAAACAATGCACCAATGTATTTGTCTCTATATGTTGACTGAGGATCTCTTTGTGTTTCTAGATCAAAGTAGATAGAATGAAGTGGAGTACCTGCGCGGTGCCTTTTCACGTGTCGCCCGGTGACGAAACTGAATGTTAATCTAGCGACGATGTGACGTGACTGCGTTCTCCTGTGTCAAGCATACCAGCAACATGAGAGCAGCTAATTCAGTCTAGATGGGACAATCCAATGAAATTTTCAGGGAAAATGATGACACTGTCAGTATTTGAGAAGGATGAGAGGAACGGAAACCAAGGGAAACAATGCGTAACCAAGTTGTTGATGATTAACTGTTCACGTCCTCTGAGACTGCCGCCTAAAAAATCGGTTTGTCATGTTTGCTCATTCTTACCACATTCTACAATCACCCTCGGACGATGAGATAAAATGCAAACAAATCATTTCATCACGGTTTCCTCCATCGATTAAAAACTCAGTTTAAGAGACTGGAAATAATTCTCATCTTTTGAATAGCTGAATTTAACGGAAACCCTGTTTTTTTTTAATCCAGGATTTAAACTATCAGATGATTTGAGCAGTATACTTGCAATTCTTACTGCTTATTCGTATAACCTACAGCTGTATTTTGCAAAGCTACAGATTTATAATTATAATGAAAGTAAATCCCGGCACGTCAGAACTTAAATGAATAAAATTATCGCCATCGTGATTTAAACAATTTAGAACCTAAAACAAGCAATAGTCCCTCAACAATCAATACATATAAAGAACAATAACGAACCGCAGATCACACAAAGACATGGAGAATATAAAAGCTATACAAATAACAAAAAGCATAAAAACTCTGATCAGATAATTAACAATCATCATATTACTTGTTCAAATAACACGTAAAAATATATGCGATATATATTGCATAACTATATTAGCGTGAAATTATATCTGAAACGTCAAATTTGAGATAACATAAATCCATTTACTACCATTTAGCTATAACACAATATGAGTGATAGAAATTCATGAACAATATGAATTATGAAATTATTTAAGATTAGATAAGATGTTACTAGTATTTACTTTAAATTACACATTTTACAAAATAAGGCAACTTAAAATATACAACACATTTTCATCATCTCATAATGATAAGGATATTGCCAATATCAGATATTTCTTTTTAACAATTCCTTTTGAGGTTTTGTTTGGGTTTTTATTTGTGTGAACGCTATTCCCGCAATCTATTTTCAATGTATTTTTTCGTTATGAATGTTCAACCATAAAGAATTTCAATGAATTCTATTATGTCACTGATGTGTACATGAATCCATATCATACCAAAAAAGTCCACCTAATGCCCGACCTAATGACCTTTTCTGTCATACCACTGCTCCACACGACTATAACATAAAAACGCTTGTTTGGTCTTTGAAGTACAGAATTGAAAAATCAAATCAAAATGGAGAAAGTGTTTCAATAACTATTCAATGTGGAACACTTTCTACTTCCGGTGCTGATAGAAGGGAGGGATTCCACGTATTTGGGATTTGAACAGCCAACCTAGGCATTGTGAACTGTTATATTGTTGTCACGTCTTTACGTCATTGCAAGTCAAACAGATACTGTGTAAATTGTCCACGTATTTGGTGTTTGATCTTGACCCGACTATTGCGTAACTGCTCACGTCTGCCGACCATAAATAAATTCCCATTGTAGTTCGCGTGGGCGAAAAAGAAGTATACTTTTAATTGAACGAGATGGGCATATGTGCGAACACTTCAGATGCTCCAGAAGTTAAGACAGTTTAAAAACGAAAAAGGAGACATTAAAAGAGAGAAAAGAGAGAAACAAGCAACATTTTATATAGACAAATACGGTAAAAAATAGAAAGAGCCGAAGAGAGATAAGAATATAGATGTTGGAATGTAGATAGAAAAAAGTGATACCGAGATGGACAAAGATGATGAAAGAAATAAAGGAAGAGAGAAGAGGGAGTGGAAAGCGAAACGGGTGGATATAGAGAAAATATGGACTCATAGCGAGGATGGAAAATAACTATCGGAAAGGAAGATGAATGTATCAAAGATTCAATTGATGCGTGAGATGAGGTTGAATTTATTGCCGATGAAGGATAAAAAAAAAACTTGAAAAGATCCCAATGACAATAGAAGAAATGCCACAGCCACACTCCAACACCGACTCCAGATCGATCAAAGCTATTACATTGTTTCGAATGCCATTCCATTGGTTGGTTTGGAGTCGACTTCATGGGTGTGACTGTATCAATGTAACCAACGTCTGACTAAGCCTAACTCTTCATTCATCCCGATGTCCTTGCAATATTCAGAAATCCACGAAATTGAAGATTGATTGATTACAATCATTACAGAAATATGTTAGGAAGTAATTTGTTTTTTTTATTGAATGGATATTCCATCTTTTGTATTAACTGGAATTTAATCATAGACTTGGACATGGGGGAGGTCAGTATCCTAAAGACTTCGAAGAGGCAAAGTCATTCTAGTCAGAAACCACAATGACGTTGCATTTCTTCAAGATTGCTCATAAAGAGATAACGAATGATTTGTGTAGCATGTGTGTAACCACATACACCGGAAGCAGGAAGGGAGGGGGGCATTTTTGTTTTCCAAAGGCCCCCACATGACAGAAAAAAATAAATAAGGAAATAGGCAAAGATGTGGAAAAAAAGAAGAGGAACATTCGGAAAATGTTATTACTAATTTGATGTTATTTCTCATTAAATATTTCTCTATTTGCATTTTTCTTTTGTTTTGTCTGTAAAAGATTCTTTCCCATCACATGCTGCGAATGAACCTTGAAATAGAATACCATTATTGCACATCATTGTTTTTGAAAGTAGGCTGGGTAGTTGCCGCAAAAGCAAAAACTTTTAATTGTGTGAGGGTCATGGGCAGAGACGCAGAGTTATTCTACAATAATGTTTTCTTCTTAAATGGGTAACGCTGCGAGATTTTACCTTGTTTCATGCAAATAGGATTAATTCAATGGCTGCTCCCAATGTTCGTAGGGGAAGGGAGGGGGGGGGGGACCTAAATAGAAAATAAGAAAAGTTACATCATTCTATTATTCATTTTTTATTATAAAGTCACTATCGAATAAAAAAAATCCCTTGAAATAAGCAACTTGATTGTACTTTCATTGGACATAAAACAGGTGCAAAACAAATTAAAAATGAGGAGAGGAGGCTCAAAACATGTAGTAGGCTCATGGTTTTACTTTATCCGTACTGTAGTTATTGAGGAGTAACTAGTGATATGTCAGAGAAATAAGCCTGTTATAATATTGAATAACATTCAGTACGTTTATATGTTTTACCTGTCTTACTTATTGACTGTGATAAAGTATAGTCATATTCATATACAGTGGCGTACCGTGGGTCACAATTGAGCGGGGGTACAGCAATTTTTTTTTAGTCACTTAGTGGGCGCGCGAAGCGTGCTTAATTGTCATGTTCATGTATACTAACCTAAAAGACATTTTAAAGACTGTGCCTTTGAACGGACATGTAATTTACCGATCAAATAATGCGTGCGCGAAGGGCGCGCTGAAAAATTTTGATATTCAGACCCCCAAGAAAAACATTATAATGTTCCTTTTTTTGGGGGGGTCTAAATATCACAAACTTTTGTAATCATGATACGTACCTGTCTCACAAAAAAAAAACTAAGCGAGCGCGAAGCTTTAGCTATGATTTTTTAGTATATTTTGACTCAAAACAGGGATATTTTAAGCACTATTTTTTAAAGGAATTCATGAAGAGCATTCATATCCCACCATAGTCATCTAAAGCGAGCGCCAAGCGCTTGTTGATTTCGTTACAATTACACCTTAACACATGAAGCACTTTTTGTAGTCATTGTAATCATGAACATGATACGTTTCTCACTCATCAAATGTTACGAGCGCGAAGCGTGAGGTGAAAATTATACAGACCTGAAGAGGGGCATTTTCACACATTGCACACATATACTGTTATAGCTTATTGCCAAACACGATCAATTAAGTATTCGAAAAAAACATCCGAAACCGAATCTTCAATATTCACAGAAAACTACATGACTCAGCAATTTGAGTGTTTCGTATAGGGACCAATGAAAATAACTGGATGTATACTGAGTGAAATTAGAGAATAAAATACACACCCTTACAAAATGAATAAACATAATCCCTCTATTTATCATAGCCATATCATACAAACGATAACTATATATCTATGTGATAATTAGCATTGTAATACGATTATTAAGATTATCCTGTTAAAGAATAATACAGCTGAGGACAAATCTGCCATCAATCGAACGGCCGATGGAAATTAAGGTGTCTTTAAAGTTGCAACTAACAGTAAAGATGGCTCTCTGTCTAACGTAATCTTATCTAAGTTAGATACCCTTTAGTTTTACTTCTTATTACTGAAATACTACATCGATCTTTATCTATCTTCCAATCTGTCTATATATTCACAAATTAATTAATCAGTTATAAATGAAACAAATAATCATCATTGCAAGTACAAAATTGATTATTGTTAATTCAAGAAAAAAAGGAAAATTACCATGATACCATAGATAATTTATGCTTACCTTCCGTACAATTTCGACTGCAGATCATGAAAACGATGATAACGTAGAATGTGGTTTGTTGGAGAAGGAAGGTTGCTTAGCTGGAATTCTTTCGTCTGTATTTTCGTCACCATGAGATAAAGACGAAATTTAAAGACGAAGTTTCACTCGCTGTAACATGGGTCATCGCTGGGCGAAGAACAGGAGATTGGTGATCATATGAGATGATAATGATCTGACAGAGCAGCTTAAGGGTTAAATAATGAAACTATAAGTAGAGTGAGACTGAAAGTGCGAGAGGAGGAGAGAGAAGGAGAGAGAGAGAGTGAGATGGAAAGAGAGAAGGAGAGGTGGGGATAAGGTGTGTGGGGTGTGCGTATGTCTGAGGATGTGTAATAGAAACAGGGTAGGAAAAGATGGATGTGAGCGACAGATTTACATGCTTTTTTGAGGATAAAGAGTAATGCGTTTGACCAAAATATGATTTTCATGACGAGGAAGGAACAATTACCGCCCGAACAAAATATCAATTTAAAAATCAAAGCCGCTCTCCGGCATGTCCGGTGGTTGTCAAAACCGTAACCGTGAAAACCCCTTTTCGGGGAATCACTATGGCTGATTTACTGAATAAGGGATATAAAAAAAGGGCGAAGCCAGTGCATTTTGACATTGTTTGCTATGGAAATGAATGTGATGTACATGGATGTTTCCCTTTATAAACACCAGAATAGTAAAGAAAGTAGTCCCACGACGAATCATCTCTTTTCAGTGATTATCTTTTGTTTGATTTTTTTTAAATCAGTGTCCTCTTTCCCCCTCTTTATTTATCTAAAATAGTAAAATTGTTTGCAAAATCCCGGGAGGTGGGATGCGTTCGGCTCCTGCTCCATGTGGCGCCAACCCTGACCAAACGCAATTGCAGATCAAGGTTTGTGAACTGATGCGGAAGAGACTTTAAGTTTATTGTGTGTCACCCACATACCCACCGAAGAACATGGAGAGTGCATTCTAGCAGAAAAAGGATTACAGCAGAGTGGGAGCTGGAAAAAGATATAGAGATAAACATGGATAAAGATATATGGTTTAGAGGTAGAAAACAAATAGAAAGAGAAAGAGGGGAGAGAGAAGAGAGAGAGAGAGAGAGAGAAAGGGGAGAGAAGGGGATGAGTGGGGACTATGAGAGGGGACATGATAGATAGTGGTTGAGAGACAGTCAAAGGGAGAAAGAGAGGGAGTAGTATGTCGACGTGGGTGGGTGAGAATGCAGTAAGAGAGACGGAAAGAGGTGAAATAGATTAGATTGGAACTATATTAAACGAGCGAGTAAAAGTTCAGATACGCATATAAAGACATAAAGATTTCTCCTTTTTGTTTAAGCCGCACTTTTTCTCTATTTCGCCCCAGGGAGGGAGGAGGTATAATAATAGAAGTATTCCTGATATTGAGCGTCTTCCGGATAAATCGCAATATGACAAGGATATCTACAGTTAAGGAAGAAGTCAAAGTTGATGAATATCGGTTTATAAGACATGTAATGCTTCTCAAAAAGGGAAATGGGATGTGATAATCTACAAGACTAATTGTAATCAAATCGATACTTCACCTGCAAATTTATTAAAATAAAACAAGATAAATCAAACAGAAAAACAAATAAACTAATTGCAATACACGGCAAAGTTAAAGATATTTTCTCTTGTGTTGTACTATAGGTTTTAGCATGGACCCTACGTTTTTTAGGCAGACGGGAGAGTTATGACGTAATTACAATATATTTTTTTAGTTTTTCTTCAAGGAAATTACTAAATTTATTTTCGTCATAGATTTCTATTTTAAAATCCCTTTCTTGTATTGAAATTTAATATGTTACTAAATTTTTTTGTGTGTTACCTTTTAAGGTAAAAATAACTGGAATATTTTGTTTTCTAAATTGTTTTTCTCCTACCCTTTCCCCTTTTCACACTTAATCTCTTGATAAATTTTTTTAGAACTTGTAAATATTGAACTAATCTGGTAAGTGAGAGATAATTGGGGGAAAGTAGGCATGTTTGTTACAATTGTAATGTGTGTCCGTGTGTGTGTGTGTCATTGGCGCACAAGCGGTGGCTGGAAGGCCATGGACCCTCAACATTTTCATGACTATTAAACATGAAAAGAAAGAAAAGTAAAGGAGGAAAAAAGGCACAATATGGTGTTATTTTCTGAATAATATATCAAACTCTATCATGAAATAAGATTTTTGTGTCAAAATGTTTGCTCGCTTACTTCGCTCATTCCCACCTTCTTTCAAAATTTTGCCTCATACGCAATGTCTGACCCCCTCATGATATTTGTATCATTACGCTACTAGTGTGTGTGCGTGTGTAATAGAGGATTTGATAGGATGCAATAGGGGTGAGTGTGTGTGTGAGTCATGTGGTGATGTGGGTGCGGGTGTGTCTGACACTAAGTACATGAACGTGATGGGGGATCTGATGAAAAAAAATATGAAAGTAAAGTTAATAATGTGGCATGTGTGAGCGCAAGGTTGTGTTTGTAATTATGTGAGTGTGATGGATAATTTGCTAGGATGCGAGTATGGCGGACTAGAATATTTAATGAGTTACGAGGGTGTGGATATGTGTGAGGGAATGTGTGTGTATATTTTGTGTGGTTGAGTGAAAGGTTCAATGATGTATGGGAGCACGTGAGTGTGGATGTGAGGGTGTGAGATCGTGCAAAACGTGTGGATGTATAAAGCTAATGTGTGCCTTCACAGGTGTGAGCATGTGTGCGCGCAAGTTTTTGAGTGTGATGGAAATTTTGGTATGAGGTGATAGTGTGGAGGTGTGTGTTTCTGGGTATTTGAACGTTTTGGAAATTTCCTAAAATATGACGGTATGGATAATATGATTGTAATGTGTAGCATGTGTAAGTACAAGGTTGTGTGCGAGTATGGGATTGTGTGATTGGGGATTTGATTATAATGTGTGGGTGTGGACTGGAGTCTGAATACATATGAGTCGTGTGGATTTTGGAAACGTATTGGTGCATTTGAGTGGTGGTGGTGTGTGTGTGAGTGTGTGTGTGTGTGTGTTTGAGTGAGATTGAGTATATGTGAGGGTGGAGATATATGTGAAGCATGTAGGTGTGTGGGCATGTAGCTATATCATTTTTTTGTTAATAATTCTTAATCATTCGTAAATATGTTTCTCTGATTGCTCCTATATCATCGGAAAGAACCTGGATATTTGATAAGGCCTTTGCCTTCAACTACTGACAATCAATTAATGTCGTATATACTAAGTACAAATGCTAAGAACCATTCTAGGTGATGGATTACATAAATTGCAATTCTAATATGAATCAACCATTCGTATTCGACAAAACCAAGGTAATTATTTCCTATTCCAACTACATATATACTCCCAAAGGCAATCACAGAACCGCCCCCAAACACACACAAAGGTCTCACATCACATCAAAGGTATGTTTTGAAATCACAAAGAAGCCATCATCAGAATTGAAAAAGGGAACGCTTCAACTTTTCGTCAGCAATGTTCGGTGATTCTCTGACCTCTTCATTCTGGCTCAAAATAAGGAAGAATTTGATTGGGATGGCGCTCTCACCTGTTCACGAACAGGCAGTGAGAGAACTTGCCAAGGGAGATTTCAGGCTGGAGAAAAATGAATATCCGAATAAAAAATCCATGCTCCAGCCAACACTCGAAATGCATAGCCTAAGGTATTTCATTGATATGTTCGTATTTCCGACATACATATTTCTGTTACCGAAAGTTATTGTTTGTTCTTGTTGAATATTGGATTTGAATAGTCGTGATTTGAGTTCCAAAGGAAATCTTAGTTGTCTTCGTTGCCTTTTAGGATTTGTTATGTACAGGTAAAACATGATTAAAGTACAGGTATAACATGATTAAAATCTCTTTATAAACATATGCATTAAAATTCTATGTGTATACACTTTATATTATCTTGAATACATTTGATCTTATAGATCTGACGGATCTTATCGATTTCTGCTCAATGCCTTAAAGGGAAAGTACACCTTGGCAAAAAGTGGGTTTTTATACAAGCAGGAAAGGAAAAGTAAATGTTTGATGGAAATCCGTGGAAGAATAACGGAGTTATTGAATGTTTAAAATTTTGACTTTGTGACATCATAGATGAGCAGCTCCTCCGTTTATCATATTAAGACACGTCATTTCATATCCCCTTCTACAAAGTAATATTTTTGTTCTTCACGTTTCGTAAAAAATTGAATTTATGGAATTAAAATTACATGTTGTAAGCAGAAGCTGATCGCATATGACATTACGAATGAAAATTTTTGAGAAATTCGTAACTCTCTTATTCTTAGATTGTCTTTCGTGAAACCTTCCCCAATATTTTACCCTAAGAACGAGCTTGTTGAGAAACGATATTGTTGGCCGGATATGCTTTTTACCACCTATGAAATGTAAATATTATCAAAACAAAAAGCAGAAATTGCCACTGAAATATTCATATCGGTTGACAGTTGACTTCCCAAATACGACATCGGAAATGAATTGACCTGGTTCGTCCAAAGTATGACGAGTCATCAAGAATAGACCATTCAAAGGTAATGCTAGATAAAAACGGTGTAAGCCTAGGAAAGAGTGTTTTTCTGGGTGATGGATGGTGAAGGTCACCAATTCACCTTATCTGTTACGGAACACATGATCATTCATTCTGTCACGTGACATTGGTTGACGTTCGCAAATCCGGCTGACAATACTTCTTGTGGCGGGAAATAAAGAGATGGAAGTCTATGAGAGAGAGAGGGATGGGGGGGGGGGGTGGGGGGGGGGCAAGGTGCAGGAAGGTAATGGGGATGATAAGTGAGTGACCTACTTTGCGGTAGCCAATAGCAATGCTGTGAATGATCGGGAAAAGTTGAATAAGGCGCCAATTGACGAAAGTATTCTTATGTCCGCAGAGTCCCAAAGGGATCAAAAAGAATAATTTCTTGTTTCAGCTCGATGTCAATTTCTGTTAACACTTTCACTGCCAACGTTTGTTAACAACAACGTTATGATTTACATATTCCGTGTCTTTTGATAATGGTGTCCAATATACACGAAACGATATTAATAGCTATTTTTTTATATAGCGCTTTTCCCATAATGGCCCAAAGCGCTTTACAGCATTTTATTCCTGGATGAAATGCTTCATGATACATTTGCGTTTTTTTTTTCATTGACGAGCCTGTGTTTTATCGGTGGTGTCATTCCAAAACAAATTGTGTATTTTGAAGATTCTGGAAAGTGCATTTAAATCGAACGTTTGTGATTAAATGCTAACACTTAAGATGAAAGGAAATGAAAGGGGCATAAATATTATTGATAGATAGAAGGGGGTTTAGAGAAAAAAAAAATCATAATTTTAGTTTTTGTTCATGTATGGATGCATATGGAGTGTATAGAGATAGGCATATATAGAGAGCAAATAATAAAGAAATACAGCTGCAGAATAAGCAATCATTTCCACTTAATAAACACATAAAGGACTTTAAATTTACTAAACCATGAAGTGAGAAAAAGGGTTATACCTCGTTCACACTGTCGTGCGATCCGCTACGAACGTCACGATCGGCCTTTCGAAAGCCCCTTTCACAATTGACGTATGACCTGTTTACGACCGCCTGCAACAGCTTATTCTTGTTGTTGCACGATCGATCCCTTGGTATCTTGCGAGCACTCGCAGTCGTCGTAGACAATCGCACGAACTCGAGGTGGTCAGAGGTGGTCCTGACTGGTCACATCTGAACTTTGAACATGTTCAAAATCCAAATGCGATCAAATACGATTGATTCACTTGCATCAGGTCGTACCATCGGCCGGGCGATCATCGTGTGAGTGTTGTTCAAAGTTGTTCGACTTGGTGCGAGAGGTGGCACAACTAAGTATAGTCGCCTTTAGTCGACTGGAGGTCGTACAACACTTGCACATGTGCTAGAGACCTACAGAAACCAGTCTTGCGACTGGGTGCGATAATATAAGACTGTTACAAGACCGATCGACATTACGGCTTACAACATTCCACTACCGTTGCATTCGCATGTATGCGACCGTTCAGCCCATTTCACAATTGACGTCTGACCAGTTTACGACCGCCTGCAACATGTTTTTTGCTTGTTGTTGCTCGATCGATCTCTTGGTGTCTTGCGAGCACTCGCAGTCGTTGTAGACGGTCGCACGAACTCGAGGTGGTCGTGACTGGTCACATCTGAACTTTGAACATGTTCAAAATCCAAACGCAATCAAATACGATCGATTCACTCGCATCAGGCCTTACCCGGGGTCGTACCATCGGTCGGGCGATTATCGTGCGAGTGTTGTTCAACGTTGTACGACTTGGTGTGAGAGGTGGCACAACTAAGAAGTCGCATTTATTGACTTGAGGTCGTACAACACTTGCAAATGTTCTAGCGACCTTCATGTACAGAGACATGTCTTGCGACTGGGTGCGATAATATATGGGCCAAAAAGACTGTTGCAAGACCGATCGAAACGGCTTACAACATTGCACTACCGTTTCATTCGCATGTATGCGAGCGTTCCACTCGCAATCCCTCGTGCAACACAGGCATGTGATCGCACGAGCACAATGAGAGCATATGCGACTTACTCGTGCAACGGGGTTTACTGGTTGTTTTTGTTGTACGACAGCTGTTGCAACTGTGAAAGCCTCTGTGCGATCTTATGAGATGACTAGCGATTGGTGCCTGTTGCAGCCTGTCGCACGACCAAAAGGTCGCAAATTGTCGTATGTCAATTGTGAAAGGGGCTTAACTAATTGCTAAAATTTGTTCGCCATTCGATTTTTTTTCTACGATCAGTACGATTGCCTCTACTGATCTAATGCGATCTGTTAAAATCATTTCGATTACTTTACGATGAAGACATCCGTTTCAATCGGGGCACGAATCGGGACACAATGGGAACTAGGTATTAGTGACTATATTGTCTCGTATCGGTAAATAATGCTGTCTAGCGCCATCTATTCACTGACTATGTATATTTTGAATGTCGTGCATTTGTTGAGATTGTATGTAGATGTCACGCGCGTAAAATATTCCCCATAGACTTGTGTGTTAAAATGACACTTGGGAAAATTCATGAAAAATAAATGTGTAATTGGATAGGATATATATCTGACATTTACCAGAGAAGGGTATCTTAGCCAGCTCATTTTAAAAATAAATCGCCATCTATGAAGATAATTATGAAGAGATCAAATTCATCAACTGAAACAGTAAAATAGTCCCAATTCTTCCGCCAGTCAAAAAATAGTTCCAAATCATTGATACATCTTCCCAATTTGGGCAAAGGAAGTTCAGTAGTTACCATTTCTAGAATCAGTGTTAGATTTTGAATCATATTCATACACTTTTGTCAATCAGCAATATTAAATTGAAAAAATTCGAATGGGTTGGGTCGAACGAATATCTTTAGCCCTCCTGATGCAATTAGGCTCGTGGCACCTGTAATTGTCTCACTTGGAAAATTTATTTGACAAAAATTCCAGAGCCAAAAGCTTTTAATAAATATTGTGACTGCTTTATTTTGTACCATGCATAGTCATATGTATATAAAACTGTGCATAAAAATGATTTTAAAAAGAACTCACAAAAAATCCTAAAAATTCAGAAATTGCTATATCATCTTCTGGTTGTCAAATTTGGCATATAATAATTATTTACAAGAAGTAAGCATTAGGCTGAATATAAGTGGTGATTGATGAAAGTTAAAAAAAATTCTAAATTGTTATTCAAATACACAAACGCTCGTGCGTGCACACATACAAAAGCAACTTGGTTGTCCTACGATAGTCCATGCAGGCTAGAGACCAGAGGTGGCAAGACCTAGTATACATGTGGGTGTATATATATATATAGCACAATGTTTTTTTTATGATATCTTGTCAATTCGATGGTGCTGATTACAATTTGAATGATGCCAATTGTGTAACCTTAAGAAATTTCTGCAAATTAGCGAAATGCATTTTGACCTCCAAAATATGCCAATTACCAATGGAAGTAATAAAATAACACACGTATTAACCATTGAATATACATGTAGTTGTGACGCACGAGTGAAGTACTATTAGGAAAGTTTATTTTCTTTAAAAATCTAAATTTTCGTGATATATCCAAAACAGCCGCCATAGACCGCTGTATACTCACTCATGAACAGTCTAAATACGAAAAAATACAATTTTCACAAGAGTGAGCACTAACATGCACGTGATTGAAAACTACAATATCCTTGACCATAAAATGCCTATAATTGTGATGTATGAAGTGAAATACTTTCTGAACTCATGATTTGCATCAAGATATATCATTTCGTTTGTCATGTAGGTGATAAATGCTGCATTTTAAAGTTCAAAATGTTCGCCGTAGGCCCTGAATTTATTATGTACAATGTACATGGGGAAACTAATTTTTACTATAGTGAGAAGGATGAAATGCGTGTAATGCTGATTTGTGGTAACGAAATACATCATGTCATCTCGTGTCATGCAGGTGATAAATGCTGTAATGTGATATTCAAAACGACTGCCCCTACCGATATTATGTACAATATCGGGGACAGATAGTTTTTAGAAGAGTGAGCACTGTTTGACCATAAAATGCATGTATTTGAAATTAATTTTTACAATAGTGAGAAGGAATGCATGTGATTTTGATCTGTGATTAAAACATTGTCTGGAAATGCGATTTCTAATGAATTATATAATTTATCCTGCCATGTAGGCTACAAATGTTGTATTTTGCAATCCAAAATTTCCTCCATAGCCCCAACAATATTATTTAGAGCGTGAATGTGGACCTTCGACGAAAAAACATTTATGCCATATCAAATTTCTTGTTTAAATGGCAAATTGTATATAATACAGTTAGGGCCGATGACAGCCATTTTGAATCTCAAAGGGGTATTCCAGGATAACGACAATATAATTTGAACAGATAAAGAAATATCAGACAAACGAAACACTGAAAATTTGATTAAAATCGGACAAGGAATAGGTCTTCATGAATATTCAATAAGCAAGCTGATGATGTCCTATCCCCACTTGTTCTTTTGTATTTTATTATATGAACAAGTTGGTTTGACAACTTTTTTTTATTTCGGAATTGATATTGGCTGGCTTATGCCCCCTACACATATTGGTTCTGAATAGGAAAAAATAAATAACATTTATGCCATATCAAATTTCTTGTTTAAATGGCAAATTGTATATAATACAGTTAGGGCCGATGACAGCCATTTTGAATCTCAAAGGGGTATTCCAGGATAACGACAATATAATTTGAACAGATAAAGAAATATCAGACAAACGAAACACTGAAAATTTGATTAAAATCGGACAAGGAATAGGTCTCATGAATATTCAATAAGCAAGCTGATGATGTCCTATCCCCACTTGTTCTTTTGTATTTTATTATATGAACAAGTTGGTTTGACAACTTTTTTTTATTTCGGAATTGATATTGGCTGGCTTATGCCCCCTACACATATTGGTTCTGAATAGGAAAAAATAAATAACATTTATGCCATATCAAATTTCTTGTTTAAATGGCAAATTGTATATAATACAGTTAGGGCCGATGACAGCCATTTTGAATCTCAAAGGGGTATTCCAGGATGACGACAATATAATTTGAACAGATAAAGAAATACCAGACAAACGAAACACTGAAAATTTGATTAAAATCGGACAAGGAATAGGTCTTCATGAATATTCAATAAGCAAGCTGATGATGTCCTATCCCCACTTGTTCTTTTATATTTTATTATATGAACAAGTTGGTTTGACAACT